>NC_059340.1:3701111-4013333 GCF_018350155.1 Leopardus geoffroyi
AGGCGGGTCGGCGAGTCTCCAGGCGGCTCTCTCCTCTTTGCTCCAACCCAGGTATTTTAGGACTCAGATAATAATTGGAAGAATTCTGGCTTATTCTCTTTGGGAATCTCTTCTGGAATAGTTTGCTCATTTGATTCATCTAAATATTTATTGGTGGTTTACTCCGCGTCAGAAACAGTAGAAAGTGCTGGGGAGGCCAGGCCCGGGAGGGATGTGGCCGTGTAGACAGGCCACGTGCCCTGGGTTGCTGTTACATCGTCTGGCACGTTGCACGATGTTTTCCTTAGCTGCAGTGGCAGGGCTGTTCCTCTGAGCTGTCTCCCAGAGTCCCGAGGCACCCAGTGACCTGTCGCCCCAAGTGCTGAGCCAGCTGGCCGCACCGCAAGAGGGCCTTGACTCGGGTGGGTTTTCCCCACACAAAGTTAAGCGGCGTGAAGGATGTCAACCTGTGCCTGCTGCCTCTTAAGCTCATCACGTCTAAGTTTCTGTGTTAACTGACCCAGATTCCTCCTCCTCTCCTTTTTTAATCCACAAATACGGGATTTAAAATCAAGCATTTTAAATTTGGCCCTTCCCTGCTTCCCTCCCAGCTCCCTGCCCGGAAGGCTTTCTGGATACCCAGATACTTAATTTACGCGGCTCAGTCTATATTTCAGGATGGGGTGAAGGAGGAATAAGACAAAGGTGGGACCCAGACTCTCGCCCGGATCAGCCCCGCAAACCCCGTGCCCACAGCACGGCCCGTATGATGAGGGATTAAACCAGTACAGAGGCTTGTTACCTTCCCTGTAAAGTGACTTGGGGGGGGGGGGGGGGGGCGGGTGTTGGGGGTGAGTGCACGCGTGAGCGTGTTTGTACAGTGGCTGTCTGAAGTATCTTTTCACCGTATGTTTCATCATCAGTGCTTGAAAAGCGGTGGTTGCCCACACAGTGGAGACTTGGGTTCTGGCACGCGGGACGGGAAAGTGACTTGTGCTGCAGGGCTCGGCTCCCTGGGCCCGCGGCGGGCGTCCGTCTGCGGGAAGCCCTCCCGGGAGGGACCCAGATGCCCCGGCAGGTGGCAGGTGGCAGGTGGCAGACGGCCCGCGGTCCCGTCCGCTCCCGTCCTCGGAAAGACGAGAGGCCCACCTCACTGGGCCTGCCTGCGTTTTCGTTTCAAATGGGATACAGTATTTTTTTAATAAGGAGCCATACTTTTTTTTTTTAAAGTTTGAGATCTGAATGTGATTTCTAATTGTATCAGACGTTAATGTTTTAAAGCTATAACAAAGTTGCAAATTTCTACTTTTTGTTTTCCATTTATTTTAACTGTCCTTTTATCTATTAAATTGTTGTATGTGGATGGGGAAGTTCTGTTTCTCCTCTTAGCATTTGTTTCTATAACCAGAAATAAAATTATATATTACAGAAGTGACCCCGGGGCTCTGTGTGGTCCTTTGAGTGACTGCTGAGGGACAGACGGGTGGACACCCAGCCACTGTCTGCTCCCTGGCGTGGGGGGGGGGGGGGTGCCTGACCCCAGGGGGCCGTTCCTGGGGAAGGTGTGTTTTCTCCCACTGTGCCCGGTAGCCCTTTCCCGGGAAGAAGCCAACGGACAGGTGCCTGTGATTTCCTGGCCTGGCCTGGGCCCCAGGGAGTTCCCTGAGTGTGCGTGTTTGCAGCTCCAGGGACGGGAGGACAAGTCACATCTGCCCCTGGACGGAGAGGGGCCGGCGGAGCCTCCACTGGCTCCCAGGCACCGACGGCGAACCTGGGGAAGCCCACCGACGCCCGTAGCCGCCTCGCGGGTGGGCCCTCGCACCCACCAGGGGAGGAGCCTGGACAGACTTGGGTTCACAGTTCAGCGGTGGGGGGGGGGGGGAGCTTCCGCCTCCAAGAAGCCCTGTTTCTTCATTTGCAAAATGGGGGCCCCTGCCTCACAGTGTTCTGTGCATTAAAGGCCATCGTGCACGTCAGCTGTGGTGAGAGCCCCCCCCGCCCCTTTGCAGAATCCGTCCGGGTTTACGATTTCAGCCGTCGTAAGAAGGGTGCCAGTCCTGACTCGGGATTTCATAGAAACGTGCATTTGTCACAGACGCATCTTTGGTCAAGGTTCTCCAGCGTTTGTGCACGTGACCCCGTCACCTCGCCGAGCCAAACAACTGGCCTCTCTCGGGTTTTGCAGTTGCCTGCGGTTGTAACTGAAGCTTGAACCCTGCTTTCCTTCACCTTACCCCACCGCCACCGCAAGAGGCTAACTGTAAGCCTGAGCTCAACCTTAAGAGAGTCGGGATATTTCAGGATTTTAGCCGAATAACGAGCAAGAGTGAGAATAAGCCCTGTGAGCTGCGCTGGCTAGTTAGCGTCTTTCTGAAACGTGTAGCTTTTTAAGTCTCAGTTTGTTTTTCTTTAAGTTTTTTAAAATTGATTTATTTGGGGAAAGAGAAGGGGAGAGGGGGAGAGAGAGAAAATCCTAAGCAGGCACTGCACGGTCCGTGCAGAGCCCCATGTGGGGCTCGAACTCACAAACTGTGAGATCGTGACCTGAGTCAAAATCAACAGTCAGACGCTTAACCGACTGATCCACCCAGGCGCCCCAAGTTTCAGTTTTGATCAAGACGACCATTTCTCACTAGTAAGACCTTCAGATGCCAGTTTACACAAATGGAAACGCTGTTGTAAGAAGCAGTCAAATATCACCCTTGGGAAGGTGCTTGGGGTGTGTGTGCGCGGAGAGGGAGGGAATGGCCCCGGCACACAGCCAAGCTCTCGGTGCAGGCGAAGCCGCTTCATGAAGCGGGGTGCGTGCCAAAGCCAGCGGGCGCACCCCCCGCAGACGACAGACTGCGTCCCGGCTGCGTGCACAACTGCCAGAATCCGGAAACCAACCGAGTCATTCTTCGCCGACGGTAGAATGGCGAGCGGCGACCCGCCCTGCAGTCACACGCGGAACACAACACGGCTCGAGACCGCCACACGGACGCCTCTCGGGGCGTCGGGCTGAGCCACGGCGAAGGCTAAACGCCGTCAGCTGGCACGTGTGGGAAGCCTGAGCAGGCAGCACTAAGGCACAGTGACAAAAGCAAGGCACCGCGAGCCAGTGGGGCGGTGGCCGTGCGGCCTCACATTGGTGTGCGGGGTCCGCTTGTGAGAGCCGCCTGCCACACCTCCGGGAATTTTGTGAGCCAGTTGCTAAAGCCATCAGTAAAAATTTTAATTCTCTAAATTACATTGGAAACAAAGGTAGTGAGTACTCGACTCGTCACTCGCTGCTACCTGTCCCTGTGTTCCTGGGCCACCCCCACCCATGGCATCTGCACGGCGGGCGGACCGTCCAACCGTAACTGGCTCCCCGGGCTGCCCAGTGACGTCGCGTTGGCAGCTTGGAATTCTGCCATCTGGGGAGTATTTACACCACGGAAATTATCAAACGCTACGAGTCAGCCCCTGTGCCCCCCAACGAGCTAGCTGAACGTTTACTTTCGTACCACTGAATAAAAGAAATGAGAAAGCTCGTTGAGTTCACTCAGAATTGGTGTTCCTCATGTTTTACCTCAATAAACATTTTTTTAAGCTATGAAATTAGTAATTGAACTCCTTTCTAGGTCTCCAATTTTGTAGGTCTAGATGCCGTTAACCTTTGAATTTTAAATTTTTCACGTTTATTCATGTTTTGAGAGACAGAGACAGTGCGAGCAGGGGAGGGGCAGAGAGAGAGGGAGACAGAATCGGAAGCCGGCTCCAGGCTCCGAGCTGTCAGCACAGAGCCCGACGTGGGGACTCGAACCACGGACCACGAGATCATGACCTGAGCCGAAGTCAGACATTTAACTGCCCGAGCCGCCCAGGCTCCCCAGTGCCATTAACCTTTGGGCCTGATGTCTATGCCGTGGCCCAATGAGCCAGTAAACTCGCACCAAAACCACGGGTCATTAGTGAGCTATCCGCCGGTATTTTCACACCCAACTTCCTGTGCGTTCGTGATTCCAGGGCTGGGGCTCTGCAGACCCGGCCCCGCGGCACCAGCCTCTCCCTTCAACACGCAACACGGATGCTCCCGCTCCTGGCCGCTTCCTGCAGCAAACGCTCCAGCAACGGCCGGGCAGCGGATTGCAGTTAGATTTTGGAGCCCGGCCCGGGCCAGCCGCCCGCAGGTGCCTCCTCCCCTCCAGGATCTGGGACCCCCCTCCCCGCCCCACCTGCTGCCCATTCCGCACTCCCGGCAGCAGCTGCGACTCCCCGTGCCTACGGGATCGAACAGAACAGCCAGGTGCTTCTCGCCTGACTGACCCCGACCTGTGCCAGCTGGGCCGAGTCCGTGCCTGCCCCACGCGCAGGCTCAGCGGCTCTCGGGACTTGACCTCCACGGCCCCGCCTTCTCCCAGACGCTACTTCTCTGGCCCTTCCTCTGCAGGCAGTGCACAGTGTGGCTGCCCCGGGGACCCCCCCCCCCACCGCCCCGCGCTGGTTCCGAGCGCCTCTCCGCTGACAGGTGTGTGACCTTGGGCGCCTTCCCCAGTTTCAGCTTCAGTCCCCCCATCCTTCAAATGGTGGTAATAAAACCGCTCGAGCTGTCCCCGGGTTCGAGGAGATCATTGACCTGCGGTGCTGGGCATGGGGCAGGCCTCCCGTAAAGACCGCCCAGGACAGACTCCCTTCGCCAGCTCCCTTCCTTGTCACTCTGCGGCCCCGTCTCCAGGTCCCCGGCACCAGCCGCCCTCAGCGCGGCATCTCAGACCGCCACGTCCGGGATTCTGGCAGGTGAGTGCCTGGCTGGTCCTCCCTCCGCCCCCTCTCCGGCATCAGGTGTGTCCTTACTGCCCATCCCTCAGAGGCCCCCCTGCCCCACCACCCTGCCGAGACACCCGACTTCCCACAGCGCCCTGCTTTCACTCAGCTTTTTCTTCCCTCCATAGCACTTACCACTGCTAGGCAGCTGTGCATTTGCATAGTCGATCATTGCCCACCTGCTGACTGTAAGCTCCCCGGGGTGGGGGGGAAGGCCCTCCCCTCCCCTCCTCTCCCCTCCCCTCCCCTCCCCTGTTCCCTTGTTCTCCAGAACCTGAAACACTAGCACAGTGAAGGGACTCAGTCATTGCTCGCTCGTTGAATGAATGACTCCCCAAACTCCTCCTCTTCTGCCCCAACCCCAAGGGAATGGCACCTCCCGGAAAGCCAGAATCCTGCTGTTGCCATGATTTTTCCCTGTTCGCCCTCCTGTCCCCAAATCCGTCCCCAGGTCCTACAAATCCTCCCCGTGAACGGTTGCTGAAACGGCCTACTTGCCATCCTGGTGGCCTTTGCCTCACTCGGGCGACCTCCCTGTGTCCTGGGCCACCCCATCCACTCTCTATCCTGCTGCCCCCTCAGGTGCAGCAAGCCCCAGGAAGTAGGCCTGCCCCTCCCCACCCCTAGGCCCGAGGGCCTCTGGGATCACGTTGGGCTCCAGTCCCTCTGGAAACCCTTTCCGCCAGCACCCTGCCTGCCCAGCCCAGCATTCCCCACCCACCATGGTCACCGCCCGGGGCATCGCCCTGAGCCTCCACCCAGTCTGCAGGTGGGAATACTGTGGCCACACCTCCCCCAGAACTACTCCTCTCTAGGCCTGCTGCCCGCAGCCCGGGGTTGTGGTGGGCATCGAGCAAGACTTTCTAAAGCACCATGAGAGCCTAGATCGGTGCCACACAGAGGGGAGCCTCAGAAGAAAACACTGCTGAGGCGTTCGGCTGTTCCCTGCAAACTGCCACACGCCGCAGTTTGTTTCACGTTTCAGGTCTTAGTGAGCAGCGGACCCGCAGAAGGCGGTGTCGTCTGTGGTCAGGTAACCACCTACAAGTGGGACAATGGCGCTGCGGCCGGAGGCAGGCCGCCTCCTAACGGCACCGGGCACCCGGAATCCATCGGGGAGGACCTGGGGCCTTGAGGTGCTAAAGTCACGGGGTGCTGAGGGCTGCGGGGTCGCGGGGAAGGGGCGAGGTTCCGGGGTCTCGGGGCCCCAGGTCTCAAGGTTCCGGGGTCCGCAGCCCACTAAGGCAACCACGAACCCACCTGGGCCCGTGGCGCGAGCGCTGACGGCCCCGCCCCCTCGGACTTGCTCCACCAAAGCCCATTGGTCGGCGGCCTGTCCGCCCCGCCCACGTGATGCGACACGTGACGCGACCCGGAAGTGGCGGGACGCGGGCCGGGCTGCGGGCGGGGCTCCCGGGGTCGCCGGTGTTGGCGGCGGCGGCGGCATGTTCACGGCGGGGGCCGAGAGTCTGCTCCACCAGGCCAGGTGCCCCGACCTTTCCCTGGGGGCTCTTGGCGGGGGGGGTGGGGGGGGGGTCCTCAGGCGACCCGTGCGTGGCGACTCCAAGCAGCCCTCCTGGACCCGCTCTAGCGACCAGGGGGACGGGGAGGCCACGCCGTCCAAGTCTGGGGTTGGGGGCCCGGGATGGGGCGCCGTGGACTGGCGAAGGCTTGTGGGTGAGAGCCACCCCCGCCCCACGCCCAGCAGGAAGTGGGACAACCAGAAGCTCCCACATGCTTTGGGGTCAGGAACACAGAGCCACCCAGAGGCTGGAGAGCCTGGTGGGACTGAGCCACAGCAGCGAGCACAAGCGCCAGGCTCAGGAGTTTGATTCCATCCGAGGGGTGGGGGAGCCAAGGGAGGATTTTGCGATTTAGAATTTAAGGGTTGTAGGAAGTGAAAATAGGTATCTTTAAATACCAGCCTCTCCCTCAAGATGCCACATGGCCACGCCCACGTTCTTGCGAGACGACACTAAGAGCAGACACCCACTCAGAACTTCAGTGGGTTTACTTCTCCCAATTCCCCTCTGCTCCTGGTCATAAATTTCGTGGAATGAAAGGCAGGATGACTAGCCCTCACCATCTAAATATTTCTCTCGCGCTAACTTGGACGGGTGAGTGTGGGTGGTTTGAAGGTAGAGTGTGGTTCCATATCCAAAAGTGAAATACACGTGTGATGCAATTCCTCTCTCTCAGCGTTTGAGGAAAGCTAGTCCCTATCAGGTGTCACTGGTTTTCACCCTGTTTGGCTCTAATGAAGCCTGTGATTTGGGGGAGCACTTTAAAATAAGTTGCTGATGTCCGGGAGTTAGGATTTGGAGTGAGTTTTTGTTTCTGAATTCTTCAGAGCTGGAAAGCAAGGGTGGAAAAAGCGGCCAGGAGCATCGCTTGTGAGCTGAAGCCTGAGTGAAGGACAGGGGCTCTGAGAACGGGTGTGCAGAGTGCAGCAAGTCAGGGGGCAGTTCCAGAAGCTCCAGCCAACTGGAGGCTCTGCATGAGGAGATAACCAGCAAGGGATAAAGTCAGGGGTATTTCAGGCAGAAGGTCCATGCCCGGAGGGGGGTATTTCAGGCAGAAGGCAAGAGCAGGGGAAACAGAACTGTGGGATTCTTAGACCAACTAAGGAAGGCCAGGGACCCTCTACTCATTGTTAGGGTCAGTAGGAGCTTGGCTCTGATGGCCCTGGGGAGCCACTGAGGGGTTGGAGCAGACTGGGTTTTAGAAAGCGTCCTGCAACATGGGGAACATGCTGGAAAGGATTCATTTGGGAGGAGGAGCCTCCCATATTCTTTTGAGACGGTCTGGTAGCTTCAGTCCCATTAACCCGGTTAGAAACGACCTGGCCCGGCCTCTTGTCTTTCTGTGTCCTCCCCCCACAGCGCCGGTTACGTGGTAAGTCACTGAATCCGACTCTGGCTACGTCAAAGGGAAACAAAAATGAAAGTGGGCTGGGAGGTGAGAGGGAGACCTGAAGTGGTGGAAGATTGATTGAGATTTATCCGCCAGCCTCCGAGTAAGAACAGGAAAGACGAGATGCAGCCCCAGGACCCCAGGACCCCAGGACCCCAGGACCCCAGGACCCCAGCTCCCGATGTCTGCTTAACCTTCTCATCAGCCCGAGTCTGGAGATGCCCCATCTGTAGTGGTTCAGATTTCCAGACTCTCCCGAATTCGAGCATCTCATGGGTCCAGTGGGGATTCGGTGGCCTTTAGTCGTGGCTCAGGGAAAGATGGGGGCCCTTCTCCGAGACACCCCCCCCCCCAGCCACCCTGGAGGTCCCTAGGACCGCGTCTCCTTGGCATGTTATCTTCTCTTACCTTCTGGACTGAAACAGAACTTAAAACCGGCTTTCCATTTTGAGACTTTGTTCAATGTCTTACCAGTTGTCAACGCTCAACAGATACTATCTTTAACCAGGCAGATTAAACCCTGGAATAAGAAGCTGTATGTAGTAGGCATACCTTACATGTCACTGCACTTGTCCTTTAATACATGAGATTCTGCTCTTGTCCCAGAAGGTCAAGGCTCGTTGAGTGGATCTTTTGAAAAGCAACTTACTTCAAACTAAACCTCCCTTAATACGGACTCCTAAAACCAATCGGTTTTAGTTCTTCCGCTCCTGGGACAACCAAATCCGAATGTGTGTGGTCTCTATCGGGGCTTGCTGTCGGGAGTGGTGGTCTCCCCACGGCCCTGCCCGCCAGGGGAGGGGGGAGGAGACCCGGTGATGGCTGGGCCCCAGGGAGGGAGAGAGGAACCAGGCCGGGTAATCAGGTGGGTCCCCACGAGAGGCAGAGGTGCCACGGGATGGTAGAATCGCTCTCCCGCCCACGCCCGGCCTACCCTGCTCGATGGGCATTTCCTGCCGTGCGAGAGCCGCTCTGTCCATGGCTCAGGGCAGCACATCAGGTGGCTGACCTCGCTCTCTGCTCAGGGACATCCGGGACGAGGAGCTGAAGAAGTTCTGTTCCCGGGTCGTTAACCTGCTGCAGAAGGACGAGCTGGGGCCCGACGCCGTGGACGCCCTGCAGAGGCTCTTCCTCATCGTGTCAGCCACAAAATACAAGAGGAAGTGAGTGTGATGGTCTCTGGGGTGCTGCGGGCCCCGGGCCAGGCACCCAACACGAGAGGCCGCAGGCGGATACCCGTCAGCGCGGGGCAGCTTGGCGCAAATGTACGCGTCTGGCGCTTGAGTCTTACGTCCACTTGAGCCAGTGCTGAAGGCCCTCGGATCCAGAACGTTCTCTCTGCCTGCCGGACGGTCCGGGGCGGTGGCCCCACGGGGGCTCCTGTTGGGACGTGGCCCCTGCTCACACGGCCTTGCCCCCCCACCCAGGCTGGAGGACACCTGCGTGCACCTGCTGCAGGCCACCCTGTGCTCGGCCAAGTGCCCCGAGCAGCTCCAGCTCCTGTGCGCTTCCATCCTGAGAGAGATGTCGCCCCGCGACGACCTGAGCCTGTCCTGTGACCACATCCAGAGCACCCGGCAGCTGAGTCTGGTGGCCTCTGTGCTCTTGGCCCAGGTACCGTGGCCGTCCCTGCTTAAGTGGGCCTCCCTGCCCTGGGTCACCCTGGGGTGCCAGCGCACGGCCCCCGTGCGGGCACCGACCTGCGGCACAGGTGGGCTCGGCGTGGCCTCCCCCTCCATTCTGCCACATTTCCGGCTGTCGCTCGTGTACCAGTCCTCCGACACCTGTGTGCTTGTAGAAGCGACGGAAACACCTACGTCTCCCCACCCCCCTGCCTCCACCGACTCTTCCTGCCTCCCCCTCCTGCCTCCCCACCCCCCTGCTCCCCCTGCCTCCTACCCCACCTTCTGCTTCCCCCCCACCGCTGCCTCCCCACCCCCGACCTACCGCTTTCTCTTGACTCCCCGCCCCCACTCCTATCTACCCCCATTTCCTCCTGTCTCCTCTCGTCTCTGGGGAAGCAGCAGGGCTCTATGAAGGCCAATCCAGGCCCCAGTCCTGGACACGGGTCAAAGGTGACGTCACCGAAAGAACGATGCTAGTAGAGCAGCAGCCTTCAGAACCGGACGGTCCTTTTCCAGAGGTTTTCAGACCAAAATGGCTTGTCGCTCTCACGCCGACGTAAGTCACTGCTTTTCGGTCCACCTGTGTTCTGTTTGAAGGGTGACCCGAAGGGGGAGGTCAGGAGCGTGGGCCAGCGTGTCTTCAGGATCCTCGAGAGCCGGCAGCCCGAGGGGCCCAGTCCCAGGCACCTGCTCCCAGTCGTGTCCAAGATCACCCACCTCGCCCCGCACACCCTCCACGAAGGTATTCGTCCTCCCTGAGAGGCCCATGCGGGCGGCGCAGAGGGAGGCGGTCCGGGGCGGCCTGGGGCACAGCACCCTGTCGGGAGCAGCTGCTTGTTCTCTAGAAAGACCTAGAGTGCCCTTGCAGCCCGCATCTGGGGATTTACGTATTTCCCACCTGTTATCCCCGCTCCCCCCCTCCCCTGACCCGTAGACCAGACCAACCAGCTCAGCAAGCGGCTGGTGGACTGGCTCCGCTACGCCAGCGTCCAGCAAGGGGTGGCGCACACTTCCGGAGGCTTCTTCTCCACACCCAGAGCCCGGCAGGTGAGCCTGGGGACTCCCACGGTTCCTGTCCCTGGGCGGCCCCGGGCCATGTTGGCCGGCCTTGCCTGCGGGGTCCCTTCAGCTCCTCCCGTCTTTCCACCCGCCTTGGTTCCAGAATGATCCCTCTGTGTCTCCACTTGGATGAGGGAGTTTTGGGTCTCGCAGGGTCACGGCCCCCCAGCCCGGGACGTCGTGTGCCAAACGCGCTAGCGAGCATCGCTTACCTGCCGGGGCCGCGTCCACTAGGGCGCTAGCGTTTATGCATCTCCCGGGGGCCGCCCCCGCTTCTCGAGCGTGGACGGCCGCACCCGGTGTGAAGGCGGGGCTCCCTCCCGCTCCCGCGTGGTCTCCGCCCTCCCCAGCCCGGGTCCCCACAGCGCTGCCCATCCTTCCTTGCCTCCCGCAGCCTGGCCCTGTCACCGAGGTGGATGGGGCGGTGGCCACGGATTTCTTCACGGTGCTGTCCACGGGCCAGCACTTCACAGAGGACCAGTGGCTGAACGTGCAGGCCTTCTCCATGCTGCGGGCCTGGCTGCTGCACAGCGACCCCGAGGGCCCCAGCACCCCGGACGCAGGTGGAACGTGGTGGGGGGGCCACGGGAAGGGGGGCCCACGGGAAGGGGGGCCTGGGGGAGGCTCCAGGCGACGCCGGGAGCCCCGGCCGAGCCTCAGCAGCACCGAGAGGCCCTGCCCGGTCTGGGGCGGGATCTGGAGTGATCACGGAGGGCGGGCGTCATCAGGGTGTCCGGAGAGCTCTCCCGAGCCCCTTCTCCTCTGCGGTCTGACCGGCGGTGTAGACCGGCTGGACTGGCGGGCGGGGACACCTCCGCTCCACGGGGGCGTCTGCTGAGGGTGAGACCTGCCCTGGTGACTTTCACGCCCCCGGACCGGCTGGCCTGGGCACCTTTCGAGTGCCTCGTTGTCTTTTCCAGACGACAGGTCGGAGCTGGAGGGCTCCACGCTGTCCGTGCTGTCGGCCGGCTCCACCGCGGGCCGCCTGCTGCCCCCGCGGGAGCGGCTGCGGGAGAAAGCCTTCGAGTACTGTCAGCGCCTGGCGGAGCAGAGCACCCGGCGTGAGTCCCGGGGCCGCGTCCCAGGCTGCTCGTGGGGCACGTGGGGCAGCCTCTTTTTCCCGGGGGGCTTCGTGTTCCAGACGTAGACCCCGGGGAGCCGGGCAGTGGACGGAAGCTGTCCCCGGCCCTCCCGAGCATCTGTCCCAATGTCTCGTCCGCCCCGGGGGCCGCTCCCCGCCCTCTCCTCGAGCTCCCAGAACAGTGCACCCCTCGTTCACTGTTGGGACGCTGACAGAGACCGGGGGACCGTCTTCCTTCTGCAGGAGCCCTGAGGAAGGGGGACTCAGACCTACAGAAAGCTGTAAGTGCGGGGTGGGCGGGGCACGCGGGGCTCCCCGGCTCCACCCGAGCCCACCCCGTCTCCCTGCGTCCCCGCAGTGCCTGGTGGAGGCCGTGCTGGTGCTGGACGTGGTCTGCAGGCAGGACCCCTCCTTCCTGTACCGCACCCTGTCCTGCCTGAAGGCCCTGCACGCGCGCCTCTGCGGGGACCCGGCCCGGGTGCGGACGCTGCTGCCCATCGCGCAGTTCTTCCTGAACCACGGTGAGCCTCCGCCTTGAGCCTGGGCTCCCGGGGGCTGCCCGGAGAACCTTCCGGTTCCCGGCCCGGGACAGCCTGTCTCTTCTCGCGCTCTGAGGGACTGTAAGCAGCAGGTAGTGTCGATTCTCGGCGGGTCGACGTAGCGAATGAAAAGGTAGCGACTTCACGCTGACCTCGGAACTCCCGGCCGTGAGGGTTCACCGGAGTTTCGCGGAAGGGGCCGTGGAACCCAGTACCTTCCAAAGAACGTTCCGCATCACGTCCCTCGGAGGGATCGGTCTGTAACCAGAAACTCTCGGGAAGAGCCGAACGTAGTTCAGCCGGTTTTTCTCGTGCGGGGTGGACACCCCAGAGCCCCTGGTGTCCCGGAGACACGTGTGGCCTCGGGGGCTTGGCCCGTGACCCCGAGGGACCCCAGCCAGCAGCAGAGGTGGGGACGCACCTGCCGGGGCCCCGGCCCTGACCTTGCTGGTGCCTTTCAGGGGAGGCGGCCGCAGTGGACTCGGAAGCCGTCCTCCAGCACCTGCTCACCAGGACCCCCTCCGAGTTCTTCCACAGCCCCATGCTGGCCTTCGAGCTCACGTGCTTCTGCAGAGACAACCTTTCCCTGTTTGGCAGGAACCTGGACATTCTCAAACGGAGCTTCCCCAATCTCTTCAAGGCACGTGTTGTCGTCCTCGGCCAGAGCCGGGGCCGGGGGGGGTGGGGAGTACAGGGCGGAGGGTGAACCGTGGGGCGGCCTGGGGGTCCGTGCGTCACACGGAAACAGCACCTACACCGGGGGGGAGAGCCCTGTGCTGACCCCCTTCAGAGGAACAGGGGGCCTGACAGCGGTTTATTCTCACGGGTTTGTCCAGATGGTCACATCCGGTCAGCCCTTCATCCAGGAGCCTTGCCTGCTGTGCCCAGCCCTTTGGTGCTGTTCACTTCCGATGTCTTTTGTGACCGGTCGTGGTCACTGCGTGGCCTTTGCAAATTCAGCTAGAGACACTGTCCTTTCATTAGAGGGGGAAAAAAAACCACGGCAGGTGGAAAGAGATGACGTTGATTGTCAGGAGAAAGCTAACGCAGAAACAGAGCAGGGACAGAGGGCAAACAGGCCGGAGTGTCTCGGGCTCCAGGATCACAGGAGGGACCCTCACCCCTGCCAATGGGCAACCCGGGACCCAGGCGCCCTTTCTGCGGCGGCCTGTGGGCTCCCAGACGACGGCCCTGCTGCTGGGCTGTGTACCCCACACGGGCCCTCCCGTTCCCATCGAGCCGCCTCACTTGTCCCTGCAGCTCCTGGCCTGGAACAGCCCGCCGCTCACGGCTGAGTTTGTGGCTCTGCTGCCGTCGCTGGTGGACGCGGACACAGCCGTGGAGGTGCTTCATGCGCTGCTGGACCTGCCCTGTCTGACTGCGGCCTTGGACCTTCAGCTCAGGTGAGCCCCAGGGGTGTGCCTCGGCCCCTCCCCGCGCCCGCTGCTCTGCCCCGATGACAGCGCCTCCCTCTGGCTCTTTGCCTCCCGTCGGCGCCATCCCCGCGCCCTGGAGCCCCCAGCCCGTTTCTCGCAGGTGGAGCCTCGCCCTGCAGACACCGTGCCCCGGGCCTGCTCCTGTCACCCTGAGGCCCACTGGCTCAGGTGCTGTGATATCCCGGAGACGTCTGCTCTGTTTTTCCACGAGCTAAGCCCGGCCTCAGGCACCTGCTTATTCACAGGTTGTCACCAGCCACATCCGAGAGGCCGCTGTGGGACCCCTCCCTCAAGATCCCCAGCTGCCTGGAGGCCTCCCGGGACCCCCAGTTCCAGGGTCCTCTCCAGTACCTGTTGCGTGCCACGGCCAGCGGGACCACGGAGAGGTGGGGAGACTCAGGGGTGCGGCACCGAGGCTTTGGGACCTGCTGTGTGTGGCCAGAGCCTGCTCCAGGGATGGTGGGACCCTGCTTCTGCCCCTGGGCCTTGTGCCTCCTGACGCAAAGAGGCAGGCGTGGCCGACCCCCCCTGCCCCGCCACGCTGCAGTGGCCACCTCATGGGTGCTCCCTGGACGTGGGCCTCGTGCTCAGCTCCCTGCCGGCTCCCTGGGTCAGTCTTCGTGACCCTGCGAGGTACGTGCCGTGGAGATTCCATTGCACAGATGGAGAAACTGAGGCGTCGCACGCCCCAGGAGGAGGAGCCTGGGGACCAGAACAGGGCGTCCTGACTGCAGATCCCTCGCAGCTTGGCCCCACTCCAGCCCTCCCTGTGTTCCATCCTGGTGACGGGGGCAGAGCTGCGGTAGAAGACGCTCGTGGTGACACGTGCCCTGCTCCGAGGAGGCCGGTGTCACAGAACGTGGCCCGGGCCGTGGCGCTCTGACCGCCGTCTCTTCCCTCAGGCCCCGGCCCACCGTTCGTGTGTCGAGGGCGTGTGTGTGGGCTCTGGGGAGCGTGTGGGCGGAGACTCAATGGGCCACGCTGTGTCCTCCAGGTTGGGGCCACTCCACCGGCTGCTGCAGCCCCTGGCCAGCTGCGCCCGTGTGGTCCAGTGCGCCCAGGCCGTGCCCACCTTGCTTGAGGCCTTTTTCTCAGCGGTGACCCAGGTGAGCCTCACACACCCGCGGCCCCGGGACAGCCCGGAGGGAGGACGGGCTGCACACGCGCGCGGGAATGGCATCCTCGCAATGGACTTCTGCAGAGCCTGCCTCAGCCAGAGTCACGGGGAATGGTGGGAGCCGCGGTCGGGCCCGTCCTCCTCCCCAGAACGGGGGCCCTGGGACCTGCCCGGAACTAGCGCACACGGCTGGGACCGGAGCAGAGCGTGGCATGAGGTGATGTCACCGGGACCGGGACTGAGTCGGTCTCTCCCTCCTGACCCCCAGTTTGCCGACGGGGCCCTGACCAAACAGCTGGCGCTGCTGCTCCTGGAGAGAAGCGACTCCCTCTTTCAGGTGCCGCAGTACGAGGCCCACGTGCACAGGTGGGCCCGCACCCCGCACCCCACGGCTTCAGTGTTCCCTCTCAGGTCCCAGCTCCGGGTCCCCGCTCCCTCTGTGGCTGACCTTCCAGCTGCCACCTAGCGTCACCCCCAGGCCCAGCTACCGGGCCAGCGCTCCGTCCCTGTGTCCGTCCCTCCCCCCAGGTCTGCGATCTCCGTGCTGGCCCAGTCCCTCTCCATGGAGCCCTCTGGGCTGCCCGTTCTCCATTCGGAGGGCCCGATGCACACGGGCCTGTGCCCAGGCCCCTCGCCAGCCCCGGCCTCCTCCCCGGGGGTGGAGGGGCTGCGGGTTCCTTTAGGGGCCAGAACTATCTGCACCCCGACCTGGTGCTCAGAGCCTTCTGTTTTGTCCCCTGGCTGTGGATCCGGGCGAGGGGCCGGGGCCTGGGGCCTGGGGGCGGCCACGGCCCACCTGGGTCCTCCCCGGGCAGGGTGCTGAGCTCGCGGTTCCTGGCCCTGTGCGCGCTGCACCCGTCACTGGTGGTGGAGCTGGCGAAGGAGCTGCTGGAGTTCGTGGGGAGCGTGAGCGGGATCCAGGGCCGAGGGGCCATGCTCGCCTCCGTGGTAAGGCCGGCCTCCCTGCCAGCACCCCCGCTCCCGAGGCGGGCGGCCCGCAGGGGGCTGACGTCTGTCCCTACCCAGGTGTGGGCCATCGGCGAGTACCTGTCCGTGTCGTGGGACCGGCGGTGCACCGTGGAGCAGATCAACAGGTTCTTCGAGGCCCTGGAGGCCGTGCTGTTCGAGGTCACCCAGTCCCGCCCGTCGGCCGCCCTCCCCAGGTGTCCCCCGCAGGTTGTCACCGTGCTCATGACCACGCTGACCAAGCTGGCCTCCCGGAGCCAAGACCTGATTCCCAGGTACGGTCGCGGCCGGACAGGGAAACCCGCAGGCTTCCTGTGGGGAAGGGAATGGGCCCCGGATGCCTGCCCGGTCCCCGATGTCTGCTCCGCGGGGGGAGGGCTGCTGGCGTCGCCGCCTTGCTTCTCCAGCTCGAGCCCCATGAGCTGGGGGCCCCGTTCCACGTGCGGGGCACGTCTGCAGCGGACCCGGGTCCCTTCATCCTCAGGGTCTCTCTGTTCCTGTCGAAGATGAGGACCCCGGCCCAGAGCCCAGCCCCGAGCTCCACGAGCTGCGAGGAGGACGCGGGAGCCGTGCGCACGCGGGCCGCTGAGCTGCTGACCCTGCTGAAGATGCCCAGCGTGGCCCAGTTCGTGCTCACACCCAGCACGGAGGTGTCCGAACCCCGCTACCACCGCGACGCCAACACGGCCCTGCCCCTGGCCCTGCGCACCGTCAGCCGCCTGGTGGAGAAGGAGACGGGCCTCCTGCCGGGGTGAAGGGACCGTGACAAAGAGCCAGACGTGAGGGCCGGGCCTCGGCTTCCGTGATCAGAGGGGACGTGAGGAGGCCCGGGTGGGTCTGGGTCCCTCAGTGCTTGCCAGGACCGTCACGTCCTCAGTCGGTGGCTCTTTGTGTCCCTCTCCAACCCTGGTGGGCCGTGTGGTAACACAGGTATGATTTGGGGCTGGATGGCATCTGCTTGGTCTGTTTTGGGCTGTTCCTGGTTTGGGGCAAGAAAAGGTACAGCAAAAATAAACCTCTTTCCGCAAGTATCTGTGTGCACAAGGCAGGGGCTGTGCGCTTTCCTCCACCCAGGGGGGCAGGGCCAGAAGTGGGGGTGCACTGCTGGTCTGCGAGACCTGGCCCTGGGGACCCTCGTGCAGCTACACCAAACACCGGAGGCCGTTCCTGCCTGCTCCGTCCCCACAGCGTCCCGGAGGTCCCAGAAAGAACTGCCCGAATACCAGCAGGGAGGAAGCAGGGTGACCCGGAAGTGCAGCTGCCCCCGGAAGGGCCTCGGCTCCGCGTCCTTTCTCGCCCGCCTCCTGCTAGATGGGCCCTGGGGCCCCTGCCAGGTGGGCTGCAGGTGCTGCGACTTCAGGCCTACAGCCTCCTGCCGTTAAGAGGGGGCTCCGGCCGTGGTTCCCGGGGACCCTGACGCCCGCCTGCTGCTCGGAGCCTTCGAGCAAGTGGGGGAGACACGCTGGGTGTGGTGGGGCGAGAAACTGCCCCCAGCCTCGGCGCCTCCTGCCCCTGCGCCACTGAGGTCAGCTTCCCACCTCTCACACCAGCTCCCTAGGCTGCTCCCCAGCTCCACCCGGTGCGAGGGGGCCCCCGGGCCACCAGGTGGTGCTGCTGCTGCGCGAGTCTCCGGGCCAGCCCCGCCCCCGGCTCCGGCCACGCCCCCAGGCCAGGCCCCGGCTCCGGCTCCGCCCTCACCACGCCCCCAGGCCCGGACCCTGCCGGTTGGCCGCTCGGGCACCTGTAGAAACGGCAGCCGCGGAGGTGGGTGGACGCCGGGGGGTCCCGGACCCGGGACTGGCCGGGCAAGGGGTGCCCGCTTCTGCTCCGACAGTCGGCCTCAGGATGACTTCCGGCAGGCGACAGGTGACGCGCCCTCGGAGCAGAGCGCCGGGTATCGGGGCGGGGCGCGCCAAGGGACACCCTGGTCCTCCCGGGATGGGGCAGACCCGGCTTTGCTGCTCCCCGCACCCCTCACCGACCCTGTGTGAGCCGCGAGCTCCAGGCCGGGGTCCGCGGACCTCTCCCTGTCCCGCGCCGACCCCACGTGGGCCTCGAGCTCCAGGACGGAAGGCCAGGGTTGAGAATATATGTTTTAGAGAAAAGTATTATTTTTGCAAGGTGCCTGCGGTGCCATCGTCAGCGCGCAGCTCGTCCGCACACAGTGTGGGTCCCAAACCTGCGTACTAACTAGTTGGTGAGCGCAGACTTGGAGGAGATGGGTTCCCTGCTGCGCACAGAGCTCAGGCAACCCAGACATTGCTTTCGCGTGTTCTCGGCCGGGTGAACTGTTGCGGTGCCTAAGCGTCTGGAGACAAACTACCCGAGTACCGATCCCGGCTGGCTCTGGAGGGGCACGCTGACTCGGTGGCCTCGATTCACGCAAGCGGGGTAGAAAGGCAGAATTTTAGGCAGGCCCCATGTGTAGCACAGAGTCCAATGCGGGGCCCGATCCCCTGACCCTGGGATCACCACCTGAGCCGAAACCGAGTTGGACACGAAAACGATGGAGCCACCCGGGTGCCCCTAGGATGAAACTCGCGCAAGTACATCTTACCCGGCGTCTGGGGCACTCAGTAGAGGGTGGTGCTTCCAACCAGGCGGGATCTCCGAGCCTCACGTTGAAAGGGCCCGGGGCAGACGCAAGCGCGCCTGTCTTCTGCGCCCACCAGAGGGCAGCAGGGAGCCGCGCCAGACCTAGGACACCACTCGGGTGGCCGTGCACCCTCCAGGAGACCCCTTTCCACGTCAGGGGCGGGTCTGCCACTGACCCGCCGGAAACCCCTTCTCCCCCAGGTGTCTGTTCCTGTCAAAGATGAGGCCCCGGGCCCAGAGCCCAGCCTTGACTTGTGAGGACGACACGGGAGCCGTGGGTACACTGGCCGCAGGACCCTGCTAAAGACGCCCGGCGTGGACGTGTCCGAGCCGCGCTATTACTGCGACGCGAACCCGGCCTCGCCCCCGCACGCGCTCGGCTGCCTGGTAGCCAAGGAGGTGAGTTTCCTGTCGGGGAGGGACGGTGACCAGGTGGACACCAGCCCCACGGCAGATTAAGAGCTTGGTACTAGGGTCGAGCCTCAGCTTCCACAGTCCGAGGAGAAACTGGGAGGGGTCGTGAGTCGCGGGGAGGAGACCCGGGCACTCAGGGTGGGTAAAGGCCCTCACTGTAACTTTCTCAGGGAGACTCTAGACCATTTCCTGGACGGGTGCCGAGCCTGTGATTAGCAGGAGGGCCCCGCACCGGCGTGCCCGCTGCCCCCTCCCCTCTGCTCGTTTCTGGGCAGGGTGGGGGGCAGACGGACTCCCTTAAAACCGCGATCCCGTGTCCTCCCAGGGTCTCTCCCAAGCTGGCGGGGAGAGGGGAGGCCCTGGGGACCCCAGCACAGCACCCCCCTGGCTGCACGCAGCACCAGCCTCTCAGAGTACGAAAGATAGTTTATTGAATCTATACTTTTCCGTTAAAATTTTCAAACATAAAAGCTCTGTAACAAACGTCACAACTTCGTATCGTCTGTCATATAAATAAAATATACACGAAGATGTACATTATCCACGGCAGGGGACGCGACCACACGGCACGGCCGCCACAGCTGTCCCTCCAGCCCGCCCTAGGGAGGTGGGGTGCGGAAGCGGATCTTCTTGGCCGTCTCCACGTCAGATTTGGCAACCAGAAAGCGCATCTTCTTTCCTCCGTGTCGGATCAGGTCCACAGCCCTGAAAGCCGGCCCGGGGAGACGCTTGGCGTGGCCGACTTGCCACGGGTCCAGCCTCGGGGTGCGTGGGGCTCCCGGGGCGCCTGGGTTGGGGACCCCCCCCCCCCCGCGACCCCGAGGGACCCCGCTGGGGCTGCCGTGTTGTCAGAGGTCGAACAGTGGGCTGGGGGCCGGGGCTAAGGGGCCCGGGCTCCCCTAACGGCTGGGTGGTCCGGGCCCGAGGGCGGGCGTACCTCAGGTAGCCGACGCCCATCAGGCTGCTGCCGTTCACCTCGAGGATGCGGTCGCCCAGGGCCAGCCGGCCGTCGGCTGCCGCGGGGCTGCCCGGGAGCAGCGTCTGGATGTAGAGCCCGGGGGCGCCCAGCGGCGTGTGCTGCGGGCCAAGTAGCAGCTCAGGGCTGGGCGGGCCCCGGGGGGGGGGGGGTCGCTCTCGTGGCCTCCGGCGTGTCCGCACGGACAGCACCGGACACCACCCCCCCGCCCCCCAGGCCCGGAACCGGTACCCTGAGGTCTGAGGACAGAGGGGACACGGCCAGCCGGGGAAGCGGCTGCCGCACGGGCCCTTCTCTGAAGCGCCACCGAGCTGCCCCACTGAGCCCGGTCCCGAGCCTGCGGCCGGCCCTGCCCCGCCCCGCCCGCCCGTGGTCTCCCAGTGACTGCGCGAGCCGTGGGCCTGCGTGGGGCAGTCCTGAGCAGGAGGAGCCCAGGGGGCCGCTCACCATCCCGTCGATCAGGCCCATCCCCAGGCCGGAGGGACCCCGCTCCAGCTCTACCACGAACACGTAGCAGAAGTCCTCGGCGCTGGAGCTGCGGCTGGAGAGGGCTGGCGGGGGCTCGTCCGCCGGAGCCACGCCGTCTCCTGGGCAGGTGAGAAGAGACGCCACGGGTGGAAGGGGAGGGCGGCTCGTGCCACCGTCGCCACTGTACTGTCCCGCCCTGTCCCCACCCGGCGGGCTCCACCGTTCCTCCAAAGGGAGATGCTCCCGCGGCTCCAACAAGATGCCCATCTGGGCCCAAGGGGGGCAAGTCTCCTCCAACCCCCGGGGGGTGATGGATCCCGGCCCCGCCTGTGGGCCACACCCCCACGTGCCTGGAAGGGATGTGCCTCCTCCCTCCTCGTGACGGCCCCCCCCCCCCCCCGGGACAGCAGCCCCTCCCAGAGCCTTGCTGTTTCTAGAGGCTGAACGGTGGGCTCTGCTCCAGGTCCCCCCAGGGCCCCCTTCCCCTCCCTCTACCCATTAAGCGGTGACTCCGCCTCCGTTCCCTCCCCCCCACCCCCGTGTCTGACCCCGCCCCTGCGGGAGCTGGGACTCGTCAGCTCTGTGGCCCCCCACCCAGGGTCCTGTGCCTTCTCTCCCCACAGGTCAGATCAGGCCTTCAGGCAGAGCGTGTGGCTGCAGTCCCCTCACCAGCAAGCAGGTGCCTTGCCTCAGGCCCGGATCTGCCCAGGTGACCCCTGGCCTTGGGGCACACCCAGAGTCTGCAGGGGCACTGCCGGGGGCGGCACTGCCGGGGGCTGCTCTGCCCTGCACTTCAGGGCCCCCCCCGCCCTCCCCCCAGCCTCCTACCTGGTGCACACCACCTAAGCCGTCCCTTCCTCCACCCTGGGGGGAGGGACTTCGTCCCACAGGTGGCTGTGCACCCTGTGCCCTTCGACGGGGGCCTGAACCACCCTGCGCCCGCCTCACGTGGCCCCTAGAGCCTGCCCAGCACGGGCTACGGGCGTTCATGGGCAGGTACCAGAAGCCCAGGCCAAACGTGCCCCTAGGGCCGCACGGTTACAGTGACCCAAAGGGGCCCCGCCCAGGTGCCGGGGAGGGGGGGGGGGACTGGGGGCTGTTGGGAGCCTGGGGACAGGTCTTACCTTCCCCAGCTGCACCTCGGGGGCCACTCTGCCCGCTCGGCCTCCCTTCCGGGAGCGCTTTCCCACAGGTGCCGCCGGGCTCTGGCCACTCGGGGACAGCGGGCTCGAGGCCGAGCGGGGTGCCGGGAGGCGTGAGCAGGCACGAGGAGTCCACGTGCAGGACGCCGGCCTGGGGGCCCCCGCGGCTCTGCCTGCCTGGAGGGCCCTGTGCGCGGGGAGCCCCCGCAGGAGGAGGAGGGCGCACCGGGCCGGCTTCACGAGCTCCCCTGGAAACCAGCGGGCAGCTGTGGCCCCCCGGGGGCCCTTCGGGGGTGTGCTGCGGGCCCTGGGGGTGGGGGGATAGGGACGAAGGCCTCAGGTGCCCAGCGGCCGCCACAGTGGGAGACCCCAGGGGCCACCCCCGCCTCTGGGGACCCCCAGGCGCCCCAGAGGCAGCAGCCAGGCCCCGTGCTGGCCGCCCTCACCAGCCCCGTTAGCAAAGCCAGAGCAGCCCGGGTACCTCAAGGCACCCTGGCTGGGGAGGCCCGGCGCCAGGGCTGGGTTTGCTCCGCAGGCTCCACAGGAAGTGGCGCAGATACAGAAGCTGCTGGTAGACGCCGGCGTCCGGGCAGTCCGCTTCCAGATTCACCTGGAAGCCCTCGCTCGGCAAGACGATGGGCGGGGGGTTCTCGTAGGACTCCAGGACGTCCTCTGCCGACGGCGGGGAGGACGGTGTGACGGCGCTGGCCAAGAAGAAACGCCCGGCCCCTCCCCGGGCCCGCCAGCCACCCCCTCCTGACACTGCAGGTACCGGGGACGCGGGAGCATGGGACTCGGGCGAAGGCAACCCGCCCAAACCACACTCTGGGCCCTTCTGCGTCCCGGTGAGCACCCAGGAAGAGGCCCGAGCTGCCTCACCCCCACTGCCCCGCCCCCAACTCCCCCTGCCTCTGTACCCCCAAGGCCCGTGGTGACCGCATCCCACACGGTCCCCAGGACCCTGAGTCCCAGAACGTGGGCATGCTCAGACGGCGGGAAGGCCAACACCTGCACCAGCTCTGAGCAGAGAGCCCACCCGGGGACAGGCCCCGGTAGTGAGGAGGGGCGCGAGGGGCCAGCGGGGCCCAGAGTCCTGCTCCAAGCAGTCCCTCCCCCCGGCCATGCCCTGGGAGACCCTGTTCTCCTCCTGGTTGGCTGTGTGCACCAAGCGAGGCCCTGCCATCAGTCCCCATGTTGGGTAGGACCTTGGACCTGACCCCAAAGTCGGAACTGGGCTGTGGGCTCCCTGACCTCCATCTGTGATAGCCTCCAGGGCACCAGGGTGGAGGAGACAGGCTCTGTAAGCTCTTCTAGAAGTGCCCCCAGGAGGCTCTCCCCTGCTCCCACCCCGACCCCCACGGCCCCTCGTTCCCGCCTCTGATCAGGCTCACCTGACTTGAAGGCCTCGGGGCTGTCCCGGGCATCGGGCTCCCAGGCGCTCATGGGGCCCATGCCGGAGGCCAGCTGGTACTGTGTCAGCAGCCGGTGCAGCTGCGCTGGGCTCAGGGCGGGGAACGCAGCCCTCAGGCTGGCCCAGCTCATCTGGGTGACAAGAAGGAGCGTGTGGTCAGAGGCCCCATACGGCACCCCCCTCCCAGGGAGGATCTTCTTCCTGGGTGCTCTGGGGGCCAGGGTACAGGGTCCGAGCTCCCATCCGGCACACCCCGGGCCGTGGCCCCCGAAGGGCCGGGGGGTGGGTGGCCAGGGGAGCGCCAGGCGGGACGGCCATTCTGGGGAGCGGCCAGCAAGCACCACCCCGAGGGCTGGGTCCCCTGAACGTGCTTCCCCCCACGGCACCGCATGGGGCTGAGACGCCAGGAAAAGAGCCCGGGGATTTGGGGATTCCTGCCTCACAGTATGAAGAGATCCGACCCCTAGAGCCGAAGACGCGCGTGAAGGCAAAGCCTTCCAGGACAGGGAGGCCTCCTGGAGGGGGACGAGCAGCCCAAAAGGGAGGAGGGGAGGAGAAAGGTGGACTCGTGCTCCACAAAAGAAAACGGGCACGGTTACCCGCGACCCTGCTCTCCATTGGCCACGGATGCCCCTCCTCCCTTGTTTTCTGGAAACTTCTCTCCAATTCTCTGAGCTAATCCCCATTTTTGTGACACAGACGCTCCAGCAGCTTCCTGACCAAGGTTTCCCGAGGACCACTGCCGACCCTGCAGTCGGCGGGCCGGCCCACGCTGTCGCCCTCCACGGCGGGTATCCCCGGCTTCTGGCGTTGCTCTTCAAAGTCAGAAACCACACTGCGGGCTGGTCTTCGGGACGCGTCCAGTCTTTATTCTTCTGGGAATTTCACGGGCTCCTCTGGCCCACGGTCTCCACACGGCAGCCCTGGGCTTCTCTGTGCAAGTGCAGCCACGGAACTGCTCAACCATCGGCCTCGCCTGACAGCACCTCGGGGCAGGTAGGTCTGGGGTGGGCGTGGCCATCTCTGACTCCCTGGCTGCCAGGTCCCCACTCTTTCCCCTCCCGTCTGGCCTCCTCTCCTCGGCTTCCCTCTAGCTTCACTTTACTGCCAAGGTCACGAGGCCTGGGCTGTGGGGGGCAAGTGCCTCCGGCAGAGGAACAACCGTTTCCTAAGGCTACTTTGGGGGCGGGGGGGACGTAGGGCCGCGGCTGGGAGCCCCATCCCCCCACACCGGCTCCGTGCCTTCTGGTTCTCCCAGGTCCTAGAATCCAGACTTCCTTCCCGGGGCTGTTCCTTGTCTGGGGCTGGTGTCAGGAGGGTGCCAGCCATCAGGCCCAGAAGCCACCAGCAGGGACCCAGCATGCTCCCCTGTCCTTCCTACCATCTGTCTATTGTCTGGGAGATTTCCCGGACTGTCTTCCAGTCTTGCCACTGGACCCTTTCTCTTTACTCTAGGGTTCGAATTTCTAAAAATCCTTTTGGTTCTCTTATCTTTAGGAGAATATAAATTTTTAAGTTTTTTCTCCCGGAAAAGTTTTGCACGCTCAGAGTGGTGTTCACATTTTTTAAAGGGCTTAAAACAACGAAGAAGAATTCTGGACGGCAACTCTACGTGCCCCACAAAGGCTACATTATCTACCACCTGGCCCTTTACGGAGAAGTCTGTCGCCCCAGGATCTGCGTCCTCCAACATCCGGCTCTCGTGCGGGAAGCGAGTGGGTGCTCAGTCTGCCAGGCTGGCTCGTGGTGGGACAGATGGCCACGTCCTCCAGCCTCTGCCTGGGTGTCACTGACGCCAGCGTTGTCCGGTCAGCCCCCTCTGACAAAGAGCACGGGGCCTCCCGCACGCAGCAGGTTCTCTGTCCTCCCTCAGAAGCCCTCCTTTTCAGGATGACACTTCTGGTGTCAGGATGACACCCTGTCTTAAATGTTCCAGAAGTAAGCACAGGTGTTCGGCCAGCGCAGGGGGAGGGCCGGCCTGGCCATGCAGGAAGGGGCCGCCGAGATCCGAAACACACACAGAAACTGCACAGACGTGAAGCACGACAGCCTGCGTTCCCAGCGCAGGGCAAGAGCGGGGAGCGTGTGGCCACGCGAGGAGGCCCCTGCCGGGCAGGCCTGTGCCCCGCTGCAGCCCCACTCGGCCTGCTCTTGTGTTCCAGACCCCGGGAATCACCACCTGTGCCCCTCTGGGCCCGACTGTGGCTCAGCCTCGTATTTAACGTTGGCCTGGGCCTGGGCATTCACGCTGCTGTGTGGAATTTCGCTGCAAGGAATTTTCTCGATTTTTTCAAGATTTCAAGTATTTACTATACGCGGGCCGAAGGCTCGAACTCACAACCCCAGGATCAAGAGCCACACGCTCCACGGACCCTCAGTCCCCGCCGGCCCTGTTCTCGAGGCTCCACGTCTTCCGTGGGCAGTCACCCCCCCGGCCTCCGCTTTCCGGCCCCCGTGGTGTTTCTCCTTCCCGGGCCTGCTCGGTCCCTGTGGGCTTATGCTTTGCTTTTGCGGAGTGGTATTTGGGGAGGAGGCCAAAAGCATAGGTTCAGGTTGCAATCTGTATGTAGAGGTCCCCATTTTCTGCATTGTCTCTAGTGAATTCCTGCTGCGCTTTTAGAATTAAAAGAACAAAATCAAGGAACTCAAAAGACACTGGAACAAGCCGTGGCTCCCAGCAAGTGGCAGGTTCTGTCTCTGCCGAACCATCACCGGCCATGGGACCGGGGCTTAACCAGCAGGAAGCAGCGGTCACGGGAAGTTGAAATGAGACGACGCGCTACGCAGGTCACACCTCGGAGGTGCTCGGCAAGGCAGCCGCGGCCACCATTACTAAGAGCGACAGTGATGACACCCCGGTCTCTGTGCTGCGTCCTTGAGTGGAGGGGAAGCGCTCCGGTTTTACAGCAGACGGGA
The DNA here is from genome assembly GCF_018350155.1 of Leopardus geoffroyi. Lineage (NCBI taxonomy): Eukaryota > Metazoa > Chordata > Mammalia > Carnivora > Felidae > Leopardus > Leopardus geoffroyi. Next base: position 3,726,537 of record NC_059340.1, read on the forward strand.
AGGTCCACCGTCCCCCCAGACTCACTTCACCCCTCGGCACACGCGGTGTCCTGCAGGCAGGGAAGGACGCGCTGGTTTCATTGAGCATCGGTGACGACCGTCCGGTAGCTCCCGAGGGAGGGCACCGGGCCGTGCTCGCTTCCTGTCATTCTTCCCACAAATGACCGTGCGCGCATCCTCTGTGGTTCCGGGGGCTCAGACCCCGAGCCGGCGTCGGGCCCACACCTGGGACTCAGCAAGGCTGGTGTGGATCGTGCGAATTCAGTTCCTTGTGACGATAGGACGTAAGTTCCCTTTTCTGCACTGGCCGGCAGCTGAGGGCTGTTCCCAGCTGGCGGAGGCCACGACGCCCCACGGTCCATCTTCAGAGCCAGCCGGGCGGTCGGGGCCCACCTCCTGTGCTCAATCTGACCCATTTGTCTGCCCTTTTAAGCACTGGCGTGGTTAGCCCGGGCCCACCGGACAGGGTGATCTCCCCATCTTGGGGTCCGTGCAGATCCCCCGTGCCGTGTGGGGTCGGGGACTGGGGACACAGACCTCCAGGGGGCCTCATCCTGCCTGCAGGTGGAACCAGAAGCGGAACAGAAGCAACACTGCAGGGTCTCAGAAGCCCGGAAGCCACATCCATGGCCCAAGCCTGGTCTGTGAGCTGGTGACCACAGAAGTGACACCTCGTGCGCTCCTCCTACCTGGATGAGCTGGGCTCGGGGAGTGGCCAGCAGGTTGAGCGTGCAGGAAAGCTTCCGGAAGAAGTGTTCCCCAGCCTCCCCAAAGCCGGTGCTCCTCATCCACTCCAGGAGCTGCTGCAAGCGGGCACAGGCCTGGACACCTCTGGGCCAGTGGAAGCAACTCAGAGAGGGGCCTGCAGGGGGCGGAAAGGGGACGCCGTGCTGGCCGCCTTCTCCCAGGGAGGGCCTGTCCTCTCCACCTGCGAGCCTCTGACAACAGGCCTCAGCACCTGCTGTTGGTTTCCAAGGCAACTGGCCTGCTTGTGGGCCCCTCTTTGGGTGGGGCGGGGTGGGGCTGGGAGGGGGCGGTGAAGGGGGCGGGCAGAGAGGGGTTGTGACAGCCGCCGAGTCCCGAAACCAGAGAGGAGTGCACCCCTACGGCGAGGCCCCGTCAGGCCTAGAGCCCGCCTGTGGACCCCGACCAGCCCGGGAAAGCCACAAGGGCGACACACGAGGGCCACAAGTTCACACCACTCTCATCTCCCCGAGTCCGGGCAGGGCCCCCAGCCCGAAGGAGCCGGCACCAGAAGCGAGGAGAGTCTGGGGCGCAGCAGGCAGGGTCACGGACCACGTCGCTTCTCTGAGCCCCTCCCTCCGCTCCCAGCCACGGGGCTGGGGGGTAGAAAGGCCCAGGCAAGGCCTCTGCGGGCCCCCACCCCCCAGCCTCACCCTTGTCCAGGAGCTGGTTGAAGAGCAGCGTGCCGGAGAAGAAGAAGAGGTAGGCCAGCACCTGGGAGGCGATCTCGGGGTGCACCTGGAACTGTCGCAGGAGATCCAGGGTGGCCTGGTAGACGGACACCACCCGGCGCGTCTCCTCCGGCAGCGGGGAGGCCGAGCACCAGCTCTCCCGGCACTCCGTCTGGAAAGGGGGGCACTCCAGCAGGGCCGGGAGGCAGACGTACAGCGACTGGGGGCAAGAGGGAAACACCAAGCACATCTGGCCCCCGGGCACGCGGTTCCAGCTCTGGACACCGGGGGCAGGTGACACTCACAGGTGCAGGGAGCCTGGCAGGACTGCTGGCACAGCCCACGGGTCCTGATCCGTCAGACAGAACGGGCCGGGGGGGGTCTGCTGGCTGGCCCAGGACCACTGCCACCCCCCTGCACCGGCTCACCCCCTCCCGGGGAACTGAGCCAGGGGCAACAACCTGGGGGCTACGGCCACGGTCCTGGTTGAAGGCCTGGGGGGCAGGACTGCGGGCGCCCACACTCATCGGGGGCCGGGGGAGCGGGGCAACGTCAACAGCTGCTCCCCAGACACGAGCGAAGGCATCCCCTCCGGGGGGGTGGGTCCTCACAGCCACCACACCTCAAGGGGATCCTGGGATGACAGATCGGTTAAGGGCGGGACGCAGCCCTGCTCGGACCCCTGGGGCAGATGTGAGTACATGGGCGGGGGCTCGTTCCTGTTGGGCCAGGACACGAGCTCAGACCCTTCACACAGGGCCCCAAGCCGCCGCCAACTGACCACGGAGCTGGCGGACTGGGGTGTCGGGTCTCCACGCAGAACAAACGGGGAACTGTCCCCAGAGTGCCCTGTCCAACCGGCCCCTCTCGCTTTCCGCGGACACATCCCCCACAGAATCCAAGTCAAGGCTCGGTCTCGGCAAGTCCCCTTGGATCCCCCAGCTGGGGCCACCTGCCACAGGGGCTGCTGCTCTCTCCACTCCCCCCTGCACCCTGCTCTGTGTGCTGGGACGGGGTAAGTGACTCCTCCGGACCCGGAGGCTAACACCACCTCTGGTCGCCACAATGAGCACCAACGTCCGCGTCCCCGAGCAGCCGCCCCTCCTGCTCCCCGACGTTGTTGGCGCTCGCGCAGCCACCGGCTCCCAGGATGAGGGGGACACGGGCCAGGAGGGAGAGGACCCGGAAGCTGGGCTCAGGTGTGCCGAGGTGGCAGTCGGAGCTCGAAACCCTCGGGTGACGGTGGCAAAAGCACCTCCGTCCTTCCCAGGTCCCCAGCCCTCCCCGCCCAGGGGAGCGTGAGGCGCACACCCTGGCCTTGTCGTACCTTCGAGACGTAGTACACGCACTGCTGGAAGGCGTACAGGATGACCTCCTCCAGCACCGCCATGGCCTCCTCGCTGGCCGTCAGCGTGCAGGAGAGCAGGGACTCCCTGGAGCCTGCAAGGAGACAGGGGGGCACGGTCACCGCGTGCTCACCTCCGGACTGCGCTCGCCCCCGTCCCATCTCGGGTCTGGGGAGCCGCCTTGCGCGGCCGGCTGACCCCCGGCCCGACTGCCACCGCTCCCCGAGGCGCCCAGGGATGAGACGCCGGCCCAGGTGGCCGAGGGGTCCGGGCACCGTGCCTCCGAGCCCATCGGTGCTGAAGCGTCACGGGAAGGGATTCTGAAGCCCATTGACGGATAGATCCCAGACACGTTTCCCGGTAGAACCGGCGGCCCCAGCAATATGGATTCCGACCCAAGGGCCTGCGGTCACTTCCCCCTCCGGACACAGGTCAAAGGAACACCTGGCCAAAGCGCCTAGGGAGACCATCACTCCACGGAATTGTGACATTTTTCCAAGAAGAAAGAAATCCAAACGGCCTAACGAGCCCCATTCTCCCCCCAGCATCCCGGAGAGACCACAGAGAAGACACAGCCGAGGCCCGGCTGCCGGACAGCCCCACGGAGGGAGGCAGCCCGGCTCCATGCGGCCCCAGCAGGTGGGCCTCCCCAGACGTAGCTGGAGCTGAGCCCCAGGGGCCGGCAGGGGGCCCGCCCAGCGTGGCAGGAAGGGCTCCGCGGATGCCAGGTGATTCCTTGCTTCTGGCGGTTCCCGTGAAGTCAAGACGCCAGATCGGCCACAGGGACGCCAACACCAGAGAACCCCAACAGGGCAGAACCGTCCCGAAGGGCCTGCAAATGCAGGAGGCACCCGGTGTCCCACCAGCGCCGAGCAGGGCTGCCCGGGGCCTGGAGGCCCCGCCTCTGCCTCCGCCGCCCTCAGATCCTCACTTCTTTACAGGAGCTGCAACCAGGCAGCTTGGATGGGTATGTCCAGTGCAGACCCGCGGCTCTCAGCCACTGTTGGTTCTGCTACAGCCTCTTCTTTTTTTAATGTTTATTATGTATTTTGAGAAACGGCACGAGCAGGGGAGAAGCAGTGAGAGATGGGAGGAGAGAGAGAATCCCAAGTACGCGCTACACTGTCAGGGCAGAGCCCAACCCCGGGCTCAAACCCACAGACCGTGAGACCATGACCTGAGCCCAAATCGAGAGCCAGATGTTCAGCCGACAGAACCACCAGGAGCCCCTGCTACAGCCTTTCCGTTAAAGGAACCTCTTCTCAGAGCAGGGAGGGAGGTGCTGGGCCCGATGGGGCCCAGAATCGCTCCGAGCACTGAAGCGGCCCTCCCGGTAGCACGGGGGCCCAGGCCGCCCACAGCTGCACAAACAGAATGGAAACGGCCCACAAGTCCGTCAGAGACCCCACCCCTAAAACACCTGGATGCACCACTGTTGGAGACACTTCTCCTAGGACTCGGGGCTCTCCTGCCCCTGGACCCACAGAACACACCCCAAGGGCTCACACCCCAGGAACCCATCTGGATTGGGAAGCCAGGGGCCTGTCTCACCTGACGGGGGTCCTCCCTAGAGCCCAGCCTATGGGGTCTCGTGGGACCCACCCCCATGGGATCTGGATGCTCCTGCGGCCTCACTGGCCTTCAGAGGAAAGGCAACCCAGACACCGTGAGGGTCCCCGGGTGCTCCCCGACCCACTGCAGCCTCCCAGGCCGAGAGGAACACGCAAGGCTGCCCACTGCTGCCCCCGAGACCCGCAGACCATCCGCCACTCACAGCCACTCAAAGCCAGTAGGAACGAGGCCAAGAAACCAGTTCCAAACCCTTCCACCGTAGCTGGGCCTGGGCGCCACCCTGCAGGCTACGAGCCTGTCCCAGCCTGTTCCCGTGTGGGTGTGGGGGCTCTGGCAGGAGGAGGGATGACGGGAAGAGGAGGCCAGGACTCGGCGGCCACAGGGAGACACAGATGCCGCCACAGTCCCTCCCACATCACTGGAAAACCAGCAGAAACACTACAGGCTAAGCAGAGGCCCCCGTGAGCCTTTTAGGGGACGGGGCCCACGCCTCGATGCCCCCAAATCTGTAGGTGCTGAGGCAGAGCCGCAAGGGCTCCCCAAGGACTCCCAAAACATCCCCTCCCCTGTGGGGCCCACCTTCCGTGTGCCTGCGTGAGCGAGGCGTCCTGGGTAAGAGCTTCAGACAACAAAGATTGTTTGCGGAACGAAAAGGCGATTTTCCAGCGTTCAGGACGTGACATCTGTTTTCAGAATTCTTCCCACAGAAATTTCCCGCTGCAGGTCAGGAGGCCGAGACGCGGCTCTAACCTTGCCTTTGCCCTCTGGTGATGTTATTTTTTCCTCAGCGCTCTCCAGCGCCTGCACCACACAGGACGCTGTTGGTGGGACGTTCAGATCCTGCCGTGGCTCCCCCGGCCCCGAGCGGTCCCAGGGGCGGGTGGAGGCGGGACCCCGGCCATCCCCGTCCTTGCTCTCCCGGCATCGACTGGGCTACAGGACACCCAGGCCCGGGACCAAAAATAACTTCCTCTGAGGGCAGAGACGGCAGCTGAGGAAGCAGAGCCCCCGTCAACCCCAAATAGCTTTTTTCATGAAAATCAGCCCGATGCGGGGTCCCTGGCCTGGGGAGGCAGGCCCGGTGGGGCCCAAAGACCACAGCGTCCGAGATTAGGCCAGATGAGAAGGGGCGTGAGCGGGACACGCCCACGAACGCTGTGCCGGAGAGCCGTGGACGGGGCGGCTCTCCTGGCTGACTCTGCTGGAGCCAGAGCAGGAAGGGCGCCCCGGCTGCACCCCGACCACCTAACCGCTAATACAGAAGGACCACAGGCGCTTTAACAGACGAGCCGGAGGCCCGGGTGCTCACTGGCCGGGGCCATGTCCAGAAGGGAGGCCCCTCTGCTCGGAAAAGCTGGGGCCCCCGAGGACGACAAGCAGGCTCTGGAGAGAGAGGGGCCTGGGTCCCGGGAGCACTGAGCGACTGCCCGGGCTTTGGGGACACACAGAGGCGGCTGTTCACCTGACGCTCGGGGGGAAAAGCCGGGTCAGCAGCTGCCACAGGTTTGTGCACAGAGAGCAGCCCACCCTGGGAGGTCAAGGTGCACATCTGGCACAACGTCCGCCCAAGGGCAACGAGGGTTGGAGGCCACAGGCCAGCGGGCCCGAACGCCCACTGGGACGCAGAAGGATCCGGTGCTTCCCTCCGCGTACCCACGGAAGCCCAAGAACGTTGCCAATGTCCCCTACACTGTGAAGCAGAGAACCAGAAAACACTAAGAAACCACATCTAACAAGAAGACACGTAGACACGCCCGCTGGCTCGGCCTCCCCTCGGCCCCCACCTGGCAGCCTGGCCTCCTCACCTGGCTCGCGAGGCCAGACACCAGCCTGGCACGGGGTAGGACAGCCTGTGCCACACAGACCGCGGCCTCTCACCGTCACCGCCAGGAGCCCCTCCTAGCAGGGGCACGGCAGGACCCCGTGCCACCCGAGCGGGGATCGGGGCCCTCTCACCAGGAACCCGCAGCCACCTCCTTGGAGACACCTCCCTCGGAGACACCGTGCCGGGCCTGGCAGACCGACCCCACGGGGGAGCCTTGGCCGGGCCCCGGCCCGCCTGCCTGCCTGGCTTCCTTCCCAGCTCTGGGTGCAGCCTCCAGAGGCCGGCTGCCAACCACGCCTACCCGGGATCCCCTGCAGCTTCTGCTGCCGAAGCCCCACGACAGGGATACGGGGAAGGGAGCGGCTCTGTTTCTGCCACACAGGAGCGAGTAAGTGTGGGGTGAAACCAGGCTCCCCCACTTGAGGCTGTGGTCCAGCCCCCGGGACGGCCCTGTGACTCGTTCCACCACCCGCTATGCAGACACACAGCCGCCGAAATCCCACCCGGCCTCGGGGCCCGGCCCGTGCCACCCTCTTCACGAAGCCCGCCAGGACTGCCGCCCTCGGTCTCTGTTTTCAGCACGTCAGGCTGTGGCTCACACAACCTAACGCGGGCTCCCCGGGCAGGTGAGGCCCCAAAGCCAGCAAGTCAAGGTCACAGTCGCGGCCCCCAACGGCAGCGTGTCTGCTCTCTGAAACGGGCGCACCCGTAAGGGACGGCCCGGGGCCGACGCACCGTCCTCTTCCCACAGGGGCACACGGGAGGCCTGTGTCCACCGCCCCCCAGGCGGCACGCTGTGCGTGAAAGGACGACGCGAAGAGCCGGGTGGGCCCGACCGCCGGCGTCACCCCCTCGCGTGGGGAGCCCTGACACGAGGCCACCTCTGCTCTAGCGGCCGGACGGCAAGGCGACGGGGCGCGCACGCCCCGCTCCCCGGCGGTACCTGTGACATCCGGCTCCTCCTCCCAGGTCTGCATGTACAGCGGGCACTTCTGCTGGATAAAGTACAGGAGCTCGACCGAGTTGGACATCCAGAGGAGGAGGTGCTGCAGGTCCGGAACCAGGCCGGCCATGGTAAAGCCGGCCAGGGAGACGGGCTCCTGGCTGCCAAGACACAAGACGAACGGTTACTCGTGGCCGCCACCCGGGGAGGCCGAACGCGCTACTCTCTGCACGGAAGGGTGTTCTGCTCAGGGGGACGCCACCCCAACCAGCCGTGACCCGTCGGCCTCCCGGCGTCACGCTGGGAAACGAGGTACAAATACGAGCCGTTCGACCCGCGACAGCCAGAGGCCCGTCTACAAACCTCCGACCTCGCAGGAAGGACACCAGCACCCACGGCCAGTGCCAGTGACTCTCGTCAACAAACTGTTTTCACATCTTCCGTTTCCGGAGGAGATAACGAAGGAGCTCAGTGGCGGGGGCGGGGGGGGGGGGGGGAGGGGGGGGCGCGTGCAAGCGCATGTGCTCGGAGAGACGGGGCGCACGGCTGTCAGGACGAGCAGCACGAGGGTGTCGTTCGTGTACGAGAGACGGGAGTTTCCGCGTGTTAAGTTCACGTGACGAACTGAACCAACGGTAACGCCTCTATTCCGGGAGGCGCGCGGGCGAGACTAGCTGGGACGACGATGCCTGAAGTCCGTGCATCCAAAAGCAGCCATCAGAGCGTGTCACTCGAAGATTCAGAGGGAATTGTTAGAGAAAGGACTCCACGATGGCCGCGGCTCCTGGAGCCGCCACACGCTCGTCGCACGGCCTCTTCCGCCAGGGCCGAGCACGTGTCGCTGCGGCGGTCCAAACAGAAGCCGCCAGGCGCCAGGCACGGGGCTAGAAGCTCCTCGTCCCTCTGATCCCCGTACGAGCCTGGGGGACGGCCAGCCTGGGGTGGAGGCGGCCCCAGAGGCGCTCCTCTCCCAGGCCGGCACCCAGAGGCTCCCCCGGGGCCACGTGCCCCGGGGTCCGGGGGGCTCCCGCCAAGCGCAGATCCACCGCGGCCCCTAGGATGCAGGACCTCGTGCCTGGGGGCACTGGCTGGGACAGGAAGCTCCCCAGCACCGGCCCCAACCACCGGTTGAGGAGCCTGAGGGGTGGACGGGGCGAGGCTGTGCCGAGCCCGGGAAATTTCCCGTTTCAGAGGTCGACGGCCATCCTCCTGGGCGCAGTCCCTCGTGTCGTCCACCTGCTGTGCGGAAGCGGTCCCGCGGGTTGTCCTGTGACGGCCTGTGAGGACACCCCCGAGGCGCCCGCAGCCAGGATGTCGCGATGGTGCCGCCACCACACCCGCTGGACTCTTCTGACGGCTGAGCAGAGACCCGTTCGCCGGCAAATCGCCCCGCCCAGCTGTGACTCGGGCTTCGGTAGGGGTGACACAGGGCAGGCTGACCCGCAGTCCCAGGGGCACGGCCAGAGCAGCTGCGCGCGTTCGTGAGGGTGGCGTCCGGGGTCCGGGCAACGAGGCTCACGGGCAAAGCCACGGGGGCCCTACAGGTGGCGGGCTGACGAGGCTGCGTCGTCCCCTGGGGCAGCCACCACGGGCCCAGGCGGCGGGGCCTCAGGCTCCCTGTCGCGCTTCCTCTCGTGCCTACGGTTTTGGTTTTGTTGTTCCGACACAACTCCGTTTGTGCCCCCGATGGTGCGACCTCTCTTCCGTCTCCTCGTTTTCACTGCTCGGGGCTGTGGCCGCCGCGGCTCCTGCACAGCTCCTCGCGCTGTTCCTCCGCGTCTGTGCTCCGCACGCTCGTGCTCCCGTGCTCCCCATGCTCTTCCTCCACATTTGTGCTCCGCGCCCATTTGAATACGCACGCAGGCGCGTAGCCGCAAAGAGTTTGGGGTTGTTAGAAAAGGATTAACCTGGGGCTTCATAGCCTGACTCCATTTTGTTTTCCATGTTCACTGCCCCTCTCGATGTCACCTTCTCAGAACTCTAAAGGACGGACGGGCTCTACCGAAAAATAAACCACCAGGTACTGGCAGCTGGAGTTTCGGTGTCAAACCCCGGCGAGGTGGCCCCGAAGGCACGGCACCTGCCAGCCGCAGGCCACACGCTTGGGGCACAAACACCGGGCAACGGGTCCGGCCTATCCCTTCAAGTGAGCACCGAGTGGGAGCGATTTCACAGATAGGACTCCAAAGACACGGGCACCGAAAGCAAAAATAGACAAGTGGGCCTACGTCCAACTGAAAAGCTTCTGCACAGCAGAGAAAACCTCCAACAGGGTGAAAAAGCAACCTGCAGCGTGGGAGAGAGATTTGTAAACCATCCATCTGCTAAGTGGTTAATTTCCAAAACACGTAAGGAAACCCTGTAACTCGAAAGTAAAAAAACTCACGACCCGATTCAAGAAAAGGTTTAAGACTCGAACAGACAGGTCTCCAAAAGACATCCAGGTGGCCGACAGGCTCGTGAAAAGGCGCTCACCATCGCTCACCACCCGGTAAACGCAAACCAAAACCACGATGAGCTGTCACCTCACCCCCGTTGGAATGGCCATCGTGAGAAGGACAAGAGGTAACAAGCGTCAGTGAGGGTGTGGAGAAGGTGGAACCCTCCTGCGTTGTCGGCGGGAGTGCAGACCAGGAACGGCACGGCCGATGTGGAGAACAGTGTGGAGGCTCCTCAAAATCAGCCTGAGGACCCGGCAGTTCTGCTCCTGCCTACTTCCCCGAAAGAACTGAAATCAGCATCTCCAAGAGGTATTCGCACCCCACTGCTCAGCGCAGCACTAGGCACGAGAAGGACGACACAGAGCCACACGAAACGTCCACCGAGGGAGGGAGGGGTAAAGAAAATCTGGTACGCGACACAATGAAATGGTATTCAGCTTTTAAAAAATAAAGGAGGGGCGCCTGGGTGGCTCGGTTGGGCGGCCGACTTCAGCTCAGGTCATGATCTCGCGGTCCGTGAGTTCGAGCCCCGTGTCGGGCTCTGTGCTGACAGCTCAGAGCCTGGAGCCTGTTTCAGATTCTGTGTCTCCCTCTCTCTGACCCTTCCCCGTTCATGCTCTGTCTCTCTCTGTCTCAAAAATAAATAAACATTAAAAAAAATTATTAAAAGATAAAGGAAATCCTGCAATAACGCGACAGCACGGATGAACCTTGAAGACATTACGCTAAGCGAAATAAGCCAATCACGGAAGGAAAAATACTGCATGATGTCGCTCAGGTGACATTTCTCAACAGTCCAACTCATGGACTCAGAGGGCAGAATGGCGGCTGCCAGGGGCTGGGGCGGGGACGGAGAAACCAGAAATGGCTAACCGACGCCTCAAAACGCTAAGGGGTACTACACTCATGTGAAGTGTTCTTACCACAATAAAAATAAACCAAACCGGATCAAATCAATCACTGCTCTGATACAATTTTTTTTAAAGTAGGCTCCACGCCCAACATGGGGCTTGAATTCACAACCTTGGGATCAAGAGTCACATGCTCCACCTAACGGAGCCAGCCAGGCGCCCGCGATCTCATTTTTTTTAATCCATGTGCGAAGCATATCGAGGGGAAATTATTACTTGGCAACACAATCGAAAGCGTTTTTGTTAATACAAATTTAAGAAATTCAAATATTGTTCCGCATAATTAACGAAACAGAGGAAATTAAAACAGAAATTATGCAAGAATAGGAAACGATAAAGACCTTCACGGAATAGAAATCGAAGAAAACGTAAGCAGAAACGACAAAATTGGCCCTTTTAAACAGACGACAACAGACGAATCCCTGGGAAGATAATTCAAAGGGAAGGAAGAGGAAGGAGATACAACCAATGTAAATGCTGGGATAGTACTACAAATACACGAGACGTGAAAACTCCAAAGAGAACAGAACGAACAACTTTATTCCAGTAACTTTGAAAACGAAAGTAAAAATTATCGAAATCAGTGTAACCAGAACCAGAAAACTAGATACGCCAATAATCACCGAAGAAATGGGTTCAGCAAAACCGGGCCGTCCAGACACTTTTACAGGGAAGTACTTGGTACTTCGAGCAAACCTGTGAGAGCTGAGTCCACACCTCAGACAAACCAGTGCAGGGAACTGAAAACACACAGGGTGGCCCAGTTCAGTCTCTGCGAACCCTGTTATTACAGACAAAGGCAACGAATAAAAAATCACAGATTAATGTGACCTGTGAATTCGGATGGGAAAACCCTCATTAAAACATCAACCAACTGAACCTCGCCCTCCTAAAAAGTCAGCCATCACAAAGGGTTTACTCCCAGGGATTCGGTCGTGGTCCAGAAAACTTGGTAACGCAGCACCCACATTCGTGCACTCCCAGAAAAAAAGGCGTGCTGATCACAGGGGTGGCAAAAGCGTGTAGTGAAAGTCCACAGTCGTTCGAAATTTAAACAGAACCACCCGCACAAAGCTCTGACACCCGTGAGGCAAAATGTTAATGTGAAATTCAGGTATGGATTCTTGGGTGGTTAATAGTCTGTGCTTTTCTATATTTTGGAAGTGATTCCTATTTTTAATTTTTTTTTAGTGTTTATTTATTTTTGACAGAGAAACAGAGCGTGACTAAGGAAGCAGCAGGGAGAGAGACACACACACAGAATCCGAAGCAGGTTCCAGCCTCCAAGCTGTCAGCACAAGAGCCCGATGCGGGGCCTGAACTCAGGACCACGAGATCATGACCTGAGCCGAAGTCGGACGCTCAACCAACTGAGCCACCCAGGTGCCCCGATTCGTAATTTTTCAAAAAGGAGGGAGAAGGAGCAATCCCCGCCGATGGACACAGGCATTTTTAGGCCCTAACAACACAAGTTCTGGAACCCAAAACGGACATGAGCTGCTGCAGGGAAGGCCTCGGTTCCCCCGTGAGCAGGGTGCCACAGCACAGGCACCGATGTGGGAGGCGGCACTGAGGAGGGAAGGGGCAGCACGAGCCCCTGAAACCTCAGCTCCGTCACCTCCACACCCCACCCCTGCCCCGGAAGCCCGGCTGTCCCGGAGCAAAGCAAGGGGCTGGGGGTGAGGCCGCCACACCTGTCACCGGGCCCCCAAGGCCAGCCCCTCACATGGGAAACCTACGCGATACAGGCCGCCTAGTGCACGAGGCCTGTGCCGTTCCCTCCGGCGCGGGTGAGCCAGCCGCCACCCTCTGATGCCGGACTCCCCCGTGGGGCCCGGGCCATGCTGAGCGCTGCCCCGGTGAGCTGGGCGGCAGGGCCGGGCCTCCCCGCGCCGCCTCACACCTCGGAGGCACATCGCTCATCAGCAAACACTTCCGCAGAAGTCGCCCCAGCTTCCCGATGTCAACGGGAGCCAGAGAGCGCACGCCGACGAGTGCCAGGAACCCTGTGCTCAACTTCCAGCTCGGGTGGGACAGCTGGGCCACTCCAGACCTATGCTGCTCCTGACCCAGGCTTGCATCCCTCCCTTCGAAAGGGGGGGCGGTGACGATTGCTCCTTTCCCTTCCGGGGACCACAGAGGACACCTGAGCAGACATGTACCGCCAACGGCATGCTTGACAGATGGTCTTTATAGCAGAGGCATCGACGGGAGTGGACCAACGTGTGACTTAAGGTCCCGTGTGCCCTTCCCTGACGACGGGCAGTGACCAGCCCCCTCAACGTGGCTCTCCTTTGGGGTGTTACCACATGTGTCCGTTCCTCGGCCGGACGGCTTCGCTGTGGACTTTACGTGCGGGTGCCCTGTCTGCTCCGCACGGATTTCAGATTCCGACACGCGGACGGAGCACATAGTGTGTTCACTCTCACCGTCGCCAAGCGTCCGCCGTACAAATACACGGCCCTCTGCACACCTGGTCACTCACAAACAAGGCCTTGAGAGCACACCTCCTGCCCTCCGTCGGAAGCCTTCTCCGTGGTGCCCGCTCAGGAGCGGGACTCTTGGGTCGCAGCGTATACACGTCTTCGCTGTTAATGCCAAATAGCGTCCCAAGTCCCAGCAGTGCTGTGAACATAAACAGCGCTCTCTGGGAAAACAGACGTGGGAGAACAGAAACGTGCCACCTTCTCTCAAAATCAGGGCTGCACAACTTCCTGAGGCAGCAGGTTCGCTTTGGCACAGTCATCAGGGAAGTGAGGGGACGACAAGGCTGCAGAGGGGACCTCGCCCCCTCGGTCTTACAGGTGCTCTGGAGAAACTCCCCGAATACAGTGCTTCCTGGGGTGGTGAGCGCAGAAATGGAAACAGCCACTCTGAGGCAGAAGGACAGTTGGACAGCAGCACACAGCTGACCCCGGAGACGTCAGGGGCCCCCCAGGCCCCACAGGGAGGTGCAAGTCTGCTGGGGAACCAGCTCCCTAAGGGACACGTGCAACGGCTGGGCCATACTTACAGGTGCGCCTGCTTCTCCGCCAGCTCTTTGGTTTTCTCCTACAATCAGAGACAAAAAAATCAAGCATGAGAAAAGACAGCACAGCACAGGATGTGCTCGGCGAGAACGCCACTAAACGCCCAGCACACCGTCCGCGTAAAAACACGGCACTACTGTGCGGACTGTTTACTCGAAGCCGTGCCGGAAAGGCCGGTTTTCCATCTGATGTGACATCTCTTCGTTCCATTGCCGAATATGACCTGCGTGCTTCCTGCAACAGAGATCATTTACAACCATCTAGCCGACTTAACACGCGGCCCTTTCAGAAACAGTAAAGCAGCTCAGGCATCTTACAAACGCCAGAATGAAGATTCTGTGCGCACTCGTACCGTCCAGCTTAACACATACGCTTTTCGACGTCGGCCACGGCAACAGGTGGATGGGTGTATGGAGTGTTTACAGACGCATTTAAACGTCCTGACGGGGACACGGGCTAGCCAACATCCTCCATCACTTTTAACTGACAAGTTACTCTTGCTTTAGTAGCAAGCTGTCATCTGACAGAGCGGAGGTCCACGTGTTCCAAGACGTGCTCGCCCACCTCCAGTGGCGGAGGACAGACGGCTCTTGCTGCCCGACAGACAAATGAACAACGAAAACGTACGGGGCTCTCGCCAGACCAGGGCTGAGGTGTGTGGACAGACGGGGGAAGCAGGCAGGGTGTAGCCCGGATTCTGACTCCCTCGTGAGCCCCAGACCCCGGATAAGGTAGTTCACCTCCACGAGCCTCGGCTTCCACGCCCGTACGGTGGGGGACAAGGCTAATCCCAAGAGCACCTCCGACAGCCACGGGCGGCACTCGGGCTCAGGCTGGCAGACGGCTCCCCGCCCGCCTCTATGCTCCATCACAAGCCAAGTTACACCCTCCTTGCCTCGGTTTCCTCAGCGGGGCGTGGGGTACGGCTCCCGCGTCGTAGCATCTGACTTACTAGTGTCTGGCCCAGAGCAGGCTTAGGACAGGACAGCGAGCTGTGTAGAAACTCACAACCCCTGAGCCTCAGGCCCCCGGTCACCACAGGCCCTAGGGTGCTCAGGCTGATGTACCTCGTGGACTTCACCTGGCCCGCACGGACCGCACTTGACCGTGCACTTGACCGCACGGAGGGAAGCGACCACACCAGGGCCATACCAACATCAATCCACATGGGAACCGTCAGAGGTGGCCTCGGATAGCCACAATGCACGTGGGTTACTTGTACAAACCGTGGGAGGTGACAGCCCATGTTGGCTTTTGCTTTTAAAAAGGTTTCAATTGGGGCGCCTGGGTGGCGCAGTCGGTTAGGCGTCCGACTTCAGCCAGGTCACGATCTCGCGGTCCGTGAGTTCGAGCCCCGCGTCGGGCTCTGGGCTGATGGCTCAGAGCCTGGAGCCTGTTTCCGATTCTGTGTCTCCCTCTCTCTCTGCCCCTCCCCCGTTCATGCTCTGTCTCTCTCTGTCCCAAAAATAAATAAACGTTAAAAAAAAAAAAAAAAAAAATTTAAAAAAAAAAAAAAAAAAAAAAAGGTTTCAATTATTTTAAACGTGTATTTTAATCTGAAACATCTATCCAGTTTCTGCAGAGCCAGAGTGAGCTGGGCCAAGATATACGGGCGTCTCTTTGGGAGACCGTGTGTAACTACCTGTCAGGCTTTGGGTCCTGGAGGAGCAGGAAGAGGTGAGGGGCCCTGAGTTCTGGACCCAGGCCGCCCGCAGCAGCGCTTGCCCTGGCCCTGCAGGGACGCCTGGCAGTGCCCGGAGCCGCCTCCGTGAGGGCAGGGGAGCCACTGGCAGGCGGTGGGCAAAGCCCAGGGATGTGAACCAGCCTCTGACAGGGCACAGGCTGGCCCCACACCTCTGCCCAAAGGTGGGTGGTCTCGAGACCCTAAGGGAGGCAAGCTTCTCGGTGTACAAGAGTCGACCCGCCCCGGGGCCCCCAGCCCCGAGCTGACAAGGGCTCCATAGCCAAGTGCTGGCCGAGGCCCGAACTGCCCCAGGCAGACAGCACAGGGCACTCGGGCCGAATGGGTATCCAGGGCTCAGGGGCACATCACGGCTGGGCTGGGACCGGAGCGCACGATGCTGTGGCCGGCCCCCCCACCCCACCCCCCCCCCCCCCCCGAGGACAAAATGCCACAGTGGGATGCTCCGGGCTCCCTAGGTGTGGACAGGCAGTAAAGCTGGCCTTCGGTCAGAGCAGGGACTCGTGACATCCCCCAGGCACCCACAGCCCACACCCAGCTCCGCCCCCAGCCAACAGCCACCCCCCCCCCCCCCACTGACCACAGCAAACGGCAGCCCCGTGACTGACCCAGACCGTCTCTCGGATTGCCTTGGCTATCTTGAGCAGGAGCGGCCCAAACGAGCCGGGCTCCAGGCGGGTGGCCGAGTGCTGGACGCAGAGGCAGAGGAGGAAGGCGGGGGCCAGCTTGTGGCCGTCACCGCCAGGCTCGACCAGCGTCATGATCCTCTGCAGCAGCGCGTCCTCCGCCTCCGGCTCGAACTCCAGGTGCAGCGGCCTCGGCGGGGGGAAGGCGGCGCGCGTGGAGCCGGAGCGGGGGGTGCCCCGGGCCCGGAGCGCGGCCCCGCACATCCTGCAGCTTCGCGGCCCGGCCCGCAGCCGGGCCAGGGCCTGGGCGGGCAGGGGCTGGGCTTGCGCCGGGTCCTTGAACAGCAGCAGGTAGTAGAGGCCGAGGGAGAGCAGGTCCCCGTGGCGCAGCACCACGGCCCGGCCCCCCACCTCCGAGAAGTTGACGGACACGGGCGCCCCGGGGACGGGCTCCAGGACCAGCCTGTTCCCTGGCCTCTCTGGGCCCGGAGGCCGGTGCCTGCGGATGGTGCAGTGCAAGGGCAGGATGTCCGGGGCCGAGAGGCTGACGCTGGGCTTGCTGGAAGGGGTCCTCTGGCCCACCGTGTGCTGCTCCCGGTTGAGCAGGTACACCAGGCTGTCCTGAAACGCAAACGCAAGACTTCAAGGGCAGGACACACCTCGGGCAAACCCCTCAGGGGGAAGAAACGAAAAGGTGGCCCGGCTCCAGGTGGCCGGCTCGCCATCCTGGGCCCCCCTGCCCCGGAGCCCTTCCTAACCTGCTGCCTGCCACCCGCCCACCCCCCCCCCCCCGCCCCCGCTGGGCACCCGCGGTCCCCGTGGGAGGAGGGCTTCCCGGAGCAGCCTCCAGGGCACACCGGACACCCCGGGAGGACTCCAGCTGTGAGACGCCAGAGGCCCGACGGGGCCGAGCTGGGCACTGACGCCGGCTTATAGGCACAGCCATGTGCCGCCAGGCCCCGGCGTGACCTGTGCCGAGCCGTGCGCCAGCACCCTCCTCTGTGGCCCCGGCTTCGCGAGGGCCGACGACTTCTCACGAGACGGAACAGGGACAGGACTGTAGCCTCTCCCGGAACCTGATGCGATGCTACCGTAAGAAAAGCTCCCCAAGAGAAGACGCAGGAGTCCGTGTCGCCTAGAGCAACGTGCCCTACAAGAGCGCAGAACGGAGGACACCAACCTCAAGGAGGGGCCGGCGCCTGAAGGCACTCGCGACATCCGGCCCCTGCTGGTGTGTGCCACGATGGGCCCCCGACGCTGGCCTGCGTGTGCGCGGGGCCCACCAGGCGTGCCCCCAACTTACTTTCCCCTCGTTCACAAGCTGAAAATCACAGCCGGGACGGAGACTTAACATACAGCGTGCACAAAGGCACGACCGCGAAGTACACGGGTGCCAAGAAAACCCTCGCCTCTAAAGCTTCACCGCCACCCTCTCCCCACCTGTTTCTCGAGGAAACTCTTCCCCGACCTCTAGGCGCAGAGTCAGCAGAGGACTCCTTCCTCTGAGCTGCCGCCCTCGTGCTGGAGCACACGCCCCAGGAAAGCCTCGCCCGGAACCCTCGTCGGGCCTCTCGTCAATTCCTATTGCTCGCCCAGCTCGAGGCCGGGTTTGGCATCGCTAAGACCTGAGCGCCGCCAGCCCCACCGCTGCACGGCGGCGGGCACTGGGATGGAGCCGGGAGGGAGCTGGGCAAATCGGCAGGAGCCAGAGAGCAGGAAGGGAAAGCCTACGGTGCGGAGCGGGACGAGGAACCTCGGAGGGCCACACCCCTCCGGCCGAGGGCTCCCACAGAAGTGGTGGGACATGCAGGCCGGGGACGGGTGGCTCATCTCCCTGCCTCCTCGGGGAAAGCTTCTCGCGGTACAGTCGAGGCTGTCCGCCACAGCAGCTGTTGGCCAAGCAGCCACCATCGTCTGGACAGGTGGGCAGACCCGTGTCGGGGACCCCAAAGGCACGGCAGGGCACGGCCCGAGACACACACGGAAGGGGGCAGACAAACAGAACCGAGAGGCCCGGCACCGGGTGAGCCCTCTCCCCCGCCGCTTCCTCCTGGAGCCTGGACATAGAATGCTCTGGAAACACAGCACAGAGGAAGCCTCCACTTCCCCCAGAATCCAGGATGGCCCTGCGTGGTGGTCCCCACCACCCCGTTTCTCCAGCCTCATCACGCGAGCGCCCTTAGCCTAAGCAGGAGCTCCCAGCTGACGCAGCTAACGGGCGAGAAGGCCGTCTGCCGCGACAACGCCCAGCGGGCACTCAGTCAGCTCAGGGCGGCAGGGCTGCGGGGGGTGGCTCACATGCTGCTGGCTGTAGCCCTGCAGAAGCAGCAGGTGGGGCGACTCGTACAGGGAGTAGCGCATGGCGTCCGGGCCACGGTCCTCGGGGCCCTGGGCGGTGACCGAGCTCAGGCTGGTCTCGCTGACGGTGCGGCGCAGCCGGGATGTGGGGGGGCTCTGGGCAGCGCCCGAAGCCAGGGCCGGGGTCCCCTTGGCGCGGTTCCGCTGCAGCCTCCGGGCTTGGGCGTTTATCCCTGAAACGGAAGCAACACGGTTAGGTAAACAGAGCCTCCGGGGCCTTCTGAAATGAGACCTCCTGGGTCCCCTTCTAACGCTGGTCAGTCGCTGTTTTGTCAACTGCTATAGAGGAGACCAGCCGTCCATGTCCAGTGACCCACCCGGACCAGCCACCCGGCAGCCCTCCCCTCAGGACGCCAAACCCACTGCCACCTTCACTTCCCCTGGGCCACCGAGGGGCTTGTCCCTAAAGCCCTGCCAGGCCACCCGTGTGTGCGTGTGTGTGTGTGTATGTATGTACAGCCAGGCTCCTGCGGGTGCGTGTGTATGGGGGGAATGCCTCTGTGTGTATGTGTGCGTGGGGGGAGGGCGCGTGCGTGGGGGGAGGGCCTTAGGGGGGAGGGCTCGTGCGTGTGTGTGCGGGGGGGGGGGAGGGCGCGTGGGGCGGGAGGGCGTGTGTGCGGGGGGGGAGGATGCGTGCACGTGTGTGTGGGGAGGGCGCGTGCGTGTGCGGGGGGAGGGCCTTAGGGGGGAGGGCTCGTGCGTGTGTGTGCGGGGGGGGGGGGAGGGCGCGTGCGTGTGTGTGCAGGGGGGAGGACGCGTGCGTGTGTGTGCAGGGAGGGGGAGGGCGCGTGGGGCGGGAGGGCGTGTGCGGGGGGGGGGGAGGGTGCGTGCACGTGTGTGCGGGGAGGGCGCATGCATGTGTGCAGGGCGGGGAGGGCGCGTGCGTGGGGGGAGGGCCTTAGGGGGGAGGGCTCGTGCGTGTATGTGCGGGGGGGAGGGCGCGTGGGGCGGGAGGGCGTGTGTGCGGGGGGGGGGAGGGTGCGTGCACGTGTGTGCGGGGAGGGCTCGTGCGTGTGTGTGCGGGGGGGGGGAGGGCGCGTGCGTGTGTGCGGAGGGGGGAGGGAGCATGCGTGTGTGCGGAGGGGGGAGAGCGCTGGGGGTGGTTGCGTGCGCGGGGGCTGCCTACGTGCGCGAGGGGACGGTGCATGTGCACCGGAGTGTGTGCTGTGATTAGAGGAAACGAGAAATATTCACAGCCTCCCTCCCCCCCCCCCCCCCCAGTTTACAAGGAGGAAGCGGTCCGTGTGCCCTCGACCCCCAGTCCCCTGAGCTGGCTGGTCTCTGTGCAGAGCAGCATGGCTGCTCCTTTCCGAGGCGACCCCCGCCCCCGACACGGCCAGGTCCGAAAGCACACACATGCACACAAACACGCGTGCAAACACACGCACGTGCCCACACACTCACTCGTGCACCTGCGCCCCCTCCGCCACCAAAGACTCTTCTACACACAGGAGGCACTCGGCAACCAACGCTGCTGGAAAGCTGAGAAGCCAACTGGAGCCCAGGAGGCCAGTGAGCAGAGCTGACCCCGGCGCTTTCTTTCTGAGCCCTCTCCCGACTCCCCACCCCCCCCCCACAGCCCACCCGCCCCCCCCTTGGAGCCTGCCTTCCTACAACCGTTCCAGGCACACCAGACGGAGCAGCCCGAGGAAGTGAGGCAGGCCGGCTGGAGCGAGGGTGCCGCCTTACCCGAGAGCGGCCCTTCCAGGACGAAGCCTGCTTCTCTGCAGCCCGCAAGAGGCCGGGTCTGCGGGAGGCCAGGCTGGCGGTGCAGCAGGCGCCGCAGTGCGAGGCTGTCCGCCCGGGCGCCCGCTGCTCCTCCGTGCCTGCTGCAGAGCCAGGCGACTGGCAGGCAAGAGCGGTAGGTCGGGCAGAGGGGGAGGTGGGGCGGGGGAGAGGGGGAGGTGGGGCGGGGGAGCGGGGGAGCAGCGGGGCAGGGGGCAGGCGGGGATGGGGAGAGCAGGCCAGAGGAGACAGGGAGGGCAGAGCGGGAGGGGGGCAAGGGGGAACAGGCAGGGGGGGAGGCAGGGGGGTGGGAGGGGCAGAAGGACCTGGGGGCCAGGAGGGGCAGGGAGCACAGGGTGGGGGGGGGGCTGGTGGGCACCGGTGGAAGCCAGCTCCTCCCCCCACCTGCCCTGCCCCCCTGCTACTCTTAGCACCACAGACCCCAGGGCTTGTGGCAGCACTTGCACAACCACGGGCCATCCTCGGAAGAAGAAACGTTTAAAAACCAATCCAAAATGATGTAGCCGCCAAGCTTTTCCTCCATCCAGGATGGAGCCATAGCACAAGACTCGCCTCACGACGCCCCAGTGCCCAGGGCCGGCTTCTCTGGCCTCGCTGCAGAAGGTAGCGGTTCCTGCTATGGTGCAACTGAGCTCAGTGGGGCCAGAGGTTCTGGCCTGATCCCAGAGGTCTGAGGGACACCCAGGAGTCTGTACTTCGTAAAAGCGCCCACAAGGTTCTGGAGCACTGCTGCCAAGGCAGTCCCCCTCCACTGTCCGCCTGCACACAGACCCTCCTGGGGAGTTTCAAATACTGCAGCGTGGTCTGGCCTCCGGGTCTCCTCACCGGGTCCGGGGGCGGCCACAGGAGTGTCGAAGGGTGGGGGCTGAGGGACGCTGGCTCGGAGTGTGTCAGGGGTGAAGCGCCCATGGCCAGGAGGACCCTCGCACCTGCACGGACATGACCCCGACACGACCCCACACACACTGTGCTCACAGCACGACCAGGAGAACCCTCGCACGTGCATGGACATCTGTGCAAGGACGGCCACTGGACAGGCCACACAACCTCCGTGGGAGCTATGTGTTCACAGGACGAAGGTGCCGTGGGGGAAAAGTGGGAGCCAAGTATGCACCCGAGGTGGGTGGAAAAAGCAGACTGGAGTTTCACACTTAAGGTATGAGGCCACTTCTTTACACACTTAAAAAGCACATAAAACATCATTGCAGGGACACCTGGGCAGCTAGGTCCATTGAGCGTCCAACTTCGGTTTAGGTCACGATCTCTCGGTTCATAAGATTGAGCCCCACAACCAGCTCTGCGATAACAGACTGGAGCCTGCTTGGGATTCTCCCTCTTCCTCTCTCTGCTCCCCACTTGCTCTGTCTCAAAATAAACTGTAGAAAAAAATGGGGGGTGGGGGCGCCTGGGTGGCTCAGTCACTTAAGCATCTGACTTCGGCTCAGGTCATGATCTCACGATTTCGATTTCGGAGTTCAAGCCCTGCATCGGGCTCTGTGCTGACAGCTCAGAGCCTGGAACCTACTTCGGATTCTGTGCCTCCCTCTCTCTCTGCTCCTTCCCGACTCCTGCTGGGTCTCTCTCTCTCAAAAATGAATAAACATTAAAAAAAAATTTTTTTTAAAGAAAAGACCCACAGTCAATCCGAGAAATGCTGTCATAGGTGGGGACGGAATGAGCCTGGGGATATATATGATACAAAGAACATAATGGCTCAGAGTGTATTTTTATACATAACTTTGTATATATGCCGTGTCTTTTATATAGGAAAACTCCAAGTCAACATGAATAAATTGTACGTCAATTCTGGGCGTCAGTTACATCATTCTTTATACTTTTAAAATCATAAACACCTTGCAGGCACCCCCACCGCCACCAGGCACGTGACCACGGCCCCCTTGTGGCCCTAGGTGCAGTTCCGGGCTTGGCCCCATCCTCACGAGGCCGCTAGAGGTGAAGCCCAGCACCGTCCCCAGCGAGAGGCTCCGAGGAGGCCTGTGGCTCCCACAGTGCTCACAAGGACAGTCACCTTCCCCTGCTGCCAGCTGATTTCAGTTCAGCTTTGCCATCATCAGATCCAGGCATCTGAGCACTATTGAAAACCAGGACAGATCTGCCCAACTTGGAAAGAAGGCCCTCACTTCTGGGTGGAGGGTCACAAGCGGCACACAGCTGGGCAGAGTCCTTGCAAACGCACCCCAGAAACCTTCAAAGGCACGCGTGGCGTGGATCTGGCCTGCACAGCATGGGCATTTGCAGGGTGCTCAGGGGCCCAGGCCAGGTGTGATGTGGCCGAGAAGCAGAGAGGAAGGAGCCTGCGGTGCAGAGGCCGGCCGGGTCTGCAGCCTGATGGGGGGTGGGGGTGGGGGATGGCTGGGGTCTCTGCCACCAGCAAGGCCATCCCAGCAGCCCCGCCACCCCCAGGCAGGGATTTCACTCAGCAGAGGAGATCTAATGAAATAGATGGGCAATGGGGTCCACGCCCGTCACAGCACGGTACTCTAGGTGGAAGCTATTCATCCCACAAGAGTGCCAGGCCTTGCCCACGGGTGAAGGAGATGCCCTCCAAGGCTGGCGGGCCAGAATACACCCCGTCGGCCACCACACTCCCCCCGCGATGGGCCGGGCGTGCTGATCCACACGTGTTCCTGCCACGGTGCAACTGAGCTCAGTGGGGCCATAGGTTCTGGCCTGATTCCAGAGGTCTGAGGGACACCCAGGAGTCTGTACTTTGTAAAAGCGCCCAGAAGGTTCTGGACCACTGCTGCCAAGGCACTCCCCCTCCACCGTCCCCAGACAAAGCCCCTGGTGCAGAAATGCGCCGAGCACTTGCTAAACTTACTTGAGTACCTACCCATTTAACTTGAGTTTTAGATTTCTAATTCTTTTCTCTAGGTAAGTGTTTGTCAGCTCCCAGAAAGGTGGCAGATATGGGGCTCCCCGTTCCACCCTTACATAGCTGCTCTGGTGAAAAAGCAGAAACACGGCCCAATAGAAGTGGAAGCAGGGGTCTGGGTAACCCGCCTGCGGAGGCCTCCTGTACCTCTGCCGGACACACGCAGGACCACCTTGCCCCGCCCCCCTCCCCAGGACACACGCGGGAACCATGGTGCCTCCCAACACTGGTTAATGCACACAGGCACCAGACTCAGAAGCCAAGCGATGACTTTCCTCATTTTAAGAGGATAATTCAACGTGAGGACATTCTGAAACGACAGGAATCACAAGTCAACCGCGGGCCCCGATGGGACACAGAGTCCACTGTGCGTCTCCTGAACCCTTTGCTCTGACCCGGGAACTGGGAAGGGGCTCCTAACCTGCAGGAGGTGTGGCCGTGATAGGGACAGTGAGAGAAGGGAGAGATCGGCCACAATGGACGCGGTTACAGAAAGGAGCTCCGCGCGTCCCTTTCCTGGCCGCTGGCCCTAGCTAGCTCCCTCACCTGCCCAGAACTAAACCCACAAGCAGGTGGCTCTGCAGTACAGGAATCCGTGGTCTCCTTATCCCCTGGATCAGACGTTGCTGGGTGAGGCAGCCATCTGGGCAGGGGAAGAAGGGGTACGGGGTACACCCTGGGCCACAAACTCTTTTAAATGCGGCCCCTCTTCCCTCCACATCGGGTTGGTGCAGACGTCCCCTCTGCTGGTGGAGAGGGCAGGACACTGTGCATACCAGGGGTGGCAAAATTCATTTTGAAAACAGTTGGTAGCTGTCACCGGAGCTCCGGTCACGGGCTGGATGCTGGCTCCAGGACAGCACTGGAAAGAAAAACACAGCTCTTTCCTGAACGTCACTAAGTTTAGGACAATAAATTTAACCTGTAGCTTTTTACCTCGGAATCCTGTTTGCTCTTCCCTCCGGGATTCAGAGTTTGAAACAATACGTACAACTTGGAAAATCTGTGTTGCCTACACCCACCGCACGTGCGCAGGGCTGGTGGTCTCTCAGATGTGGTTTTGATTGATGACTCAAGACTGATGGGGCAACGGAATGGTCCTGCGTAAGGGAATTTTATTAGAATGGGGGGAATTTGACTGCTTTCAAGTGATCTCTAGTAAGTTGGGCATACACTGCTGAATACACTCTCCAGTAGCTGCTGCAAAATGCAGAGGGACACCTGCCTCGAGCAAGTCCGTTTTAACTGCAACACCCTTTTCTACTTTAGCAAAGACACAGAATGGAGTGCTCTGAGTTACCAAGCAAACCTTGAAGTTAACGTGAACTTTTTTGTATTCGAAATGCACAAAAAGGAACTACTTACAGATAATTTGGTGAGCACCTGTCTACTGCCTGGCCAGCCTTACTCTGGGCATTTTGCATTTAATTCCACTTCATTTTCACATCAAACCCTATAAAGGGACTGCAGGTGGATGGGAATATGTTAGCCTAGCTTTACAGGACCAGTCTGACTACTGGCAAAGAAAATTCTAAACCAAATCTATATGGAGCACCACCCCCTTGGGAATAAGACGGGGATGCTTGCTATGACCACATCCATTCGACGTTGCACTGGAGGTCCTGGCCAGTACAATTAAGGCAAGAAAAACAAATGAAAGTCTAAGAATTGAAAAGAAAGAAATAAGATTATAATTATTCTGCAGACAATTTGACTGTGTTTATAGGGATCTCAAAAGAGGGGCACCTGGATGGCTCAGTCGGTTAAGTGTCCAACTTTGGCTCAGGTCATGATCTCGTGGTTCGTGAGTTCAAGCCCTGCATTGGGCTCTGTGCTATCCGCTCAGAGCCTGGAGCCTGCTTCAGATTCTTTGTCTCTCTCTCTCTCTGCCCCTCCCCAACTCGTACTCTGTGTGGGTCGGTCTCTCTCTCTCTCTCTCAAAACTAAATAAACATTAAATAAACAAAAGACACTGCAAAACAATCTATGGACAAGCAATCAGAACTAACAAGTGAATTTAGCAAGGTGACTAGACATGGCGAGCGTGCACGTTCGCCATTTTTGTGTGGGAGAAACCGTGAGAAAAGGGTATGTCAAAATAATGGTGCCATTTATAATCGTGTCAAGAAACACGAAGTGGGCTGAAAACCAGGTACTTCTATTCTTGTAATACGTGGGATTACTTACCCTAGAAAATCTTTCTGTATAGAGTGCCTGGAAGGGTTGGTTGAAATATAAAAAAAATTCTTTAAGATGCCAAGCCGAGTGCCTAAGAAAATAAGGTAGGAAAAAAAATTAAAAAAAAAAAAAAAAAAAAAAAAAAAAAGGGGCGCCTGGGTGGCGCAGTCGGTTAAGCGTCCGACTTCAGCCAGGTCACGATCTCGCGGTGCGGGAGTTCGAGCCCCGCGTCGGGCTCTGGGCTGATGGCTCAGAGCCTGGAGCCTGTTTCCGATTCTGTGTCTCCCTCTCTCTCTGCCCCTCCCCCATTCATGCTCTGTCTCTCTCTGTCCCAAAAATAAATAAACGTTGAAAAAAAAAAAATTAAAAAAAAAAAAAAAAAAAAGAAACACGAAACAGCTAAGACACAAGTCTACCCAAGATGTGCAGGACCCCAACGCTGATAACTACAAAACGCCATGGACAGAAATTAGAGACCTAATGAATAGAAGGATACACCAGGTTGATGGATTGTAAAGGTATCCGTCCTCTCTAAACTGATGTATAAACTCAATGCGATCCCACATTGGAAGGGTCTCAGCAGGTGTGTGTGTGTGTGTGTGTGTGTACAAATTGATAAGTGGATATGGCAATGCAAAGGGTAGAAGGTAACCTTGAAGATCAACTGTGATGCTGGAAGACTCGAACTATCAGATAACAGCCTATCCTAAGCTACGGTAACTGAGAGAATGTGGTGGTGCTATAAGGACAGTAGACCATTGGAACAGAAACGAGAGTCCTGGAACCAAATCTCACATACGCAGAAAGGATGGTCTTCTCAGTAAATGATACCGGGTCAAATGCATCTCCATGTGGAAAAAAAAAAAAAAAAAAAAAATGAATCATGACCCCTACCTCACACCCTTCACAAAAATTAACTCCAGATGGACTATAGGTCTAGCCATGGAGATAAAACAATGAAGAATTTAAAAGAAAACACAGGAACAGATCTTCATGGCCTCGGGCACACAGAGATTTCTTACATGGGGGGAAGGCGCTGCTCACAAAGGGAAGACCACCCACAGATGCTTCTGGGTGCGCTGCAGAGGTTACAGACACTGACAAGCTCACCTCTTCGAGTGTGATACGTGCACTGGTCAGAGAACAAGGAAGTGTCTAGAGGGACCCTAAAATAATTTGACTCTTGCACACACGTGGTCAACCTAAAAATCAGGTCTACAATTTAGCTGTGTGGTTTGCTGAATAACAGTGAAAACTGAATTCACAGCCTCAGCAAGTTCCCCAGGTGAAAGTTTGGGAAAAACTTGCCCTGATGGGGAAAGAGCAGGACCCTAAGCCCTGGAACAGTGCCATCAGGATGGGCTCCGACAAAGCTGTGCCACTTGAACCCCTGATCCAAGCTGAGCCCTACTTGCCAAGAGGAGCAGCCCGTCCTGCTGTGTCTGAAGGGACTCGCTTTCCCCGGCTCTAAGAGCCTACGAGCTTCGCCTGGGGGCCTCTTTCCCTGAACCCCTACCCTGGTGACCCCTCAGTGCACTACTGAGCCCACGGGTGCCAAATTTGAGTGGCAACCAGAGCAAGAGTAAGATGGGCAGCAAGTCTGGGCTGCGGGCACGCTGCTCCAGCCCCGGCGAGCCGATACCCCCGGAGAGCTGCGCCAACGGGCCCGGGGCCAGCCTCAGCGGTTTGGAGCGCACCTTCCCCTTTCCTTTAGAAACATCTCCTGACCCGTTACTGGGGCCCGGTGGGAACTGGAGGTGACATCACAGGACGGCGCAGCCTGAGTTCCCGTCACCAACTGGTGTGGTTTCTGCTTCCCTGACTGGCCCAGTCGTCGTATCAAGAACTTCTCTTCAAAACGTGTGAAGGCCAACCGCAGCGTAGGAGGGGATATTTGTGGTACAGCCCTCAGGAAAAGGGCCCGTCCCCAAAATCACGAGGAACGGGGCAGACGACCCAGCAGAGAAGCACGCGAGGGCTTTGAACAGACGCCGCAAAGAACATCCGAAATGGTGTTTCAACATACGAGAACGTGATTCGCCTCACTCATCATCAGATACGCAAGCTAAAACCACAAAGTAATAACTGCTACACAACCGTCAGAAGAGCCACAGTGAAAAGACAGGCAGCACCAAGTGTGAGAGCGAAAACGGAAGTCACAACTCTTACACACTGGTGGTGGGCGTGTCAACAGGCACACGCACTTAGGGGAGAAACGGTCAGCAGTATCTCCTACACGAGCACATACGCACACTCACTGGCCCATCGACTGTACCCCCCAGTTGTGCGCTTGACAGAAACGCACGCGTCACCACAAGACAGACCCAGGTACGTTCACGGCAGCGTGATTCCTACTGAGCCCCAACTGGAACCCACCCAAGCGTCCGTCAAAAACTGAATGGAGACACAAGTTGGAGTGTATTCGTGTGAATACACAATAGCATACAGCAATGATCATGAACTCTTCCATAACCAACAAAATCAGGGAATCTTTCAAAGGTGATATTAAGGCCAAGCACAAAAAGGTAGATATTACAGGATTCCATTTGTAGGAAATACAAAAAGAGGAAAAACCCAACTTTGGTGTTAGGAGTCAAGACAGTGGGGCCGGTGCCTCACGGTCGGGAGGGACCAGGAGGGAGCCCTGCTAGAGTCCCAGGAGCGCCCCGTCTCCTGACCTGGGTGCCTGCTGCACGGTCCACTCACTTTTTGAAAATTCACTGAGCTGCACACTTACGATCTGTGCACTTTTCTGTCTGTGTGCTCTATTTCAATGACAAGTGTCCTTCCAAGAAAAGGAGCCCAGATGTTGAGATTATCATACACAAAATATACAACCACGCCTGCCCTGTGTAAAAAAGTAAAACACACCTTGAAATATATGGAGAGAACAGTAAATTACAAACAGTGACGCCAGATTTCAAAAAGAACAAGCTTCAAGTTCTAGAAATGAAAAATTCAGTAACAGAAACTATCGCTTCCACGTAATGGATCAGACACACGAAACACATCAGAAAGGAGAACTGATGAACTCAAAGACCAGTCGGAAAAAATTACCCAGGAATTGGTGCAAAGAGACAAGAAAGAGAAAATATACGAAAGGGGCTAAGAGACAGAGTGAGGAGGCCTGACGGGTTTAAAGAAAGCTCCAGGAAGAGAGGTGTAAGAATGGCGCAAAGGCAACATCTGACCAGAAAAGAGCTGAGAATTTTCTAGCACTGACTGAAGATTCCAGTTCACAGATTCGTGACGCCCAATAAAAGAATGAAGAAAGACATCACAAGAAAACACATGAAAGTCTCCAACAAGACACAGGCGAACCAAATCCAGCAAGAGAGGAAAAGGATGATCCACCAAGAGCACGTGGGATTTACCCCAGGAACACAAGGTTGATTTCACCTACGTAAATCAATCACTGTAATACAGCAAATCAGTAGAATAAGACACCAAACCACACGAGCCCGTCAGCAGACACAGTAGAGAGCTCAGGACGTGTGCGAGAGCTGAGGAAGGGTCTCAGGGAATCCTTTTCCCAAAGACCAACGATACTTGTGGTACAGCCTCACGACCACACCGCCTTGCGTTTCTAGGGCGCAGGGGACGCGGCTTGGCCGGCAGAGGGGCCGGACGGAGACACTGGGGACACCAGGAACCAGGAACGCGGCGCAGAGACCACGCATGGTAACCATCTACACCAGAGTCCTGAAAGCCGGGTGCTGCCGGGGCAAGTAGAGTCTTGCTGGCTCCTTCCTGATCACTCGAAGGCTGTCCGAGGCGGGCAAGCGCCACCCGCACCCACCGCCGGCCCTGCAGCCTCCACTTGCCCCTGTGCCGTCCCCACAGCACACCCCTTAGCTCCGCCCAAGGAGCTGCCGAACGCTTCCCTCCTGAAAGCGACCCGGGGATTCGGTTCCCAGGCAAAATGCAAATGTCCCGAGCTCCCCAGCTTTCTCCCCACGTACCCAGGAAAACTTCAAAGGGAACGACGTCCCCCGGGGGGCTCTGTCCAGAGCAGCCTATTCCTTAAGCTGGGTCGCGGGTACACAAATAGTTCATGGTATTATTCTGTATCTGCTTTTCGTGGGCTTCAAGTATTTCACGATCAAGAGGAAAGCAGAGACAGGTACAGAATGAGAAATATAAACATTCATAAACATCCTAAAACCCGTTCGACCTCACAAATACTACAGGAAACAACCTACAGGAGGGAGAGACGACATCCCTCTTTCAAGTCAGTATTTCAAATGATGGAATCAGGTGATGGCTAAGATACGGAAATGGACATCCTGCTGGTGGGACGCAAAGTGGCACCAATCTGCCCCCAGTTTTAAAAACAGCTATCGAGGGGCGTCTGGGTGGCTCAGTCAGTTAAGCGTCCAACTTCGGCTCAGGTCATGATCTCACGGTTCGTGGCTTGGAGCCCCACGTTGGGCTCTGTGCTGATAGCTCAGAGCCTGGAGCCTGCTTCAGTTTCTGTGTCTCGCTCTCTTGGTCCTTCCCCTGCTTGCTTGCTCTCTCTCTCTCTCTCTCTCTCTCAAAAATAAAACCCTTAAAAAAAATTTTTTAAGAAAAAAATAAAAATAAAAAAAGCTATCGAGATAGGCCATCTACACCAGTATTAGATAAAGATGTATCAGTATCTAAAATGTCCCCATTCTTCCAGAAAGGAATGCTACTGTTAAGTTGCTGTCCTACAGAAATAATCAAAAAAGGAATCAAACATTTAGGTACAAGGATGTTTATTTACATAAGCATTATTTATACACCAAAAAATGGGAAACATTCCTAAAATCCAATAGGGAAATGATCAGGTGTACTCATTCAAATGGCATTAAAAATTACGTTCATAGGGGAGCCTGGGTGGCTCAGATGGTTAAGTGTCCAACTCCTGGTTTTGGCTCAGGTCATGATCTCCTGGTCCGTGGATTCGAGCCCCGAGATGGGCTCTGCACTGACAGTGTGGAGCCTGCTTGGGATTCTCTCTCCCTCTCCCTCTGCCCCTCCCCACTCACGTGTGTATACTCCCTCTTTCAAAATAAATAAACATTAAAAGAAATTATGTTTATAGGGGCATCTGGGTGGCTTAGTCGGTTAAGCGTCCAACTCTTGGTTTCAGCTCAGGTCATGATCTCAAAGTTCATGATTTCAAGTCCTGCATCAAGCTTTGTATGGACGGTGCAGAGCCTGCTTGGGATTCATTCATTCTCTCTCTCTCTCTCTCTCTCTCTCTCTCTCTGTCTCTCTCTCCTCCCTTCTCCCTTTCTGCCCCTCCCCCACTTGCACTCTAATAAACCTTAAAAAAATTATATTCATAATATGAATAAATATACTAAGTTAAAGAAAACGGAGGACGTGGATGTAGGTTGATTTAAATTGCGTAGGAAATCCAATAATGAGAAGAGACTGGAATAATAAGGGGACGTTTTAGGTGATTTCTGTTCTCTTCTTTATATTCCCTATTTCCAAATTTTCAACAATGGGAATGTCGTTTTTCTAAGTGGAGAGAAATGATATTTTAAAGCACTGACAGGATTGTTTCTGTGGTAAACCTTGGACCTTCTCACATTAATTCGAGCCTCGGTCAGGAAAGAACATCCCCTCTCTAGAAGGAATAGCCTCATTAAGATAACGGGTAACCGAGTGGATAAAATGCTTAAGCCATTTGTTAGTCACAGAAAGAAACAGAGCCCCCAGGACTGCAGCAAAGCAAGAGCAGTGTGGCAGCAGAAGCAAGAACTTTCTGAACCCCAGGCCCTATCTGGCTCCCCCGACATGACGAGATGGCGCTGAGCCCTTTTGCAGGGAGGACCGCGTGGCACGCACAGTGACAGACAGCACACACAGACAAGAAAGACCCGGGGACCACTTTCTGCTCTAGGCCCGCCAGGTGGGGGCATCCCCTGGGTCCAGCCGGAGAAGGCGATCCTCGTGCCAGAGCTGAGCGGTCTCAGGTTTAACATTCCATTAGGAATCCTGACCCCAGAGAAGGGCTCACCCCCCTCCCCCGCCACTGCTCTGGAATCAGGTCCCCATGCTGACCCCGCAGGTTGGAACAGGCAGTTGAGGAAACTGCTTTGCAAGTAGACCAAAACGACAAAGAAGAGAAACTAGGAGACCGAAAAATCAGAAAAAAAGATCCAGAACCTGAATAACAGAAGAGCCCGAAGAAATCGTCAAAGGAATAACATAATTTTTCAGAACAGAGTTCTAAATTTTTCAGATCCTGAGTTTTTAGATTAAAATGGCCCATTAAAAGCCCAACACACAAGGGGCGCCTGGGTGGCGCAGTCGGTTAAGCGTCCGACTTCAGCCAGGTCACGATCTCGCGGTCCATGAGTTCGAGCCCCGCGTCGGGCTCTGGGCTGATGGCTCAGAGCCTGGAGCCTGTTTCCGATTCTGTGTCTCCCTCTCTCTCTGCCCCTCCCCGTTCATGCTCTGTCTCTCTCTGTCCCAAAAATAAATAAACGTTGAAAAAAAAAATTTTTTTAATAAAAATAAAAAAAAGCCCAACACACAAGAGAGGTTAAAAACGCACGAAGGGTCAAAATATGCAATTGGGTATAATTTGAATAAATATGGTAACGGATACGACCATAATTTTTTTTAAATAAGAAGGCAAGACTCACACCAGAGTAGAAACACACCCCTTCCAAGGCACACAGCCTGGCTCTTCAGAGCGAGGCTGGGAGGGAGCAGCATAGAGAAATGAGATGTTTCTAGAAGGAGAAGAAAGCGACTGAACATGAGGGGTGAGGAAGCACAACGTCTAGCAGTTCCCTGGGGGGGGGGGGGGGGGCGCTGGAAGTTACTGGAAACGGACCAACGCCTTCAAAATTCTAGGAAGAAAGTTGCTTTCATTCTAAAACTCCACACCCAGATCAACTATTAATCACGCGTTAAAGTAGGATAAAGATCTTTTTAAACATACAGCGTCTTGAGCAATTTTAATTCCCAGGTGCACTTTCTCAGGACGCCACCGGGGAGAGACTCCACCAGGACGGGAGGTGGGGGGGACCTAGAACGAGGAAGGGACAATGAAAGCCAGGGGCTCCTTCCCCAGAGGGACGCCAAGGGAATGACAGCTCAGAGCAGCCTTCAGGGGCAGCCAGCCCAGACTGAAGCGAGGCAGCGGACCCCAAAAACGCTGGAATTGATAAAATACACCATAGAGCTGAGCATCCTGAGGCAGGACAACGGGCAGAGGGCTGCGGGAAACTGGACTCGCGAGAAGCACCGACAGAAAGAGGAAACAAACAATGATGGCAGTAATTCACTTCCAAGAAACTAAAGGTCGGGCCGCCAGGAAAAGTCGCCCTTGTACAGACCCACCTTCAGCTGTGAAAAGCCACATCTGGCTGAAACAACGTACACCCCCTGCCTAATCCGGCCCCAGCCCCAAGCTCACCGAGAGCACGGGCCACCGGAGCTGGATGGTTGAACGAGGGCCATTCCCATCCCCATGGTGGGACATAACTAGCTCCGCCCGAAATTTAACAAATCAAGTCGTTGTAGGGTAAGCTTCTTATTTTAAGCTTTGGAAATAAATGACAAAAAAAAAAGAATCATTCACAGATGAAAACGATTCCCTCGGAGGATCGCAAACATGGAGAACAAGCACAGGCTGGGGCCCGGCGTGAGGCTTGGCTGTTTTTAATTAGTGACGGGAAGCTGTGCACCCATGTGGCTTTGGTGAAAAGCAAACGTTCAATGTGCATCCTGTCCCAGCTACTAAAGGAAGGAATGAATGAACACGCACACGCAGGGGGGATACGTCATCCGTCCTCTACATTTTAAATCCCCGAGGTTATTTGCATCTTTGAAACTGGAAAGCATCCCACATTCATATGGATGCCGGCCAGGTGGCGGCAGGCCGTGAGGTGGAAACTTGGTTGTTATTCCCTCCGGGGGCGGGGCAGGGGGGCAGGGGGCGGCGCTACAGTCTTTCAGTCACTTAAGGATTACTTGAAGAGCCAACGTGACTTCTGGCTGCTGTGTGAGAACTCGCAGAATTTCATGCCCACGGCTGGGAAGAAAATGGCAGAGCTAACAGCGGAGCCTTCTCCTCAGAAAGGGTGCGTCCGGGTGTTCCCGAGGGCACGCGGGCGCGGACAGCCCGGAGTGGAAAAGGGGAATTAGACACTGGATTTATCTCACTCGTGTTTGTCTTTTCATGTATGCATGAAACTAACAGAGATGAAAGTCCGTGATTAAATAAACCCTTCCATTTATGAGAGCTCTTCAGGGAAGTACAAAACTAAGAATCCTAAGTAATTATTAAGGCACGGTGTTCAATTTAACACTGATTTTTAGGTTAGTCGAAAGTAGGTACTGGCCATCTTGCAATTATTAATACATTCGGCGTTAATACATTATATATGGCAATAGGTTTTGCAAAAGTGTTCTTAATGATCCCAAAATATACGTAGTGCTCCATCCACACCCTGGAATATTCCATAATCCCTAAAACGAGTGAACGGGAACTCTGACAGATGTGGAGAGACCTCCCAAAGGAGTTTGGTAGGAAAACGAAGTATGTGGCCCCATTTCTAAAACAACAGACTTTGATCAAAGCCTGTGTGAGTACACGTTTGAGGTGTGTCCAGGCTTACCCAAGCGCAGGCAAACCAGACAAGGTCACTATGGTAGGCAGAATTCTCAAATGACCGCCCCCCCCACCCCCACCCCACGATCTCCGCTTCCTGGGATTACTCCCATGACTGTGTTCAAGGGCAAAGAGATTTTGCAGATGTAATTAAGGTTCCTGAGGGGTTGATCTTACCATACGGAGACAATCCGGGGGGCCCAACCTAATCACTCGAGTGCCATCAAAGCAGAGAGTTTTCTCCAGCTGGTCACAGACATCAGAGAGATTTGATGTGTGACAAGGGTCTGAACGCTGCAGAGCTGGGAGGGGCCCGCGGTCCACATACAGCGGAACAAGAAGGAAAGGCAGAGACAAGATGGAGACTTCAGTCCTGCAACCCCAAGGATCCAAACGCTGCCAATACCATGTGGAATTGAGGGGCCCCGGGCTCCCGTAGGGACCACAGCCACCCAGTGAGCGGAGGGCCCAGCCACCGCGTGCCAGACTCCCGACACGCTCAATCCGTGAGACACTGAAAGGGTGTGGTTTGAAGCCACTACACGTGTGCCTGTTGGCAGGGCCCGGAAAAAGGTGAGGAGCACCTCGCCTTGAAGACACTAGGATCACGTGTCACGGGAGTGTGGACCTCGAGGGGGTTGCGGCAAAGGCTCAGAAGGACACGGGGGCGTGTTTCTGGAAACCCCGGGAAGGGGGCCCGTCATGTGGGAGCAGGACTTGTGACTGATGTGCCTGAGCACACCCCTCAGGAGATGCCACCCGCTTTCCTGTTACCTGTCCCAGGAGGCAAAGAGGGAGAGAAACACCAGGAGCTGTGATCAGAACGGAACCGGGACTGATGACTGAAGATCCTCAGTCTCCGGACGACAAAGGAGGCCAAGAGTCGGAGGGTGGCGCAGAGAGAGGGGCCGGTGTCCTGCTCAACCCTCTCCTGGCGCCTCAGAAAGATCCGAAGGCCAGAGCGCCGGGCCGAAGACCCTTTCAAGAGACCAAGGGTGCTGCTCGTCGGTTCTCTTAACCAAATCAGGGGCACTGGAGAAGCTTAAGGGCATCCTCACCTCTCAGCAGAAGCTGCAGAGAAGGGCCATCTCGGGAGCGTCCCTGGGGGCGGCGTGTCTGACGGCCGGCCGCCCCTGGAATCCACGCCTGGCCCAGCCGGCAGGTTCTCAGAAGTGAGCAGCTCGGAGCAGGGACGGAGGGAGCCCGGCACGGAGAGAGGCTCTCCACAGGCAGCAGGCAGAAGAAGCCACTCAGAAGAGTCCCGTCTTTCGGGAAAAGCAAAGAGTGGCTCAGAGCCCAGAGGACGGCCAGCAGAGTGTTCCCAGGCCTGGAAATCTCACCACGGCCCCCAGCCAGGCTCGCCCGGCCGCATTTCAAAATCCACCCGCACCAGCGACTCCTTGTCGCCGTCCACCGCCCCCTTTCTGACCCAGAACGCCACGACTCTTGTCCTGCACCTGGCCGGCCGCCGCATGCGGGGAGCCAACCGTCCCACCGGCCCGCGGGTGGGGAGCATCGTGCCCTCCGGCGGTAGAGCTGAGCTGCGCTTAATGCATATACGCAGGCGCCCGCCCCACACCTGACTCGGATTCTGTACACGACGAGCATCTGGACGTGAACGGATACGTAACGGCACGAGACTGTGGGGCCTGGAGATGGCTGGAGCGTTTTGCCCACGGACGTAGCTGTGGGTCTTGGCCGGCCCGGCCCAGGATGAGCCCCCGTGAACGGGCCCTCACGTAATCACCTCCCCAGGGCGTGGGAGGTGGAATCCATCGTGCCGCCGTTGAGGCTTTGTTTCTCTATGGCAAAAGAGGTTTTTGCAGATGTAACTCGTTTCATTAGTCAGTTCACTTGAGGGTCAGTGAAAGGGAGATTACCCAGGTGGGCTTACTTTAAGCATATGAGCCTTTACGAGTGGTGAGGAAGTCAAAGACTCGCGGAAGGGAGTAGCCAATGCCACGCTGTTGGCCTGAAGGGGAGGGGGGGGGTGGTTAGGGTTTCCAGCAGGGGGACAAGAACCTCAGTCCTCTAACCACGAGCGGCTGAACTCTGCCAACAGTAAGGCTGAGCCTCCTGACAAGAACTCGGCCTGGCTGACACCTCGGATTCAACCTTGGGATACCCGGAGACTCCAGCCAGGCCACGCGGACTCGACCCGTGAGCCGAGCAGTGTGTGTCGTTTAAAGCTGCTGTGTTTGCGGTAATTTATCATATGGCAAGAGGAAACTAATACACGCACGTACTAGGATGTCAACACGAAATCAGGAGGGGTCAGAATGGCAGAGGCACTGATATGGCAGAGAGCAGGACGCCATGGTAAAGAAAAAGATGTTTGCATCATGTGAACTCATTTATGTAAAGTTAAATGCAAGTGTATTGTTAGCGTTAAGAGAAGTGCTCGTTCCCTAAAACCCAGCGGTCTAATCAGGACTAGTCAGCTGAACATTCCCACTGAAAACAACCAACACTGGCCGTATGAGCCATAAACGACAGCGAAAGAAACTATTAGGCCAAAATCTGAAAGGAGAGAACCCAGAGGTAGGAGTTGTTCTTGTCTGGGAAAACCCTAGCTGGTTCCTGGGAAAGAGAACCGTGGCACCGCGAGAAATCCAAGCCCTGGGCTCGCCACATGCGAGAGCCTACGGGAGGCCCTCCCTCGTTTCCCATCCTTCCCTTCTCTGGTTCTGATACGAAGGTTTTCTTGGTTTCACAAACTGCTGCTGCTTTTTCTGTTCTCTGGAATAGTCTGAGGTGCAGTGTTGGAATAATCTGTCCTCGAGCATGAGGAAGAACTGGCCTGGACAGCCTTCGGGGCTGGTGTTTTCACGGTTCTGTCTGGTTTGGGTGCATGCTTGAATGCTCACACACACTGTCGAGGAGACTGTTCAAGTTTTTGCCTTTCTTGAGTGCGTTCTGGGAGGCTGTATCCTTTCTAGGAGATTGCCCACTGCATGTTAAGTTTTTTAATTTACTAGCAAAAAACTATCTGTAAGATCCTTTTTTAAAACAAATATATTTTTGAGAGAGACACACACACAGAATCCAAAGCAGGTTCCAGGCTCCAAGCTGTCAGCACAGAGCCCAATGCAGGGCTTGAACCCACAAATCATGACCTGAGCCACCCAGGCACCCCCTTTTTTAAATACCCCTAGTGTGTCGCTATCCCCTCTTACACCTGAGATCGTTTATGTACCATCTTGACTTTTCCTCCTCAGTCTTGCCAGTTTTGGGTAGTCTTTTCAAAGATACCACTTTTCATTTTATTGCTCCTCTCTCCTGCATGTGTTCTGCTCTATATTGTTTCCTGTCTTCTCTCGCGGAGTTCATTAGATATATATTTTGACCTAATCAAGTAGGCAGGTAGCTCATTGGTTTTCAGTCTTTATTTTCTCGTATGAGCATTTAAAGCTTCAGCCCTCCTCTAAATCCCAGATCAGCTGCCTCCCCCAAGTTCTGATTCACATTCAAGTCTCGGATCCCTGAGCTGCTCGGACGTGTTTGAAGTTGTATATCTCTGAGGGCTGTGTAAGAGTCGGCTATCGCTGCCTGTCAGTATCCATTCTTTCCGTCTTCCTAACGGCATGACGTGAGGAACGACGAGGCAACGTGCCCAGTCACAAAAACCACCTTTCCGGGTCTCTCTTGCAGACCGGCGTGGCCATGCGGCTAAGGCGCAGTCAGCGAGAGATGAGGGAATGTTCCCGCTGGGACTTCTAGGAAAGCGCCGCGGAAGGAACACACGGTTTGCGGGGACACCTTTGCCTGGCCCCCTCTTCCTGCCTTCCTGCCCTAAAGGCAGATGTGATGGCAGCGGCCCCGCAAGCATCCTGCACTTGAGGGGATCTTCCGGCCTGAAGGCGTGAACTGGAATGGCGGGGAGGGCTGGCCACGGAAGGAGCTACGAGTCCCCGGTGACCTGGAAAGCCACCCCATGGGCCCCGAACCTACCACTGCTGTATCGCCAAAGAAAAGAAACCTGCATTGGGTTCAGCAACAGTTACCTGGCCAAATGCAGTTCCTAATTAATACAGAGGCTGCCAACACCCCACTTGGGACCGGTTTTTTGATCATGGAAGATTTCTCCTATACGAAAGCATTTATAACTTAGACTAATAATAAAATGCACCCCACTTCATCCACCATCCAACTTGAAAAAGGCGGACCCCTTCCAGGTTCCCTGTGTTCTCGAAACTACGCCTCCCCGCCTGCTCCCCAGCTCTCACCCCGCCAAAAGGAACCCCTATTCTGGATTCTGTGTTCAACATTCCCTTATTTTTCACTGATGGTTAGACCACACATTTTGGTAACCCCAAGTTACACGGCTCTGTTTTGCTTATCTCACACTATTTCTCCGCCGTTTGCTTTTTTCCTCAACCGTACGAGACACACCCATGTTGATGTACGTAGCTGTGGTTCATTTAAACTCGCAGCTCCGTACCGTTTATTGCATGAACACAACACTATCCGTCCCTCCGTTTTTGGTTTTTGGGTTATTTCAAGCTCTAAGCTATTACAAAATGCTGATACCGACACCCCTGTACTCGTGCCCTGGTGACCCATGGGACAGAGTCTTCAGGAGAAGGCTTCCTCTGACACCATGACATACGCAGATCGTGACATTTACGTGCACACCGGAGGTAACGTGGAGGGGTGCGGAGTTCTGCATGCAGCTGCAGAGGGGGCCCACAGCATGGCTCCTCGAAGGCTCGGGGGACCAGTAAAATGAAGCACATCGGTGCCCCACAGTATGGTGGCAGAGGCACGCGAGCCGGCCAATGGTGCCAGATGAGTCCAAATGGTCTCCCACGGCTCCCAAGGGGGACAAGGTACTTCCGGCTCTCACAGCGCTCTTGGAGCACCCCCCTCCTCCTCCTCCACAGCCTGGATGTTGTTAGACTCTCTTTTTTTGTTGTTTATTTCCGGGGGGGGCGGGCGGCAGGGAGAGGGAGACACAGAATCCGAAGCAGGCTCCAGCCTCTGAGCTGTCAGCACAGAGCCCGACTCAAGCCCGACTCAAGGCTCAAACTCACGAACCGAGAGATCGTGACCTGAGCTGAACCTGAGCTGAACCAACTGAGCCACCCAGGTGCCCCTAGACCTACCTTCTATGCTCTTAATTCATGTTTCCTCACTGCTAATGCGATGGGGTATCTTGTACTTCCTGTTTGCCCGTGTTTTATCGAGCTGATTTTCTTAAACAGCTTGTTCCTGGCATCCTTGATCTATTCCAGACAGTAATCATTTGTCAGTTGTATATATTATAAAATCTTCCCACGTTAGCTTATTTTTCACTTTTCACTGTTCATTATTTAATACAATTAAAGAGATTCATCCGTCTCTTCGTGGTTTGAGCTTTTTGTGTGTCTTCCTCAGGAAATTCTTCTCTACGCTTTTTGTTATTGAATAAAAAAAAACCGGTTTTGTAGTCAGAGAACATGCTCTATGAATCAGGTAATTTGCAATATGCTGAATCTTACTTTCTGATCAAGTAGGAGGGTAACTTTTACACGTCCCAATGTTTATTTGAGAGTAAGATGCACTTTCCAATTGTTGGGTGGAGGGTGCTGGAATAAATGTCCAACAGATAAGGAATGACAGACGCCGGCCAGGGGATGGGTAACAAATCCAAGCCCCGGCCATCTGTTTACATATTGTCTCTGGCTGCTTTCACGCCACAACGGCGGAGTTAAGTAGGTGAGACAGAGACCATATGGCCTCCCAAAGCTGAAAATATTTACTCTCTGGCCCTTTATAGGAAAAGCTTGCCAGCCTCTGTTGTGTTCAGAACGGTTTCCCTAGTTCTTTTGTTTTGTTTTTGTTTTCTTTTTTGGTCTGCTTGGTATCGATTAATGAAAGAGCCATTTTTAAATCTAAGACAACAACACTTTTGGCAATTTCTCCTAATCCTTGCTCGTGATGTTACTTTACGTTAAGGCTAATTTATTAGATGCAAATGAGTTTTACATTGCTCTATTTTCCTGGTACATGACTTATGAATTAAATGTATCAGCATCATTAAAGCAGTGGTCACTTTTGTCCCTAGTAATTACTTCTCTGAAATCTGTGTGGATGATATCATCACTACAACAGTTTCTTGTTGTTAGCATACTTTTTTCCCATTCTTTTATGTCTCATATTTTGGATGGGTCTCTCATAACTAGCACACGGCTGCACTCGGTTTTCCCATGCATCCTGACCTTTTTAGTCAGAAAGTTTGGTCCATTTGTTATATACGGCGATGTGTATTTGGTTACATTTCTGCCATCTTAGACTATACAGTATATTCTTTTTACCTATCTCTTTCTATACTTCTCCTCCCCCCTTCTTTCCCCTG
Source organism: Leopardus geoffroyi (assembly GCF_018350155.1). Classification (NCBI taxonomy): domain Eukaryota; kingdom Metazoa; phylum Chordata; class Mammalia; order Carnivora; family Felidae; genus Leopardus; species Leopardus geoffroyi. The sequence continues at coordinate 3,766,464 of NC_059340.1, forward strand.
TCCCCCTTTTTTTTCTGAAGTTTATCTTGAGAGAGAGGGAGGGAGAGAGAGCAGAGGAGGGGCAGAGGGAGAAGGAGAGAGAGAATCCCAAGTAGGCCCCACTCAGAGCCTGATGCGGGGCGCAATCTCACAACCGTGAGATCACAACCTGAGCCTATTATCAAGAGCCTGAGCCACCCAGGCGCCCCTTTCCTGCCTTCTTTTGATTAAAGTTTTTTCACTCCGTTTTTTACCTTACTGAAGTTTTAACTCTTTCAAATGTTCCCCTCACATTGTAACATCAATTCTAGCCCTTAATAAAGTAAAAACTCCTCAGTGTCTTCATCCTCCTCCGCAACGATGTAAGAGCATCTGAACTCTGTCAGATTTCAACCCCTCTGCTTGCTTCTTTGCTATTTATTTTTATTGTTTTTAATGGAGAAATACATCATCTGTTTTCAAAATAGTGCTCGAAAAATACAAGGGGTACAGGTGCTATAAAACAAAGCAAACTCCAATCATGAGACACTACGTACATCATGTGAAAAAAAAAAAACTAGTCCGATATTCAGGTAATGAAAACTAGAAAGTTCCCAGTTTCCAGCTTGGTTAATTATCGTTACATGAAACACTTAATAAACTACTTTTCCCCTATGTGTTAACGAAATGACAAGACTAAATTCGTGCCTGGCGATTCCAACCTGACCCCACAGCTACCTGAAATACAGAGTTACTGTGCACACTCCACCTGACCTAGGGTGCCGGAAGGGTAAAGGACTTGACAGGGCAGACGTGGAAACCAGGAACGCTGTGTACTTGACATCACAAAGTAAGGGTGAAAAGAAATCCTCAAGTACTGCAGAGCCTAAAGGGAAGACTAATCCAACCTTGGAAAGTGAATCTAGAAGGGCAGGGGAAGGGCGTAAGAAATTGTAGTTGAGTATGAAAAATGCACGTGTGGTAGAAAGGGACACGGCTGGGGGAGGCCGGAATCAGGATAGGCTAACTGGAAAACCTGTCAGGCTCACTGTGTCCAGATTAAGGCAGACTACGTTTCCATTCATCTACATCTGGGCCATTCATGTGTCCTAAACATGGATGTTCTGCTGCTTAATTATGAGTGGTCTTTTTTTTTTTTTTTTAATTTAAGGAAGGTATTCCTAATCTCTTATAGAATAAAACAAAAACAGAAAGCTGACTAGATGTCAAGTGCTTGCTAGAAATTATTTTTTTACATCTTAACATGTAAAAATTAACTGATGAATTTTAGTGAGTCCTTTAAAAATAAAAATTGGTCTAAATATTTGGGGGAAATGGCTTTTCGCTTACATGTTAAAATTGGAAATTCACTTTAGCACAAACAGATAGTCTGTGGAGCATACAAAATTTCCCATACGTAGAGCTCGTCTGAGCCATCCAGGGCCAATACCGTGTCTCCCAATTCGCTACTTTTAGGAAAGTTTTAGTAAAATATTAGCCATGGAGCCAAAATCCAGTGTTTTGTGCCACGAGGCCACAGGACTGTTGGCTTCACATCACGGTGAAGAATATACTAGCATTCCAGGTATCTTCATGAATCTGCATACAAGCATACTTTGTGCATACGAGCAAAGAGAACGGAGTTGGGGTGAGGGGAGAGGCAAAAAACTGTTCTGTTTGAGGAAAAATGATTAAGGGCAAGAGACTAGGGAGTTTTGTTAGCTCTGAGACTGTATTTGCTGTTTGCTGATTGTATGCGCTCTAAAACAATTGTACAGATAAAACCAATACATCATTTCTTGATTGTGTCCCAGCAAAACCAAAGACTATCTACTGCTTCAACGTCAAATATATACCCTATGCGTTGACATTTCACTTTTAAAGGGTTATGGCTACCTCACAGAGACCGAATTAGATGTACTTTTACGCTTTTTCTGAAGTTTAGTACACACTGCACCACGGCATCCCATCTGACGATTAATAATGAAGAAAACTCTTCAGGAAAAAACTAGAATTCATCAAGCTGGAAAACTTAAAATTAGTTCTACTTTCTAATAGAAATATACATACAGTGCATCATCAGTATAAGGAATTCTGATACCAATTTGTATTGCAAATTTTCCCCAACAATGCATCAAACATAAATCCAGTCCAGATGTCAGGCATGGGGTTGCCAGCTGAAGGGTTTGTTTGTTTTTTTTTTCTCTTTATGGGCACTAGTCCTTTAAAGTAGTTGCTACAACTGCTGCTGACACATTAATAACAGTTCTAGCTTCACCTACTAACCTGGACTTCTGATCAAGATTAGCCAAGTAAAGGAAGTTACCAAATAAGGCTAAATCTATTTTGGGTCAAATCTCGTTTGGTACCCTTCATTCTCTTCCTGTGGCATTTGAAGACAACAGGTTGAGTTGGCAGATATTGTTTACGGACCCTGGAGGTTGTTTTTGTCAGTTCAGTCTGTCTTACTGAATTCTTGGTAACAGGAGCAGGATTTGCAGGAAGAGCAGAGATACTGAAAAGTTCTGTACTGGATGTTCTCCAGATGGCCAGCCACTCTCTGAATGGTTTCTAGTGGAGTTATACTGTCTCTTTAGGAGATTGTTCCTCTTCTTTTAGTTTCTTTGGTCCTTTCTGAGGTCAGAATGTCTGCTAGACTCCCACTATAGGATTAGCTATGTTTGTTGCAGTGCTCCCTGAAGGCCTGGGCGGATGATTTACCAGACGTGTAGAAGAAACAACTCTGGCAACTGTGGGCTTTGGTGGCGGACAAAGGGCTGGTTGTGAGGCAGTCTGAGGAATGCTTTCCCCCGACGCACCCAAGCTTTCACTGGGATTCGCTGGTTGCAAGGAAAGTTCAGTAACTTGCACATTGGTCACAGATGTCACCATTATAGCAGGAGCAGGACTGTTTCTGCCCTGACAGCCGCCAGTCATTGGGCCGGTCTTCATAATGCTAGTAGGTGAAGGCACAGACATGCCGTCTTCACTGTCTACAGAGAAGTCAAGGCTGTTGTCATTCAAAGCTGTCAAAGTGACACCTTCCGCTGAATGTGTTTTCTTTTTCTGAAGCACTTGATTAGGTAGTAGTTGATGAAGTTCCTTTCTTCTTAAATGCATTGCAGCAATTTTCATATCTACCTCAAACATCTTAGTATTTACTGCTTGCCTGTAAACCGTATCCGTGAAAGACTGGATATCATAGGTGAGATCAATACTGAGAACGTCAGAGTTTTCCGGCTTTTTTAACACTAACCCAATCACCCACATCGTGCGAAATTCTTCCCCGTCCGGATTTTCTTTAGGAGCTGGAAATGACTGAGGATTCACATGCGCCAGAGTAATAAATTCATTCTTCTCCAAGCTCCCAACCAGGATTCGGATTTTTGATTCCACCAAGCCCACCCATTCTAGATGTTGTTTTTCTGTTGGTGCGCTTGCTAGAAGTACAATATAATGCTTGTACTTTTGAAAGAAGCTTGGAGCTTCAAAAAGCTTGGACCACTCTGCCTTACTCAGCAAAATTTCGTGTGTAATGGCCAGCCCTTGTTTAAACTCCTCAATCATGACCATCCTTGTGGAAACAGACACATTGTATGTGGAGTTCTGCTGTGGGTACGCTGGTGTGATTATGGGCATAAGATGGTACCTATCACTGGGATTTACTCTTGGGTCCCATACAGGCAAATTAAGGTTCTGTTCTTCAGGCTCTTTCAGTAGCACTGGATTTGGCCACTCCCATTCGGAAAACACCAAGAAAAACTTACGTACAAGAGTCGATGCTATTGCATTTGGATAGAGCTGGCAAGTTCTTGCCACTAGCATGGCCCAGGAAACACCTCCTAGGAAACCTAATATATTGGAATAGATATTGTGGCATTTGGCCCACAATTTGATAGCTCTCAGAGTTAACCTGAAGTTGTCAATGTCGGGTACTAGATGTAAAATTTCATCTGTCACCCGGCAACCGTTAAGGCTTCTTATGCATCTAATATCTAAATTTTTAAGCAGACTGTCATCTCTTAGGTCCAAATCTTCTGGAATGGTCTGCAGCGCCAACCTTGCAAACAAAATATCAATCTCTATCCCATCAAAACACAGTTTAATAACTGGCACAAACGCCTCCTCAACAGCCCTTAAATCTTTCACTTCTTCGTGTAGTTTCAATTTATCATAGAACGAGGTGAAAAAGTCGCTTCGGTCAACATGTCTTGGAGCAACGCACAACGCATCGATATCGGCACCTTTCGTGTGTACTCCTAACCTGTAAGAGCCGAACGTAAAGATTTTCCCGCCAACATTTTCAATTACAGCTTGTGGAAGGCTCTTGCTTTCACTGATCTCCCGTATCCATTCCTTTACCAGATTATTTAATTTTTCCAAAATTAAAATCCTGCGCTGCAGTTCCTCTTCCTCTTCAAAAACCCCGAAGGGCTTCAGGGTTTCGATTAGCTTCTGGGTAAGTACGCAGTCAGTCTCCTTGGGGGCTGCTAAACTGACGGGGGAGGAGACGCCACAGCGCTTGGGCGGCGGCGGGGTCTGTTGTGATCCGGGGGTCGTCACCGGAAACGGCATCATCTCTAGCGCCGGCCCCGCCACGCCACTTCCCCCGCCACCGCGACCTCCGCCCGGGTCATGATCCGCTGAGGCGGGAGGGGCGGGGCTCCTGCCGGCCCGGGTCCAACCCGCTCCCGCTCCCTCTCCGCTCCCGCCGCTTCAAGCGCTTCTCTGCCTTCCCCTCAGCCCCAACATGGCGCCGGGGCCCTCGGCACGGCGTTCTAGAACGGCCGCGCAGGCCACGCACGCCACGACGCCTGCGCGGCGCGCAGAGCCCCACGGGAGTTGTAGTTTCGCGGGGGGGGGGGGGTTGGGCAGCGCCGGCGGGCAGGGGTGCGCCTCGTCAGTACCGTTTACGCACACCTACCATCTACCGCCTGGGTCTCCAGTGCCTCGCACCTCAGATCTACTTCCTCTCCAGGAGCAGCTTCCGGGGGGCCTCCGCCCTAACGCCCGTCCTTCGGAAACGCCTCGCAGTCAGGGCCTGCTGCTGCCAAGCGTCCCTTTGCGTCCTCCGTGGCCAGGTGCCTGCCTGGGGGCTTAGCGCTGTCGGCACCTCGGGGTCGACGGTTCTGTTCTTTCCAGCCTTGAAGGTCCTCCGCGCCCGCGCCTCTGCTTTCCACGGCTTCTGTTGAGAAGTCTGCAGTCCGGCCGACCCGCTCACCTGTCTTTCTGGCAGCGATACAAATCTTCCCTGCCCTCCACGTCCTGCGATACCGCCACCGGGTGTCGACGGATAAACTTTTCCCTTATCTTATCGTACACGGTGATTTCTGAACCGTAAGATGCGCGGTTTTCGTGTCATGACCCCAGGAAGATTCCAGGCATGTCCTTGGAATATGCCCTCCCCACCACCGATGCGCTTCATGCGGACACGTGCTGGACTCTCTCATTGGGCTCTCCAGGTCTCCCGCCTCCCCTTTCTTTCCGGGCGATGCCGGGTCTACCTCTCAGTTCTCTGATTCAGTTGCAGTTAGTCTGCTGTTTAAGCCGTCACTGAAGTATCCATTTCAATACTTTTTTAAAGTTTATTTATTTTGGGGGGGGGGAGGGGGAGTGCGCACACACGAGTGGGAGAGGGGCGGAGGGAGAGAGACAGAATCCCAAGCAGGCTCTGGCTGATGGCATGGAGCCCCATGTGGTCCTCAAACCCATGAATCGAGAGATCATGACCTGAGCCGAAACCAAGAGTCCAGTGCTTGACCAACTGAGCCACCCAGGTCCCCCTCAATACTTAACATCTTTAATCACCAGAAGCATTATCTTGTTCTTTTCCAAATCTTTCCAGCCTCTTTGGAAGACATTCCGTTCTTTCCTGTTTTCTTTCTACCTTTTATTCATTGAACACTAAACTTACTTAATACTCTATAACTAACGGTTCCTACTCTTAATATTCCTGATAATCTGATTCTAGCTTGTTTTCTACCAACTCAGACCAACATCATTTCACGTGTCTTATAATTTTGGGACTGTGAGCTCATCTCTGGTGAGGCTTGGGATGCCTGTGTGGATGGCCTCCCAAAGAGGATTTGCTTTGTTTCTATCAGATGTCTTTGTACACTATCAAATTGTACAGTGTAATTTAATTCCTCTTCCAAGGACTAGCCAGATTACCAGAGTAGTGCGATTTTGAACCCCAAACACATGTGAGAGGAAACGTATTTTTCCATTCTAGGGGAGTTTTCCCCACCCAGACCCCAGGTCAAGAAAGAGAACTCTAGGGGCGCCTGGGTGGCCCATTGGGTTGAACGTCCGACTCTTGATTTCAGCTCAGGTCATGATCCCGGGGTCGTGGGCTTGAGCCACGTGTTGGGCTCCATACTGAGAATGGATCCTGCTTAAGATTCTCTTTCTCTCTTTCTCCCTCTGCCCCTCTCCCCCATTGTGTGCTCTCTGTCTCCCTCTAAAATATTAAATAAATAAATAAATAAATAAATAAAGAAGGAAGGAGGGAGGGAGGGAAGGAGGAAGGAAGGAAGGAGGGGAGGAAGGAGGGGAGGAAGGAAGGAGGAAGGAAGGGAAGGAAGGAAGGAGGGGAGGAAGGAGGGAGGGAGAGGTGGAAGGAAGGAGGGAGGAAGGAAGGAGGGAGGGAAGGAAGGGAAGAAGGAGACAGAGAGGGAAGGAAGTAAGGGGGGGAGGGAAGGAGGAAGGAAGGAAGGAGGGGAGGAAGGGGGAGGGAGGGAAGGAAGGAAGAAGGAAGGAGGGAAGGAAGGGGGGAGGGAGGGAAGGAAGGGAGGAAGGGAAGAAGGAGGCAGGGAGGGAAGGAAGGGAGGAAGGAAGAAGGAAGGAGGGGAGGAAGGAAGGAGGGAGGGAGGGAAGTAAGGAAGGAGGAGAGGAAGGGAGGGAAGGGAGGAAGGAGGGAGGGAAGGAAGAAAGGAAGGAGGGAGGAAGGAAGGAGGGAGGAAGGAAGATAACACTTTGTCATCTCCTTTTACCAGGTAGCAGCTTCTTCCTACCCCATCTTTTCATTCAGTGTGTCACCCTTTGAGAGTTGCAGCCATATCTGGGGGTTTCAGTTCCATTTCTCTACCTCTGTAGGTCCTGAAGCTCTGCCTCTTTCCTGGGCAGCTGCTAAAATAAAGGTTCTTGGTTACAAGGACTGGCAAATGCCTCCAGAGCCATGAGAGCTTTAGAATCAGTTAAGTTTCTGAGGTTTCAAAGTACCTCTTTGGGGTTCTTTCAACCCTGCTGACCTACCTTATTTTCTTTTTTTTTTTTTTTAAGTTTTTTTTCAACGTTTATTTATTTTTGGGACAGAGAGAGACAGAGCATGAACGGGGGAGGGGCAGACAGAGAGGGAGACACAGAATCGGAAACAGGCTCCAGGCTCTGAGCCATCAGCCCAGAGCCCGACGCGGGGCTCGAACTCCTGCACCGCGAGATCGTGACCTGGCTGAAGTCGGACGCTTAACCGACTGCGCCACCCAGGCGCCCCTTTTTTAATTTTTTTTCCTACCTTATTTTCTTAGGCACTCGGCTTGGCATCTTAAAGGAGAATTTTTTTTATATTTCAACCAACCCTTCCAGGTACTCTATACAGAAAGATTTTCTAGGGTAAGCAATCCCACGTATTACAAGAATAGAAGTACCTGGTTTTCAGCCCACTTCAATACGGCCTGCATGCTCCACATTCCAGCAGCACAGCTCCCAGTAAGGTCTTTGGTGACTGCCATGTCGTTTAGTCTACATTCTTTTGGTCTATGGTGGCCTCTTCTTGGCCTCCATGGCACCACACTCTTTGTCCCGCCTTGTGCATCTCTGGCCTCTCCTCAGCCTAATTTGCTGCCTGCTCCTCCATGACTTAGCCTCTAGAGTTGGTGTCACTCCAGTTTCCGTATCAAGCCCTCGTTTCTCCTTATCGCATATACATTCGCTGTCTAGATGATCTCAGTTTTCACAGCTTTAAATATCACCTATTTATGGCTTAATTCAAGTTTTTGTAACAGACTCTCTTCTAAGCTGCAGATGCATATCATCTGACTTCCTGTCTACCACCTCCGTTGAATGTCTCAAACTTAACCTAGTCCAAAGAGACCTCTTAGTCCTCCCTCCATAATTTGTTTCTCTCTCAGTAGTCACCGTTTAGGGCATGGCATCTCCATCCACCCAACTGGGCATACCAGAAACCTGGCAGTCATTCTCAACATCTCCCTCTTTCTCACACTCAACATCTAGTTCCTTACAAATATTGGTGATTCTGCCTCCACAATATATTTGCAATTCATACACTTCTCTCTACGTGTTCCCTCCGAACTCTACTGGAGGCTACCAGCAACTCTCATCTAGGTTCCTACAATAATCTAATCATCTCCTATTACTGACCTTTTCAGGTATTTTGTTTTTTTAAATATTTTTTTAGTATTTATTTCGTTTTGAGAGAGAGACAGACAGAGTGCCAGCGGGGTAGGGGCAGAGAGAGAGGGAGACACGGAACCCGAAGCAGGCTCCGGGCTCCGAGCTGTCCGCACAGAGCCCGACGCGGGGCTCAAACTCCCGAATCGTGAGATCGTGACCCGAGCCGAAGTCAGTTGCCCCACTGACTGAGCCACCCAGGCGCCCCTCAAGTATTTTCTGCCTGGAAGCCAGAGTGGTATTTTAACCCCTTCGGGGCCTCCTGTTATACTTAGTCTAAATCTAAAATACCCAACGACCCAAGCTTGTCTGTCTTTCCCCTGACCATCTCCCCAGCCCCACTGCCCACAGCTCCCCCCACGCTCCAGCCACACGGGCCTCCTTTCAGTGCCTTGAATTTGCTTCATTCTCTCTCCTCCTCGAGTCTGTACACAGCTGTTCCCTCTGCCCAGAGAGCTCTTCCCGCCCCACCAAGTATCTGCTGCCCTTCACCTGGTTAATGTGTCGTCATCTTTAAGACTGGCTTACATTTTACCTCCTCAGTGAGAATTTCCCTAACCTTCATGCGAAATTAGCTCATGTGCTTTTCTTCCGTAGCACATATCGCAACGTGTAAGTATGGTTTTCGTGTGATTATTTCTTTGTCTTTACTTCCCACTAGACTCCTAAGCTCCATGAGAACACAACCTCTTTGTTTTGTCAACTGCTATATATCCAGCACCTAACAGAGTAGCGCCCAACAAATATTTGCTGACAAATTAGTGAATGAGCACAAAAAATAAAATTCTTTCTCCTTCGAGTCACTGGCTAATCAATATCCAGAAGACGCAGTTCTTGAATTTTGATTAGGTAGAGGCCGGTTTCAAATGTACACATTGGGAAATCATCGTGTGACTCAGTTCACAGTTACTCAGACCAGTTGGCTACAGGGACTTTCTACGTCTGCGTGACTCTAGGACCCTTACTACGTTAACATTACAGCACCTTTTGACTTAAGAGCGATTCCAAGGGAGATTTTTGAGGGCCGGGGGCTCATACTCCGTGCCTAAGGATGCGGAAGGACCACACAAGAAAGCACACCATCGTCATGGCAGCCTTTCTGGAGAAGCTGCTGTCCGTCAGCGCTTAGTAGGAAACAGTGGATACATCTGTAATCCAGAAATTCCATCCCTGGGAGAATGCCCTCCGAGGACTCTGCACAGACCCTCGACAGGGTGGGAGCGCCAGTGTTTGTAGTGGGAAGAAGCTGGATGCGACCTGAGTGCCCGTGATTAGGGGAATGGATAAGGTGGCTTATGTAGGCGATGGAAAACCAGGTCTGAGTGAAATTTACAGCACCACAGGTAGACCTTAATCTTATTATACACTGTCCTCAGTTGAAGAGAAAGTTTAAGCTCTGATATAGTCAAATCCATCTACCTCTTCCCCTTATGGTTTGTGCCTTTTAAGCCTTCTCTATGAAATCTTTCTTCTTTTGGCTGAAGCCAGTCATCCCAACACCCATTTATAAAACCCTTTCCCCACAATCTGTGACACGATCTACACTGTGCCAAATTCCCACTGGGTCAGTCAACGAATAGGTCTGCCTCTGCCTTCTCTACTCTGTTCCTTCCGTCGGCTTGGATGTTCCTGTCCACAGACCACATGCCTTCAGTTACCACGACTTTATCACCTATCTCAGAGCTTAGGAGATCAATACCCCCTACCCCTGCTCATCCTGTTCAGACCTATCTTGGGCATTCGAGAACCGGAATTCTTTCACGAAGATGGACTCAGTCCGTGCAAGGACAGCACAGCAAAGAAGGTGGACTTGGGTCTCATTTACTGCTGTCACTCTGGACACATCTGAATGTGTGTCCCAGACCTCAGCAAACATTTCTGCCACGTCAACCTTCAGAAGGAAGAAAAGATAGTTGGCTAGCATTCTCTGTTTACGTGAGTATATCATCTAAAACCCTGAGAGGGGGCGCCTGGGTGGCTCAGTGGGTTAAGCGTCAACACTTGATTTCGGCTCAGGTCACGATCTCACAGTTCGTGAGTTCAGGCCCTCCCTCCACCCTGTCGGGCTCCATGCTGAGTGTGAAGGCTGCTTAAGAGTCTCTCTCTCCCTCTCCCTCTGCCCCTCCTGCAATTGAGCTTACTCTCTCCCCAAACAAATAAATAAATCCATGAGATAAACCATTCTATATGATTTAAATATATCCCCCAAAATCTTTCCCCAAAATTACAAGTCACTTTTGGGAACCAACAGATATGAACACGGTTTAAGTGGTAATAAAACATAGTGGTTAATATGTTAATATTTCTTGGAAATGCTTCACACGGTTAACCCAAGTGAGGTCTCTCTTTCCGTGTAACCAAATGCAAAATTTTGCTTTTATGTCTGCCTCTTTCTTTTTTTTTTTAAATACTTTTTTTTTTTTCAACGTTTATTTATTTTTGGGACAGAGAGAGACAGAGCATGAACAGGGGAGGGGCAGAGAGAGAAGGAGACATAGAATCAGAAACAGGCTCCAGGCTCTGAGCCATCAGCCCAGAGCCCGACGCGGGGCTCGAACTCACGGACCGCGAGATCGTGACCTGGCTGAAGTCGGACGCTTAACCGACTGCGCCACCCAGGCGCCCCTATGTCTGCCTCTTTCAAGACCACTTTCAAGAGGCTGATTCATTTTATTGTGCTTTGGTACAACACAGAAGGGCCTCGGGAGCCAGGTGGATTTGTTGTCCTAGTTAGACAGCAAATGCTGGCTAAATAAGTGGTTTCAAATCTATCTACTTCTAGACTTTTAACATCAGTTTCACCAAAACTACGAAGAGGTTTTAGGAAATCTGAGTTCAGTGCTGTTCAGTTCACGGAATCGCTAGTTATTCGTGCCAACCAATAAACATCCGCTCTCACCTTGGGAGCATCCCGACTGGGGGCCAAATGTGAAGAAAGGTGGAGGCCTGTGGCTCCGAGGGGCTGACAGGTGTCTGGCGTTCTCTCTCATCCCCTCAACCTGACACCTAATCCCTTCTGGCCCAACACCCCAGGAGGGCCTGCACCCCCCACAGGCACGCACTTCCCTCATTGGCTAAATCCCTTCCCTGTCCCCGCCCCCCACCGTCCACACCGGCCCTCCCCAAGCCAGTTCCTCTTACGTGTCACATCTTCCAAATGTTTTATGCCGGCTCTGCCCTCCCCCTGTGTTTGCTGTGGGAAGCACGGGGCACCTGACTTGGGAGGCTCCTCGTAGGACGAGGTGGCAAGTCCCGGGGAAGGGGGTGGTGCCGCTAGCCAGGCCCCGGGCGGGCACCACCCAGCTTCCCAGAACGGGACCGCGAAGCTGCCTCTGCCGCTGCCGGTGCGCTTCTCTGTGATGCTGAAGACTTAACTTAAAAAAAAAAAAAAAAAATCTACGCAGTGAATTAAAGGATAAGATGGGCCGTGAGCAACTAACCATTCAATTTTATGTTCTCTCTGAATTAAAAATCCTCAAAAATGTCTTTTAAGCTCAATTGCTTTTCTACTTTTAGATTGATGAGGAAAGTTAGGGGTTGTCTTGCTTTCTACCAAACCACATAAGATAAATGCTGCCCACAATGAGTCCATCGCCGCAAATACGCTCAAAGAGTCTCACTCAAGACCCACAAGGCGATTCCTCCTAAAATAAAAGGAGAAGAAAATCCAGATCGCCTCCTTCATCCTGAGAGAAGTTATTAAAGATCAGATCCACGGCGAAAGAAAACACGTCAAAAGCGCGGAGAGGTCGGGGGACGTGTGAGGACAGAATTCACAGCGCACAATCGGTGGGTGGAGACAGCAGAGGGCCCCCCTGAAGCCTCAACATCCCTGTCTGTCACCGAGGCCGAGGCCCTGCCTGCCCATCCATGGAGGAGAAGGTGGGAGGAACCACATACTCAGAGTCAGGCGCTCAGAGACGACCTCTCCACCACCCCCGGCTACTCCAGCTGGGCCTAAAGGAGAAAGGAGTGTGGCGGGCTGCACGCTCAGGTACCCGAGGGACACACTCCCAGTCGCTCAAAGCCACAGCTGGCACTAGTGGACTGCCACGCTGTCGGAACACCACCCTCTCGCCGCCCCGTCTCCAACCCCTACAATAGAAAACGGATGGGGCTCCCGGGTGGCTCAGTCGGTTGGGCGTCCGACTTCGGCTCAAGTCACGATCTCACGGTTCATGGGTTCGAGCCCCATGTCAGGCTCTGTGCTGACAGCTCGGAGCCTGGGGCCCGCTTCGGACTCTGCATCTCCCTCTCTCTCTCTGCCCCTCCCCTGCTCGCACTGGCTCGCTCGCTCGCTCTCAAAAATACACACTAAAAAAATTTTAAAAAGAAAAGAAAATGGAGCCAAACTCTGGAGTCTTGGATGCACGTGGAAAGTGAAACTTGGGAGCTGGCTCTCCTTCCGTGCGTTAGTACTTCAGTGGGCTTTTAATGAGCACCTACTGTATGCCCCCATACCGTGTAGACGGTTAGTCACAAGCCCAGTGACAGAGGCAGAGATGCCTGGAATGGCGTGGCCTGCACACCTGGAGTCACAGCGGCTTCAGAAACGCTCTAAGCTGGCCTTCTTCTAAGAGGACACCCAAAGAAGAGAAGGAGACACCGCCTGCAGAGGACAGAACAATGCCAAGCCTCTGAGGGCCACGCAGGCCACACAGAAAAGGCATCCACAGACAGAAAAAGAAGCTCCATATGTCACCCTCAAGACACTGGGCTTTGGGGCGCCGAGTCCTCAGGGAGCCCCGGGAGGGAGAGTGCGGCCTGAGGGTCACAAAGGCACGTGGCCGCTGGCCCCAACGGTGAGGCGCTCGGTGCGGCCGCTCCGTCCGGTTCAGTGGCTCCGTGTCCCGGCAAGTTTGCCCCCCGGGCCACCTGGCAACGCCCAGGGACACGTTTGGTTGTCGCAGTCGGCAGGGGTGCTGCTAGCATCCAGCAGGCAGAGGCCTGGAACGTCGCTGAATCCCCGCCAATGCGCACAGGTTGGCCCACACAGCAAACTACTGACCTAACTTGTCCCTGAGGCCAAGGTTGAGAAATCAAAGCTGAACACACACTTCCGTCCTGAGGACGCAAACGCACCTCCTCTCGCGCCCTCCCCACGCCACTGACGAAGACCACATGGCCCGGTTGTCACCCCACCCCGAAGTGCACAGAAGTGACTGTTGTCTCTGTCGGTGACGAGACGCAGAGGCCTGTCAGCGCTCCCGGCCCTGGACACCAGCCTTCCGGGAAAACGCACACAGGAGGGCCTCGCGGCGCCCCCCACGCCAGCCGCCCCCTCCCAGAGCAGACACACAGTATTTTGAGACTCTGGAAATCAGGGGAGCCGGCAGCTGCAAAAAGGCAATATTTATGGAAAACGAAACCCAAAGTGTCCGAGTGCGTGACTACGGGTGCGTGACAAGGGTCCGAACGGGGAAGGAGAGCCCGTGGATCCTCGTTCCGGCGCCACGGGGAAGCCTCTGGCACACCCTCCTTCGCCCCGGGATTGTGAGCGGACCCCGGCGAGCCTGCAGGAGAGGGCCTGTGGTGGGTCCCCAGCACCCGGCACCCGCTCCCAGCTGCTCCTCAGCTCCAAAGAGCAGCCGGGAGGGGGCGTCGGCTCCGGCTTACTCTGAACCAGGACTAGGGAGCCCCGGCTCGCTAGCGACCGGAGGAGTCCTTCACTGCGACAGCGCTCGGTCACCTGAAGCCAGAGAAGGCCAGCGTTAACTCCCGCGCACGCACATGCACACACACCTGCACACAGACACGCGCACGCCTGCACACGTGCGCACACACACAGGCAGTCCCTTCCCTTTACCACCACTCTTTCCAGATGGCTCGCTAGAATTGTAGGGTCGACCTCCCCTGCTCTTTGGGGGAAAAGACGCACAGAGCAGCCCTGGAGTGCTGCTCTGCGGGGGAATCACCACCGTCCCAGGCCCTAAAACGCTCCACCTCTGTGGGCGTCGATTTCACCACTGCAAGTGCCACCACACAGCCTCAGCGCGGCGCACAGGCCAGCCGGGCACCCAGAGGACGGCCAGGCACCGGGGGCATCTCCCGAGCAGGGCAGACCAACAAGCTGGAGATTCCTTCTCGTTATCAGACTTGACACAGAAACACCAAGTCAACACCAAACTCCCCCTTCAGCTCCTCGGGGTCCGCTCGGACAGCTCAGCCTCCGCAGGCCTCACCGCACCATCTCTACCGTCGCTGGCGGGAGGACAGCACGGTCAGGAGGCCCCGCAGTCCCGGACCACGCCCCAAGGGAAAGCCAGCAGCAAAGGGTGATTCCCTGGGGTCCAGGAGGCCTGCTTCAGGCAGGTAACACAACCCGCCTCCGGCCCGGCCAAGTGTGTCCATGAGACTGGTCCCATTCAATGGACTCTTTATTTGAAAGGTTTTGCAAAACCAATGCCAAGTTGAATAGGCCGTGGGCAATGCGGCCTTCTCTTGCCTCGACTGATGTAAAAGGAACACCGTCCGTAAGGGGTTGGTGAACAGGAGATAAAGACCCCCTTCCTACAGATGGCCTCTGGCCCCTGGTCCCCTCACCTGTGCAATACAGAGCAAGCTTTCCAACGTCCTAGCCGACACCCGGGGCCCAGAGACCCACGCGCTTTTGCCCTCCGCCCCGCAGAACAAACACCGAGCGGGACAATGACCACGAGCTGAACACCAGCGGCCTCTCACTCAGCAGGTCTGCCTGGCCTCCTGGGGCATCTTCTGAATGACGGGGCCAGAGTGCGCTGGATCGAGGCAAGGCAGGGCCGGATGGAACGCCAGACCCTGGACCCACAGGGTGGGGACGTTAGGGTGCTGGGCCAGGGAGAGTTGACTGCAAAAATGTCAACTCCAGTTGGCGAGCTTTTTTACTGCCGCCACGTGCCAGCAACTCCAAATGGCATCAGCGATCAGATGTCCCCCCTGTCAGTAGGACCCCCAACTTCTGCCTATAAGCACACAGGACAAACTGCTTACCACGTACAGGAAACGTTAACGATAATACACAACTCTAACTCCCTGAGCGTCTGCCAAGCACCATGCTAAGTGCTTTGCGTACATCGCTAACGCCCGTGACTCGGAAGTCATGCCCCCATTATCCAGATCAGGAAACTGAGGCCACAGGGGTGAAGTGATCTGCCCGAGGTAACAGAGGACCGCTGCTGCTGAATGCCAACCGTGGCACACCCCTGGACTGTGGGACACGGAGGTCCCCATCAGGCCTGAGTGACCCCGGTCCCTGGAGTTCCACTCCTCACCTCCACACTGAAGGTACAAAGCGGGCCCCACGCCAGAAGCAGAACTAGAGAAAAGGAGCATTTGCAATCCCTCGGGGGCACACACAACAGGTCAGGAGTGCTCAAGGTCTCTTTCGATCCTGGGATATTGTGAAATCAAATGACAAGTCCCTTAAGGCCGTTAAACATCCTTCCGCTGAGGACCACAGAAGACAAGCCCCTTTTCTGCATAAAGCCACCATTTTCTACAAGAAATTAAGAAAAAGCCAACTATGATCTGAGATACACCGAAGAGTCTTTTGGCTTTGGGAGAAAATGATTTTTTATGGCGTTTACCTATTTTTTTTTTAATTTTTTTTTTCAACGTTTATTTATTTTTTTGGGGACAGAGAGAGACAGAGCATGAATGGGGGAGGGGCAGAGAGAGAGGGAGACACAGAATCGGAAACAGGCTCCAGGCTCTGAGCCATCAGCCCAGAGCCCGACGCGGGGCTCGAACTCACGGACCGCGAGATCGTGACCTGGCTGAAGTCGGACGCTTCACCGACTGCGCCACCCAGGCGCCCCTGGCGTTTACCTATTAAGATAATCAGTTCCTCTCCACCAGCCGAACTGGCCAAACAGACAGACACAGAGCCCTGGCCCACAGGCCTCCAAGTGCCCCGGGCACCCCATCACCTCTGGACACCCTTCACACCTCCTCGTCCCTTCACTGGACTGTTCCAAAGACTCACCCCCACACCTCGGGCACCGTGGGACTTCCCATAACCCCTCGGCCACCTGCGCGGCTGTGCACGGCTGTCTGCACCAAAGCACATGACTGGGGAGCTGGAACAAAGGAGGGACCTGCCCTACGACACTGCAAGACTCCATCAGGAGCCACTACAGCACGCGCACGTGTCCCGCAGTATAGACCAACTGCAGTCTCCGCAGCAACTTTGATTAAGAAGTCCTCAAGGGGCGCCTGGGTGGCTCAGTCGGTGGGCGTCCGACTTCCGCTCAGGTCATGATCTCACGGCTCGTGAGTTCGAGCCTCGCGTCAGGCTCTGTGCTGACAGCTCAGAGCCTGGGGCCTGGTTCAGAGTCTGTGTCTCCCTCTCTCTCTGCCCCTCCCCTGCTCGCACTCTGTCTCTCTCTCAAAAATAAAATAAACATTAAAAAAAAAAAAAAAAAAAGTCCTCAGACGCCGTGACAGACGAGTTTTCCCCCAAACGGATCCCGAGCCTGTGCCTTTTCATTCTCCCCTGACCAGCCCCTGCTCTTCCTGAACCTTCTCTCCTTCTCACCTGCCGTCATGGTGTCCACGTCCTTGGCTGCCAGCTCTTCCACGTCTGACCTCTTTCTCAGCTCAAACCTCCGGGACAAGCCCTCGCGGGGTTTCCATAATTCCTGGATCAGAAGGGGCTTCTCGTTGTCCCCAAACACCCGAAAGCCTTCGGCCCGCCACTGCTGCCCAGAGTCGCCGGCCTGGCCCACCACGTCGCACAGGACGTACTGGCTGGCGCACTCGGGGCTCAGGGCGTAGCGCTCCAGGGCCTCCTTCACCAGCTCCTGGGCGCTGGACGTGCCCGTGGCCAGGACGCTCTTGTAGTGGGTGCCCGAGCAGACGCTGTCCCCGAACACCTTCAGGACCCCGGGGGCCGAGAGCTGGGTGGAGAGCTCCGCGGGGTCGTCGCTGGCGCCCAGGCTGGAAAAGGTGGTGTCCAGGTCGCGGTACTTGTAGCTCAGCGTCCGGGACAGCACGCTGGACAGCAGCTGGCTCTGCCGCTTTAGCTTGCTCTTGGTGGGTGGAGACATGATGAAGTGGGTCCCATAAAACATGGTGGGCCAGCCTTCAAGGACAAGGACCGACGGCTCTGGCCGATGGCAGGGTAAAGGCCGTGTCCTGAGAGAAAAACGTAAGGCGGGTTAGCGTCAACCATCATGAGCGACAAGAGGGAGCGAGGCTCGGCCACCCGGGGCCCGGGGCCGCAACGGAGCCAGAGGGCATGCTACCTTCGGCCAAGTCTCCCCCCCCACCCCACCCCCGCCAAGCACCTGAGGCAGAATATGACTGCAACCAGCAGGGACTGCAAGGAACTAAGCAGGTCCGAATGGCCCGAAGCACCCTTCAAGGAAAGCCGTTTCCAGGAAGCACGATGAGGTCACCAAAAGGTAAGACACACTCGGCTGCAGGGTTCTGACTTCTGGGACGTGCTGGGCACATACGTCCTGCGCGGTAGGCAGCCAAGAAAGAGGGGCAGCGGGCGTGGGGATGAGAGCGCTTGCCTGGCAGAATCGCCACAGGGCTGGCCAGGTCTCGTGGGAGGCAGCCCACGGAGGGCAGCAAGCCTGATCTCCCAAGCCCAGCCTCTCCGCCACCGCTGCGTCTAATACGGGAAATTAATCGCAAGCACGTGGATGTAGGAAAACAGGCAAAGTCGCAGGCACGTTAACAGAGTGGTAAGTGATCAGACATTCAAACCACAGACAACCCCCCCCCCCCAAAATGCTGTCCCTCACTGGCCCTTGCCTGGCCCTACAACGTCCACACGACCACAGTGGACACAAAAGGGCTCTTCCAGAACCAGGGGAGGCATGACTGGAATGTATGCATTCCACCCACCGCATCCAGCCTGGTATTCAGGCCCTGTCCAGGCCACAGATGCAATCTTGCTGGGGAAATTAGAAAACAGCGCTGGGACACTTCGGTGCGTCTAAAAATCCCCCATCCAAAGCCCCTAGAGCTCGAAGGGTCTGAGAATTCTAAAGAGATGTTTGCCAGGCTCTCCCGCAAGCACTGTAGGGAGCAGGAAGGCACGAGAAAAAGAAGCGTCTCTGCTTCATAAACACCAAGGCTTTGCAGCAAGTGGGGGACACTGGGAAATCAGACCCATCACCTAACTACTGCACCCCACTTCTATGCTGCTGCCCTCGCCAAAGACAAAACCAGACAGGCTAACCAAGAAAAGTCTACTCTCCCAAGGCTCTGGAAACAGGGGCCTGGGTCCCACCTCCACTGTGACAAACATCAGCACTCATTCGGCTGAAGTCAGCGTCCCCAGTCCTGACCCACCTCTGGCTCCAGCAGCTCTGGGAAAGGCTTTCAGGAAGTGAGGCTGTCCGCTTAGGGCAGGAGAGAGTCACCAGGGAGCCTCGCGAACAAAAGAACCCACACTGGCACCCCCCCTCCCCCCCCCCCCCCCCCCCCCCCCGGCCCAGGGAACTCAAAGCGTAAGGTGCTTGCGACACTGACAGTGTGCTTGGGCCTCTTGCTAGTCGTGCACCCCGGCTTCGTCACATGCGCTAAGTGTCTCCCTCCCTCCAGGGCTGCTGTGAAGGAAGCTCGGGAGCAGACCCTCCGCTCAACTCCTCTAGAACCATCCGGGATCTGTCCGCCATCATACAACCCTCAGAAAAGCCTGAACTCTTCAAGCTGCTGCTGACAGCTTCACGCGCCAAAGACTAGGTTCCGAACACTAACGTCTGCCCTTTGGGGGGGCGGGTGGGGGACCCTCCTCGTGTTGTACAGCCTGTCATTTATGCTTTACCACCGCAAAGCTGTTTTTTATGCAGTAGCTTTCTGAAGACTGGAGCTCGCGAGTTACGTACACAGCTTGCCTCTCAGGACACCCCGGCTCAGAAGCCTCTGGGCCAGCACCTTCTCCGAGGACCTGAACCCTCCACGGACACTTGGCTTACTCGGCCGCCTCCTTCAAGCACAGGCCCCAGGGCCTCGGCCCAAACCCAAAGTGGCCCAGGGGCTTGGAAGCCTCTGCCTTTCAAGATGTCTGAAAGTAAACTTGAATATCACGCCGTAAACTACGGGAAAGACGCCCAGATACTGCGGAGAAGGCAACGGCTATTGTGCGTCTGGCAGTGGGTCTGGGTTCTGCAAGGTCTGAAGCGTATACAACTCTACTTTAATAAAAAGAAAGAAAGAAAGGGGCGCCTGGGTGGCGCAGTCGGTTGGGCGTCCGACTTCAGCCAGGTCACGATCTCGCGGTCCGGGAGTTCGAGCCCCGCGTCGGGCTCTGGGCTGATGGCTCAGAGCCTGGAGCCTGTTTCCGATTCTGTGTCTCCCTCTCTCTCTGCCCCTCCCCCGTTCATGCTCTGTCTCTCTCTGTCCCAAAAATAAATAAACGTTGAAAAAAAAAAAATTTTTTTTTTTTAAATTAAAAAAAAAAAAAAAGAAAGAAAAAACTAGAGTGGCCCCTGGGTGGCTCGGTCGGTTAAGCATCTGACTCTTGATTTTGGCTCCGGTCATGATCTCTCAGGTTGTGGGATCAAGCCCCACATCGGGCTCTGCATTCACAGCTCAGAACCTGCTGGGGATTCTCTCTCCCTCTCTCTCTGCCCCTGCCCTGCTCACTCATGCTCTCTGCCTCAAAATAAATAAACTTCAAAAAAAAAACAAAAAAAAAACAACTTACAACACTGCTAGGTCCCCTCCCAGGGCCTCAGAAGTGAGCTCCCCTCCCTTCTCCTCAGCAGGATTCCAAAGCAAAGGCAGCAAAATCACGTCAAGACGAGAGAAAATGCAAGAGAGGGTGTGATCTGTTCTCTTCAGGAGCCCCGCCTTAAGCCCCAAGGAGCCCCGGCGAACACAGACCCCGGAATGTGTGGTCTGTGTTGTCAAGGAAGCCTTCTTCTCCTCGCGGGCATTCCCTTGGTGGCCATCTTCAGAGAGCAGCCACTGTGGCGGCCACGTGTTCCCTCGCCAGCGTCCTTCACAGACAGAATGCGGAGGACAGCCTATCTGTCGCACTGTGCCGGACCCGTTTCTAGCAAGGGCAGGAGGGCAGGCGCCCCCCGGGGTAACCCGACCTGGGTTTGGGAGGCGTGACCCGCCTTGCCCTTTTCTGCCCCGTGCTCTACTCTGTCTTCCATACAAATGTTTGGGGAAACGCGGGCCCAAGGGTGCAGGACACCTGCTGTTGCTTCTCTTAGAGAATGTTTTTCTCTTGTTCTCAAGGAAGAATCCGATTTCTGATGAAAACAAGCGTAAGTCACACCAGCGAGTGAAGCCAGCGAGGTCAGTGCCGGGCTGACGAAATGGGTGGAGGCACACGGCCGGCCCAACAACACAATGTGGAACCCATTAGAATTTCCAACAGGACAGGGAAGGAAGAGGGCAGACTCAGGCTCTGCTTTATCCCCACCATCCATAAACCCTACCTTGACAGCTCCGGCAGAAGCAAGGCTCTCAAATACAAAAAGAATTTAATCAGATGTGATTCTGACATGCTACCCGCCTCAGAGGGGGCTTTTTCCACCAGTGGGATTAAGGACTGGCTCCTCTCTGGAATGCACGAGAGGTGGCCCCGTGCTAACTGGAGACACCTGTAATCACTGGCGACTGACAAAATTCTTTCGGGCAATTCAGATTAACCAAACACTTGAGGGGGGGGGGGGGCGGTGCGCTGAGCCGGCGCGTCTGCAGCTCCCCCCGCGGTCCCACCAACCGGCTCCCTGACGGGAAATAAACCAGTTTCTTCCGCGGGGCCCCCAGGAGCTCCAGCTCAGCATCTGTTTTCTTAGATGCAGTATTTGTCGAGGGGCCGGAGGTGTTACAGAAATAGCTGGGAGACAATGCTTTCGGCTGGCACACGAGTGGGGAACGCGCTGCTGCGTGAACAGGAAAACCGGGACGGGCTGTGGGCGGGGACGGGGGGGGGGTGGGGGGAGAATGTCACCCGACCCTGGAGGGAGGGCTCGGACCCCCGCGCCCTGCTCCCCCGCGACGCCCGCAATGCCAGACCCCCCTCTAAGGGAGCACCAGGGAGGCTGAGGCCCAGGGTCCCCCGCAGTGGGGGGGCCAGATTCCCGGGTCTCAGGGGATAGTGGCCTCAGGCGAACCCTGGAACCCGCAGGCCGGCTCGCCCGCACTCGCCCCGCTTCGGGTCCCACCACCCCCCCACCCCCCCCCCCCCGGGACGGCGCCCGGGAGCCCGACCGTAGCCGGTCTCCATGGCAACCGGACAAGCCTGGCCAGAACTGCCCAAGAGATGCCCCGTGAGGGCCCCGTTGCCCCAGCACGCGCCCCGCGGCCTCCCCGCCGGCCGGCTCCGCGCCCCGGCGCCCCGGCCGCCGCTCCTCGCGCACCCCGCACTCACCTCCGACACAGTCCGCCGCCGCTGCGTTCCCGCGCGGCTCCCACACCAACGTCGGCCCGCGCCCTCGACCCTCGCCCCGCGCCCGCGCGTGGCGCGGCGCCTCCTGCCGGCCGCCCAACGGACGGGGCGGGACCTTGGGGGGGGGGGGGGGGGGAGGCCTTTCGGGGGCGGGGCCCGACGGGCGGGGCGGTGTCTCCTCCCGCCGGCCACCCAATGGACGAGGACGAGACCCTGAGAAGGCGGGGCCTCAAGGGAGGGGCGGAGCTGGTGAGATGTTGGGCGGGGCGCCAGCGCCACCTGCCGGCCAATTAATGGGTGTGGGCGTGGCCTCCAAGATCGGGGCGGGGTCTCCAGATGAGGGCGGGCTGGCTGAGGACAGACAGTACTAGGGGGCCCACCCCTGTCTCCAGCTCAAGAGGTGGGGCCTCTGCAGGAGAGGCGGGGCCACACTAAGCTCAGGGGCCACTTGCTCATCTAAGGCTCTGGGAGACCGGTGGGCTGTTGTGTCCCCACTTTGTAGTCCCCCAATGGACAGGACCAAGAAAAGGAGGGACAAGGGTAAAGCAAACGCTTACCAAAAGGGGGGCGGCCCCAATATATGAACATCTAAGACACTGAGAGGAGACAAGGGGGGCAGGTTCCATCTCCCCTACAATCTGTCCTCTACCCCGCAGCCAGAGTTTTAAATGACAAATCAAAACATGACGCCTCTGCTTAAAACGATGCAAAACGGGGCCAGGTCAGCTCCAGGGCTCTGGCCCAACAACCTCGTTGGATAAGGTGTTTTAAAAGAAGCTCGTGTCCTTAAAACTCGCTTTGGCAACAGCCCTCCAGCTGGGGGAAAGACTTTCACTTGGTGAAAGACTGTCCCTTTGTCACATGGGGGATTCATGTGGTCTTGGGTGTAGATGCATAATTCTACCCCTCGGAGTGAAGCTTTTTGCTGCCATCTTGCTATTGGGGTATAAATTCTTATAGTAACGATTGCATATATGCAGGAGGAAAAGTGGAGGCTGGGAACGGATATTTATAGACCACCTACCTACAGTGTGCCAGACCCTATGTGAGGGGCTCTAGCGAGGCCCCAGAGCTCACATCGACTCTTGTGACTCAGATGTTGTCGCTCTCACTTTGCAGATGACGAAATAAAGGTTCAGAGCGGCCGGACAGGTGGAGCCAAGAACTGAGCCTGAGACCATGTGATCGAACAATCCCCTTTACAGGACTCCCCCCATACACGTAAGAACCTTTGTAGGACTCCCCATATACATATACACACGCCCAACCTTGACCCTCGAGAGGCAGGTATCAGGGCTGAAAGCAGAGCCTGGTTCTCACCATGACCCAGGCTCATCTCCCACTCCTCCCTGCACCCCTCTTCAGCAGCGGTTGCCAAACTATGGCCTCTGGGCTGCTGCTTTGATAAATAAAGTTTTATTGGAACAGAGCTACACCCATTTGTTTATGTATTGTCTATAACTGTTTTCTTGCAACAGAGACCTTAAGGCCTGGAATAACTGAGAATGAATACTACTCTCTGGTTCTGTACAGAAAAAGTTTGCCGGCCCCCTGCTCTTCAGGATCTAGCAATGCCAACTATTTGGCTCCGGCCTTGGAACACCTTTCCTCAACTCTGTTAGTTTGCTGGGGCCGCCATAACAAAATACCACAAACTGGGCGGCTTCAACTGCAAATATTTATTTGCTCACAGTTCTGGAGACTAGAGGGCCAAGATCAAGGCGTCCGCAGGTTTGGCTTCTCCTGAGGCCTCCGTCTTTGTCTTGCAGATGGCTGTCTTCTCCTTGCGCCCTCACATGGATGTCTCCCTGTGTGCCCCTCTGTGTCCTAATCTTCTCTTACACGGACACCAGTCACACTGGATTAGGGCCCATCCCGATGACCTCGTTTTACCTTAATCACCTCTTAAAGGCCCTAACTGCAAATACAGTTGCATTCTGAGGCAGAGGGAATCAGGGCTTCAACCTAAGAATTTCAAGGGGACACAGTTCAGCCCCTAACCTTAATCTTCATCACCTGGCCAATTGGCACTCTTCCTTTAGGACTCAGATTAGGCAGCCGACCTCCAAGGAGATCCCCAACAATTCACACCCTCTGGTTTTCACACCCCTGTGGGGTCCCCTCCCGTGCTGAATAGCGCCGACCTATGTAATCAACGGAGATCTGCCAAAATGACAGCGTGACTTCTGGAGCTAAACCATAAAAGGCGTGGCTTCCTTGCCTTCTCTGGGATCCCTCGCTCTGGGGGAAGCTGCCGGTTGTGTTGAGAGAACACTCAAGCAGCCCTAGAGAGATCCACATGGTGAGAAACCGACAGCCAGCACCAACCTGCCATCCACATGAGTGCGCCATCTTGGATGTGAGCCCTCCAGCCTCAACAACCTTCAGATGAATGCAGCCCTCACCAAGATGCTGACGGCACCTCATGAGGGACCCCGAGCCGGAACCGCCCAGCAAAGCTATGCCCCAATTCCCAGAAACTGTGCGATGATAAATGTTTCTTATTAATTTAAGCCACTGAGTTTGGGGACAGTTTGCTATGCAGGAATGGATAACTAATACGCTTTATCCAGGAAGGCCTCCCTGACTGCCAGAGTTGGATCTAGACGCCTCCCCTGTGCTCCCGTGGGTTCACATCATATCAAACTATGTTTCTTAAAGACAAATGAGATGTTACTCCTCGGCCCACGCTCCCCCATGACTCCCCTTTGCAGAGACTCAGGCAGGGCTCAAACCCTCTCCCAGCTGGCCCTGCTGACCGGCCCACTGCTCCCTCCATCCCAGGGCTCCAGCCATACCAAACTCCTGCTTTCAAATGCTCTAAGCTCATTCCCTCCTCTGAAACCTTTTTCCCTTTGCTGTCTCCTCTTCCTAAAATGCTCCTCCTTTTGTGTCTGAATGCTGGCACCTTCCTCACATTAAAACTCAGCTCCGTTACTGTCTCCAGACCATTCTCTTGACGGTCACCCCTGTGGTCATTCTCTACCTCATTACCTGTTTTATTTCATTCATAGGCATGTATCACTATCTAAATGTATTTTCTGGAGTATTTAACGCCCACGGGCGTCTGTGTTCTGTAAAGGGAGGGACTCCAACTGCCTTCTTTACTGCTATACTCAGTACCTACTAGGTAGGTGCTCAGTAGCGGTTAAATGAGTAAACAAAAGGAATGAATAGATTCCCACCCATCTCCCTTGCATCCCCTCAACTGGAAGCTTATCAAGGACAAGAACTGAGTTTTATTCATCTTTGTATCCCTGCTCCAGGCCCATGGGCAGGTGAGCAAAACAAGTCTAAACTATAAAGGGTTGAAGGCCTTTGGAAATCCACAAATAAAATGGAGTGTTGAGCTGCCCTCTGTGGCCACCAGAGGGCACCAGAGTCCCGGGACTCCATCAACCAAAGGGGCAAAGGAGCCCAAAGAAAAAGCATCTGGTTAAGGTCAAAGTGCAGGTTTCCAGGGGTGATGGGTCTAGAGGCAGAAAGCCAGGGCTCTTGAGGGGACCAGAAGACAAGGACAGGTGGCAGCAGGCACATGGAGAGCCTTAGATCCCGGCCCTTCTTTCTGGCCGCATCACTAGAAGGGGTTGGCCAAACTTAATCCCGGGATCCCATTCCTGATGAACTCACTGCCACAACCCATAAATAGCAGTGCTCTGGGTTGGGCCATTCCTTGTACACTCATCAGTCAAAACTCAGCGATTGTTATTTTTCTTGGCACATCATATGCTGAGCAACTTCCAGTCAACAATGTATGCCCTGGGAAAGCACAGGGTACCAGGACTCATGGTATTTGAAATTATTCAATTTAAAGTTGATACGTCTATTCTGATGTAGATTTCTAGTAGGTATTTGGATCTGTAGCTCAGGTAAGATATTTAATTGGAAAACAGGAATTCAAGTCATATATATGGGAAATGAAGCCAGAGGTCATAGATGTGTTCAGCTCAAAGGGTTCAGTGCCATTAAAATAAGTGATGTCAAGTCACTTTACTCTTGAGTGTTTGTTTAACAGAACTTGAACATTTACTTGACTGTTAAAGATTTTAGTCTGGGTGGGACTTAAATAATCTACCCCCGCAGTTAATCAATCAACTATTCAGGTAGTGAAGCCTCTGGAAATTCTAGTCCCAGTCTTGGGACTGGGGAACATGTTGAAAAGTTGTTTTTCAATCCCAAGTAGGAGTTAGAATCAATTTCATCAGCCAAAAATATCACCATGTGATATGATCACAACATAAAATCACAAACATGACCACATGTGGTCTCGAGAAAACACACTCCCCTTGATCTTGGGAGGGCTTTTGTTTCCCCCCCCCCCCCACCGTGAGGACTTTTTAGAAGTGTCCAACAGTAGGGGCACCTGGGTGGCGCAGTCGGTTAAGCATCCGACTTCAGCCAGGTCACGATCTCGCGGTCCGTGAGTTCGAGCCCCGCGTCGGGCTCTGGGCTGATGGCTCAGAGCCTGGAGCCTGTTTCCGATTCTGTGTCTCCCTCTCTCTCTGCCCCTCCCCCATTCATGTTCTGTCTCTCTCTGTCCCAAAAAAAAATAAATAAACGTTGAAAAAAAAAAAAAAGAAGTGTCCAACAGTAGAACACCGCAGGCAGAAGTGAAGTTACACGACTTCCAAGGCTAGGTCGTGAACAACATTATGTCTCCTGCCTGGCTCTTTCTTTCTCTTGGGACCCAGCTGCCACATGGTAGAGGGAAACCCAGACCAACAGGGAAGTCACTTGTGGGTATGGATTAAAATATCTTTGCTTGGGGCACCTGGGTGGCTCAGCTGGTTAAGCATGTGACTCTTGATTTTGTCTCAGGTCATGATCTCCTGGTTGTGAGATCAAGCCCTGCCTTGAACTCAGTGCTGGGTATGCAGCCTGCTTAAGATTCTCTCTCTCCCTCTGTACCTTCCCTACTCGTGCTCTCTAACAAAAGAAAGGGAAGGGGAGGGGAGGGGGAAAAAAGCAAAAAGAAAAAAAAGAAAAATAAAGATGTCTTTGGGGGCACTTGGGCGGCTCAGTCAGTTAAGCATCCGACTTCAGCTCAGGTCATGATCTCAGTGTTCATGGGTTCCAGCCCTACATCGGGATCTGTGCTGACAGCTCAGAGCCTGGAGCCTTTGAATTCTGTGTCTCCCTCTCTCTCTGCCCCTCCCCTGCTTGCACTCTGTCTCTCTGTCTCTCTCTCTCAAAAATAAGTAAACATTTTTAAAAAATTAAAAAGAAAAATAAAAAATAAACATTAAAAATAATGAAAAAGAAAACAAAAGATGTCTTTGCTTTTGATGTTTTCACAGCTGGAACCTTACCGACCATGGAAAAAGACTGTCTTTTCCAGGGGTAGCCATGAGAGATGTTGATGATTATTGATGTTTTAAGCCACTATATTTTAGGATAATTTGTTTTTACAGCAACGGACAGCTAATGCAAGCTTTTTAGTTTACTTCGTGCTTTTCTAAATATTCCAAGTTTTCTATAGTGAACAGAGACTGCTTTTATAAAAAGAATGGACAGATGTTATTTGTAAAAAGACAACTGGGCCAGAGTGAGGCATCTTGAATTTTTATTTTTTTTTTTTAATTCTTTCTACTCCACTGGGAACAAGAACATTCACAGACAGGATTATTCCTCTTCCTACAAATGTTTATCAAACGTTGTGTTAATACAAAATAGCAATTTCACAAACACAGAGAGGGTCCAATACCAGCAGGACATTTAAAAAAAGTCATGCCACAGATGCCAGTCCCCGACGCCGTAGACACTCTAGGTCTAGAAAGACGAGTGTAAAAGACAGTCAGAGCTCCCGCTTCCCCCTCCCCGCCCCCCCAAGAAAGGCCTTAACAAGCAACAGGAACCATTCCTGCACAGAAGCGGACAGATTCGTAGTGAAACCCGGCAATGTAAACAGGACTGGCGGGCGATTCGTTCAGCGGGGTCAGGGCCCGAAATTTGAAATTACTTATGGAGGCAAAACAGCCCTTGCAAAATTGGGTCCCCTCACGTTTCAAACAGATTCACTGTCTCCCTTCCCAGCCCTGCCTGAATCAAGGCGGACACTCATTCAGCCCGCCGGAGATTTCTATGACCCATCCAGCCCCAGGGCCCCCCAGAACGTGGGGCCATCGTCACCAGGATAAGAGACCCACAAATCTGGTCTTGCATTCCTCTCAGTGGGGTCAGGGTTCTGAGCTGCCAGATCCTCTGAGGCTCCTAACTTCTTCCTCTTTAACTGTCCCCATCTGGCCTTGGGCACGCACGTTCCCGAGGTATGGCACCGCGCCGATCCCCACCAATCACGGCAGAACAGGCACTAAGCACCCAGTACCAATGCCCACGGCTTTGCAGGACAGTACCACCCAGAACGATTCCCAGAGCTGACGGTTCAGACCCACTCTTGCGGCATAAAAGTCACTTGGTGGGTTACAACCAGCAACCTGAATCAATGACAAGGGGTAGGACCGACAGGGCAGGTAGCGCATCACACAAGCTGGGGCTGCGTCGGCGACGGATGTGTGAACTGGAATGCATTTCTCCTGATGGGTAGTAATCACAAAGGTTTGGGAGACGGGTATCTGGGAATAAACGGAGGAGGACCGCTGACCCACGCCAGGCAGATCCCATGACGCACAGGTGACCCTCCTGATACGGGCCGCAGCCAGAGTGATGCATCTCCCCTCCTAACACCACTACGAGGGCGCAGGCCGGTCCTGAGAGCCCATCACAAGGCCAGCTTGCACAGAGAAGGCTGTCAGGAGACAGCAGGTTGGATGGGCACAGGGGCTCCACGCAGACCCGGGATAACCAATCAGGGCTGCGCCCGCCGCCCGCCGCCCACCGCGCCCAGGTAACGAACAGCAGTCCCACAACTCAGGGGGCTCACTGGCTGCCAGGCCCTGTGAGAGGCTTTGGGCTCCAGTGTCCGTGCCCCCTGCAGAGAGTCCCAGCCCTTGCCAGTTCCCAATGCAGGAGCATCCTCAAGCCTCTCGGGGCTCAGGTAAAACGGACTCAGCTCAGGAACTGAGCAGCCAAGGGATGGCATTGCTAAAGACAGGAGAACGAGGCCCCACGAGGACCTCAAGGAGAGGCCTTCATCCGCTGCCCCAGAGCTCAGCTCACAGGGAGCAAGCCAGTGGAAGGAGGAGGGTGCGACACCCCAGGGCCATGACTTGGGTTCCAGCCCTGCCCTGCACCACCGGATGACCTTGGGCAAGTCAGGCGGCCTCTCCCAACAGCCTCAGGCTCCCCATGTAATAAGGAAACAGCAATTCCCTCCTGCCAGGTGCTGCCGGGAGAAACATACAAGAAAGATACAAGAACAAAATGTGTACGTGTCTAGAGCTGGGTGTATATGGCCTGTTACGCTGATAAAGAGGGGGATGGAAGCGAGAAAGGTGAACCCTGCCGCAGGCAGTGGAAGCTGCTAAACCAGCTCTCCAAAAATATCAAGCTCAGGTCTGCAGCCTGGATGTGAAGGGCCGATGCCTACAGGAGGCTCCCCAGCCTCACCTTCCCAACCTCGGAAGAGAAGGAGGAGATACAGAATGAGCTCACCCCGCTCACCCCACAAATGTGCACCGAGCACCTGCTAAGTGCCATGTGCTGTGCTGGGCACTGGGCCTGATCGGTAAAGATGTAGGGCCTGCCCTCAACCGGGTGTCCCTGACGGTTGCTCACAACCCCTCTGCCTCCCAGTCCCGCCCACCTCTCCAGCTCCAGCTCTGGGAGAGTGTCGGTGTGTGCAACATTTGTTACCGACTGTACCACAAAGGGGAAAGTCTCCCAAGGCCCGAGGTCAAGCTGTTTTCATACTACCGCTACATTATTTATCTGTCCCTCCGCGGCCTTCATGCAAAGGTTTCCCGAAGCTACATCACAGGCGATGGTCACAGATCGTGTCAAAGCAAGCACGAGAATTCAGTTGTCTTCTGTTAAGCCAGACATTTCAAGAAATTTGCAAGAACGTGAGACAATGCCACGCCTCGGCCCGAATCTCTTTTGTTTGGAAATAATAGTTACTTTGAGTAGAAAAATATGTTACTTAGGTTAATGTGAAGTGAGGTTATCTTTACGCGAATAGGCATTTTCAAATATTGTCCCTTTTAACTTCTAGGGTGATGAATGTCAGTATTAGAGATAGCCCATAAACACAGGTTCTTTGGTGTCCTCAACGATTTTTAAGGGCACAAAGGGGTTCCAAAAAGTTGGAGAACCACTGATGTACTAGTGTTGTCCAACGGGACCTTCTGGGATGATGAAGATTGTCTTTACCTGCGCTGGGAGCAACTAGCCAGACGTGGCTACTCAGTAAGCACTTCAAATGTGGCTAGTACCCCGGCGGCACTGAATTTCTGTTTTTATTTAATTTTAGTGGACTTACGCGTAAATAGCCACCCGTGTCGACACCAGACTGCACAGAGCTTCTCGACGTGATGTATGGTGTTTCTCCGTCCCCTGGGGTTCCCTTTATTTTCCCTACGCGGTGTCTATCAGAGGCGTCTGGGCACAGAGGAGGGTCTCAGTTTTACTCCCGGGAGGAGCTGGGTCCACAGCCCTCTGCTCCCCCCGGGGACCTCTCGTCAATCTGGGGAAGGCTCTGCCATGCAGACCGCCAGCCCGCCAGTTTGGGCTCTGTGCTCATCCCTGACGTGCACAGTTTGGAAACGGACCGGCAGCAGCTTACAATCAGCTGAGTAAGACCAACCAGCTCTTTTTAACAGCAGACCAGACGAAAGCCCAGAGAGGGCAAGTAATCTGCCGAAAGTCACACAGCAAGCGGGAAGCTTCACATCCACGCACGGAAAGCAAGGCCACGGGGGAGGGCTGGTGTTTTCTCCCTGCCAGACCAGGGGGAGCCACGCCGCCTGAGCCACCAGGCTGTGAGAGAGGCAGCCGAGGGCTGCACATCCAGTCACCGGACGGCTCAGGATTCACCACAGCCTTCTACCCAGAGCATGGGCTGCGGGACCCAGGGAAGAAAAGAAAAGTATGGGACGGAAAGGCACTGGCCCCAGCCCGACCTGGCTCTGCGCCCCGGGCGTATCACTGCCCCGCTCTCATCCTCACTCTCCGGGGACAAAACCGAGCTGTGCCACCCCTTCTGGCTCATGTTCAAGGTCAGCGTTGCTCAGGCTCCCAGACTTGCTCATCTCACCTCAAGTAAGGCAACCAGAAAGGCCGATGGGTCTGGGATCCACACATTTCCTGCCAGCCACCTGTGCATGGCCAGGTGTCCCGTCGGGACCTGGGGCTCGGAGCCCTCGCAGGGAATCCGGCTGCTGCGGTGAGCGCCGGCATCCGGCCAGAATGTCCTCAGAGTAAGTCTAGGGAGAGACACAGCGCGGCCCCTCCCAGCCACCCGGCCACTAGGAGCCAGATGGCTACACGCTCCCCCAAATGAGCGTCCTTTGAAAGACTGGGTGGGAGTTTCTGCCCGTGTCTCCCACACTGGCCTGAATACGGGGCTACTGAATGAAGCCTCACACCTTTGCAATAACCGTTCAGAGCACGTGAACCCACTGAAACAGAAACACAGAGCCTACCACCATTTCAAGTGCTCCTATCCACGGGCTGGGAACCCAAAAATGGGGTTGCCAGTGTTTTAGGGAGCAGACAGTGGAGTGGGGGAGAGCCCATGGCTGCCACATACTGGCTGTGTGCCCTTGGACAAGTTACTTAACCTCTCTGAGCCTTAGTCTCCAAGTCAGTAAAATGGGCTCATACCCACCTCTTAGAGTGCTTGTAAAAACGCCATAAATCACAGGGCTTGGGACAAAGCGTATGAAACGTCAGTGACAGAGCCCAATTTCAGGAATGGCCTGTGCATAAACACAGGCTGCTGAGGGGCATGAACGCCGCGAATCTGGGAAACTAAGTGAAAAAGAACCCAAAGCAAGAGCAGTGGTTCGGTGCCCCCCACCCTGGACACGTGTCTGTCCTCTGAAGACTGACTCTATGACCCCATCACTAACGTGCAGGGCACGGCCTCAAAGGGGATGGGCTCCAGAGCAGGGCTTCCAGAAACAGTGTCCAGACCACCCGGAAGAGTGCAGACTCCAGAGTGCCATCCTGACCTACTGGCTCAGCAGTCCCCGGGGTGGTGGTGGGGCGGGGGGGGGGGGGGGGGCTGGATCTGTGGTTCAGCCAAGCCCTGTGGAGGTTCCCTGGCCAAGCCCTGGGGTCATGAACGCTGCTCTGACTTCCTCCAGCAGAGGCATGGCCTTTGCCCCCCGGTTCACAAGAGCAAGCGGTTCCATGTGCTGACCGCAATCTCCATCCCGCACGTGAGATGCCGGACGTGGCTGAAAGTCTTGGGTGCCAGCCAGCGTAGGGCCGGACCTGGACCAGGTCCCACCGGCTCCCGGTTCCAGACTCCCGAGGGGGAGTTTCCGAGCATCTCAATGCCACGCCTGACCCCGCACAGGGACCCTGCAGAGCTGGTTTGTTCTCACAACTTGGCATCCCGGGCCGGCCCGGCTCCGTGCGTGAGGGGGCACAGTCAGGAAGCGGTGGGGCAGCGGCGTGCTGGGCAGGCCCGTGCGGGCTTGTGAGGGTCAAAGACGCTCTCCCCTCCCCAGGCATCTTCGGTGGTGTCACTGTGGTAGCTGGAAATTGGCCATGGGAGCATTTACACCAGGGAAATCAGCAAATGCTACACACACTAGTGCTTTGTTTTGCTTTCTCAATCATTAAAAATGCTCAGCCCCGGGGCGCCTGCGTGGCTCAGTCAGTTGAGCGTCCGACTTCGGCTCAGGTCATGATCTCACGGTTTCTGAGTTCGAGCCCCACATCGGGCTCTGTGCTGACAGCTCAGAGCCTGGAGCCTGCTTCAGATTCTGTCTTCCTTTCTCTCTGCCTCTCCCCCACTTGCACTGTCTCTCTCTCTCTCTCTCTCTCTCTCTCTCAAAACTAAGTAAACATCAAAAAAAAATTTTTTTTTTAAATGCTCAGCCCAGACTTGGGGGTAGTGCATTTCCTTGGAAATAGGAGATCTGGCCAAGGGCCCTGACGTTTGGAGGTTAGACAGTCCTGACTTCAAAGCTTTGCTCTGCTGGTGAGATGCTGGGTGCCCTTGGGGAAGCCGCCAAACCTCTCTGTGCTTTGGCTTCCTGCTCTGTAAGATCATCCCACAGAGGGGACTGTGTCAGTCAATGGACAGAGCGTCTTTGAAGCCACTAGCATAAAGGCCGGCCCCCAAGAGGGGTGCCATCTGGGGAAGCCTCTGCCTCCCAGCTTCCTGCTCCTTCCCCTCAGACCCGCTGTGCACCACGCCTGTGAGTGTAGCTGTCGCATAGTCACGTGGAAACGGCTGCCGGACCTATCCTTTCAGGACCCCACGATGAGGTCCCCAGAGCCCACCCTGCGGCATCGGGTTGCACGGTAGGCGGTGGCTTTCTAAGTCACTAGACTCACTTCTCAGACCTCTGAGCTCTCCCTGCCCCTCTTAGCCCCTGAGCTGTCCCCGCCCCTGCTTCCCAAAGGAGGCCTGAGCTGGGAAAACATTCCCAGCGCTTCAGCTTTTGCAGACGAAATGGAAAAGAGAGCTTGGTGTAAGGAAAACCCCAGAAAACCCAGGAATGCCACGTTCTGGGGAAGCCCTCTACATCACCCCACTGTGCTGGGCCCCCACTCCCACCATCAGTCTAGACCCACTTGGGACTCCCATCCCGCACCCACCGGTGACCAGTGCCCTCCTAGGGTGCTCCCAGCCTGAGCCTGATGCTGACGGGGAGAAGGGACGCTCCGTCCTGTTCCCACCACACGTGCAATTTCTAGTCAAGAAAGGCAGGTCTGGTGTGTGGCGTTGGCTTAAAGACCCCTGGCCCGAGAGACCACTGGCCCCGGGGACTACCCTCGGCAAGTTCTGCCCAGGACCCATCAGGGGGGGTCCCACCGGCTGGCAGGCAGGCCTCACCAGCAAGCGCACCTGCTCTGGCTTGCCCAGAAGACCGCCAGTGGACTCAGTCAGCAGGCTGTCACCTCCAGGCCTGTCCCCCAGCCCGGCCAAGCGGCGGGAGCCTCCCCAACCGGCCTTCATCCCTCCCTGCTCACCAGCTCCCACCCCTCACCCACCCCAGCAGTGTCCGCCTAACTCAAGAACAGCTGCTAAAGCACCCAGAACGTCAAAGAGGTCTGCAAACCGCCTCCCTGGCTCCTTGGGGCATGATGGTCACTTTGCTGGGTCGTCCTGGCATACGACAGCCTCAAAGGTGGCCAGGAAGAGGGGGCTGGCTTCTGAATTCCCAGTGTCCCTCCCTCTCCACCCCTGCATGTCCAATGCACAGACTAGAATGCTTACCCACAGGAGGGGATGGCCTGAGCAACATCTTGTCCTTTCCTGCACTGTTTGTGACACATTTTGGAAGAGGTCCAGGGTCTGGGTTTAGATGAAATGGAATGCTGGGAAACTCACTTTCACAACGATGCTGAGGGAGAGAAAGGGTTCACAGGAAACACCCTGAAGTGGAATAAGGGGAAGGAATGTGGTCAAGGCCCTACAGAGCGGTGTCCTCACCAGCCTGTCCACAGTCTGAAATTCCACCATTAGTGATTCATTCCTCTGGCTAGTACCGCTGACACGCCTAGAAGGGTGTCACCTTCATTATCAGAGGTTGGTTCCCACGTGGACCACTAAGAGAGCTATGAGGATACGAGGCTGGGAGTTTAATTCGTTATCCTACTGAACCTTCAAGCAACGCTGCAAAGTGCCGCCTTACTATACCCATTTTGTAGCTGAGGACACTGAGGCACAAAGAGGTTAAGGAACTGACCCAAGCCCTTACTAACAGAAGATGCCACATTTGATGTCAGACCCAGCAGGACACAGTGCCTCTCTCAAAGAGCTCCTGGGTCGGGGAGCAGGTGCAAGGACCAGGGTGACAAAGGACAGAGATCAAAGCTGTGGTGCAGGTGAGCACAGGGGGTGTTGGGAAGCAGGCGGGAGCCCCCCAAGTCAGAGGAAGGCTGGAAGTCCCTCGATACTGACGCCTGAGCAGGGCTTTGAAGGAGGAGTGGGGATGAGACGGGTGGATGGAGGGGTGAACCAGTGCCTCAAAAGGTGTGGGGCACGAAGGGGCAGGCTGCCTCGGGGGTGGGGAAAATGATGCAAGACCAAAACGGCAGGAGGAGGGAGCAGGAAATGAAGGTATCACATAAAGAGCTCAGCTGCAGAGCCACTGAAGTCCCAGGTCCCAGGCACCCAGGCCCGGTCCCGTAACGGGGCTTTGGCTGTGACAGGACTTTCACATCAGCTTGGCACGGGGCTGGGGCCTTGCTTTGGGAGGTTTCCTGATAGGCTTCCCAGAGCTAACGCGAGCCCCTCCCCCTGCCTCAGGCCCAGGCAGAGATCACAGCACTGCGTCCCTGCCCCCATTCAGGGAGGAGCGCCTCCCCAGGGCCCCGCCCCCACAAAGCTTCCTCTCCTCATCCCCACCCTCCAACCCTGACCCCAACTGATGGCGAGCAGACCAAATGAAGGCAGCTTCCAGAGGCTGGGAGTGCCAGTGGAGATACACAGACATGCACGCGTGTGTGCACACCCGCACACACCCACGCACAGGCCCGAGAGCAAAAAAATTCCCAAAGCATCTGCTGGCTCAGAACCCACCTATCTCAGGAATGTGTTGGATGATTTAAAACTGGCTTCGGTACATGGGGATTCCAGATGCTGGGACCCTGAAGTATCCTGGAATGTACTAGAACGAAGCATAAGGCATCCTGTCTTTTTGCCCACCCAACTCTGGTTGGGAGTCGCAGACTGAGGCCTGTCTACCTTGAGACAGAGGTTTGATCCAGACATTCTGAGATTCCCATTCAGATCGGGGGCTGGGCCTGGATCCCCTCCCGAGCAAATGTCCATGCGCCAGGTCAGAGCGGCCAGCCCAGCCCCTGGAGGACGCTGTGAGGACAGGTCCCTGGAGGCCTTGACATTGGACTGCTGGGGGCTTCAGAGGTGGGAGTATCCCAACACTGGAGACACTCTGCCCAGATCCCTATGGAACCTTCCCTCTGGGGCTCATGGGGGGACCCTCTCAGGGCCACTGATTGGCAACAAGCAAGAATCACCGAATGTTGGCATCACGAGCCCTAAACGTGGAGCAGGCCAGCAAGTTCCAGGCCCGCCCCCCCCCCCCCCCCCCCCCCCCCCCCCCAACCAGCCAACGAATGGCTGATAACTTCTCTGGGTTTGTCAGCATAAGAAGAGAACGTCTGCCCTGAGGTTCTCTGCACCGAGAACCAGCTACAGTGGAGCACAAGGTCAGGTATGCTCAGGTTGCCTGCCTTAGTTTCCCCTTACTGCCCCCAGACCGCCCACTCCAGGGGCTTCCCCGAAAGGGACAAGGGAGAAGGAGTGCAGGAGGCAAGCACGCTCCCCCGCCTGGAGACAGACATTTAACTGGTCTGGCCACGACCCCAGGGCAGAGCACGCCAGGCAAGAAAGGCTAAGAGGCGCCATCATGAGTGCTGAGCTGCCCTGAGCACCGCCTGGAGGAGAATTCTGATGCCGCACCGTGCTGCAGTTGATTGGTAATGTCTGCTGTGGTCACAGGTATTCACCATCCCTGATCTAAAGCTGGGTGACTCCCTGAACAGGGCGCGATTCCCCAGCCAGGACTTTGGTAGCAGAGGAGGCCCTGGCCGGCTGGGTACAAACAACCCACTGACTCCCTAACAGATTTTTGAGGACCTTAAGGAGCACGTATTGGCCCAGGGTCCCCCCCCGTTTGCCAGGACAATGTCTGCTCCCTTTTCTGAAGACATTAATGTTGTCTGTATTAGGAAACGCTTGCCTAGAATAGAAACACATTACAGGGTTAACTTCTCCTCTGTAAATATGACTAAATGTGTTCTTTCTCACCTGGGACCCGAAGGACGTTCTGGCTGTTACCAACCAGAAGTAGCCTCAGACCCATCAAAAGCTCTGCCCGTGGACACGCAGACGGGCCTGGGCGCTGTGCTCTGGACCAACGTTCACAGAAACACTTCCCATGATGCTCTGCCCCGTGCAGTCTGGGCCACCTCATTTGGACACCTTGGTCTGCAGGGTGCTGGGCAGATAGAGGTACCTCCAGATGGCATAGTAGTGGGTGCCAGCACCAAATGCCACAAAGAGATGCCAGATGGCGTGGGCAAAGGGGATCCTCCCGTCACTCTTGAAGAACACCATGCCCAAGCAGTAGAAGACCCCTCCGGTCATCAGCTCCCAAATGCCCTCGGTGTTGGGCTGTCGGCAAGAACAAGGGTGGGGCGCAGGTCAGAAGAGCAGGCAGCAGGGCCGGGAGCACCCCACCATCCCCCCTCCCACCCAACGAAAAGAGACGCGCGTGGTGAGCCTCCCCAGATTCCCGGGAAGGGTGTCCCCACATGTGCTGTCAATTCCCCCCAGATTAATTCTCAAATGTCACTCGGTTGTATCAAAATCCCAAAGAATTTTCTACAGTCTATCTTTTCTAAAAATTAACACATCTGGGTATACACCCAAAAGAAGTGAAGGCAAGGACTTGAACGGCTACGTGTACAGCCAGGTTCACAACAGGCAAAGCGTGGAAGCAACCACACGTCCATCCACGGATGAATGGATAAACGAACCACTGTTCTTGTCAGTTGACGCAATGGACCATCTCACTCCGAGCTAACAAGGAAGGAAACTCTGACAGCTGCTACCACGTGGATGAACCTGGGGGACGTGATGCTGATGGCATAAGCCAGACACAGAAGGACGAACGCCGTAGGATGCCACGCATATCAGGTCCCAGGACCTCATCAAATGCATGGAGGCCAGAAGTAGAATGGAGGTGACCAGGGGCTGGGGGAGGAGGAACAGGGAGTCAGTGTCTAACGGGGACAGAGGTTCAGTCAGGGAAGATGAGAAGGTTCTGGACATGGACGGTGGCGACAGATCCACAATAATGTGAATGTGCTTAACGCCACTGAACTGTATACTTAAAACGGCTAAAATCATGAATTTTAGGTATATTTTATCACAATTTTTTTTAAAGTAATACGTGTCCATGGTGAAACATTTTAGAGAAACCAAACCAAAAATACGAAGAGAAAAGTAGTGAGGGCACCTGGGCAGCTTAGTGGGTTAAGCGTCTGACTCTTGATTTCGGCTCGGGTCATAATCTCACGGTCCATGGGATCGAGCCCCGTGCCGGGCTCTGCAGGGACAGCACGGGGCCTGCTTGGGATTCTGTCTCCCTCTCTCTCTCCGCCCCTCCCCCACTAGTGCGCGTGCTCTCTCTCTCTCGCTCTCTCAAAATAAATAAACTGAAAAAGAAAGTAGTAGTCCCAGCCTTCAGAGATGAGCACTATTAACAACGGAGTCGTTCGTGGTTAAAGGAACAGCAGAGACTGCGTGAGAACTTGCCACGCCACCACCCCATGCCCCTCGGTCCACTTTTACACGCATTACAGGCTACGGCCGTTAACAGTGCTTTACGGTATCCTTCCAGAAACGTTCTCTCCACGTGCAATACGCAACATGCACTTCGTACGTATGTACTATGCACGGGAACGGATCTTTCTCGATCATTCCAGATAAACGGGCTCACGCCATCCCCACCATGCTGTGACTCCATGCTGGATTCACTCCTCTGCTGGGGATCGGTCTGCATTCCCACAGCGGGAGCCATCTCCATTCTTTTCAGCCGCTGCGGAGCATCCCGGGGGATGCACGTCCCCCAGCGTGTGTGCTCAGTCCTCGAGAGCGTGGTGCCTCCCAGTATTTGCCACGCGCGGGGCACTGCATGAACGGCCTCGGTGGGTTATCTGACGCCACCTTCACAACGTCCTCATGAGGCGGGTGTCACTCTATATGGCGGTCATGGAAACACGCCCACGACACGTGGTAAGCGAGCAAAGCACACTGCAGAGCAGCACACTTCGTGTCACCTCGTCTTTTTAGAAGAAAGCCAAGTCAGCGTGTCTGCAAAAGCCACGTGGACTTGCACGTAAATAAACAGAAAGGACACACAACAACCAGAATGGGGGTTGCAGCTGGGGCGGGATATTGGGAGAAGGCAGAAGGCGGCTTTGGCTCGTTCACATACTTTCAGACTCATTTTGTGCAGTGACTATGTGTTTAAATATATGCTTACCATATACAAGTATATAAGTACTTAAATGTATGCAAGTATACATGTACTTAAATATGTAATACATAAGTTGATGGATACCGTATAATTTAATATTTATCCCACGTCATTCATAAAATTTAAAACATTTTCAATAAATTTAAATGAGTCTTTAAAAATTTGAAAATATGTATTTAATATACATTATATCATGTAATATTTAATATATTTCATAAAATTTGTAAGAATTTGAAAATTCAAATACAATTTTTAACGTTTTGATTTTGAAAAGACTTATTGAATATAAATTATACAATGCAATCTAATAAAATTCATTAAAATTTTGAAAGAAATTTAGTAGCTTTAAATTAAAAAACACTTCATAGAAATTATAAAAATGTAATGTTTAATATACTTCATAAATTTTTAAAAATTTTAAAAAGTAAATTTAAATTTTTCTTTATTTTTTTAATATAATTCATTGTCAAGTTAGCTGACATACAGTGTATACAGCACGCTCTTGGCTTCAGGAATAGATTCTCACGATTCATTGCTTACGTACAACAAACACCCAATGCTCATCCCGACACGTGCCCTCCTCAATGCCCATCACCCATTTTTTAAACATAAATTTAAATGTCTTTAATTCAAAAACTTTTTTGGTAATATAAATTATACAGTGTAATATTTAGTTTAATATAATTCATACTTTTTTTTAACTTTTATTTGGAGAGAGAGAGAGCATGAGCAGGGGAACGGCAGACAGAGGGAGAAGAGAGAATCCCAAGCAGGCTCTGTGCTGACAGCCTCAGATGCAGGGCTCAAACTCACAAACCACGAGATCATGACCCGAGCCTAAATCAAGAGTCGGACTGAGCTACCCAGTCTCCCCTAATTCATAAAATGTTTTTTTTTTTTTTTTTTCAACGTTTATTTATTTTTGGGACAGAGAGAGACAGAGCATGAACGGGGGAGGGGCAGAGAGAGAGGGAGACACAGAATTGGAAACAGGCTCCAGGCTCTGAGCCATCAGCCCAGAGCCCGACACGGGGCTCGAACCCACGGACCGCGAGATCGTGACCTGGCTGAAGTCGGACGCTTAACCGACTGCGCCACCCAGGCGCCCCATCATAAAATGTTTTAAATAAGTTTACATATTAAAAATTTTTTTATTTTAAAATATTTAATATAAAATACACAGTGTGATGCTGAATATACTTCATAAGATTTTTAAAAATTTTAGAATACATTTAAAGTACGTTTAAGATTTTTAAAACTTTAAAAATATTTATTTAATATAAATTATATAGTGTAATATTTAATTTAATACACTTCATAAATTTTTTTTAAATTTAAAAAGCAATTTAAATAATTTAACTTTAGAAACTTGAAAATATTTAATATGAGTTACATAATTTAATATTTAATAGATAACTTAAATATACGTACTTAAATGAAAATAAACTTGGAGGGGGGAAAAAGCAACCTGTAAGAATAAATACAAATCGTCGGGAAAATGCTGAGCAGGAGGACTAATGGGGCCACGGATTAAAACGCAATTAAGCTACACTAAGTAAAATGGTCTGGTGCCAGGATAGAGACAGTCCCCTTGATGAAACAGAATTGAAATCTCGGAAGCAGACGCACATATATGCATGAATTTAACAGTTTCACACAGCGGTTTTCAACGGCAGATAATGGACATCACTGGCTAAGTATTCGGGGAGGAATCACCACGTACAGGAGAAACAAGAGTTAGAAGAAAAGTTACCTATTAAAGGTTAAACCATAAAAGAAACAGGAGAAAATACGGGTGACTGTTATCCCTAAACTTGGGGAAAGGAAGACCTTCCTAACCATAACGCTTAGGATAAAACCCATACAATTTAAAAAACAAACAAACAAACAAACCTGTGAGATTTCACTGAATATCCTTTTGACATCAACCAACAATAACAGTATAAAAATAATAAACTGTTACTTGGCCTAGGGAGGGTACCGGGCAGGCTGAATTTACTGTGCCCACCTCACAGATGGGGCAACTGAGGGTCAGGGAGGAGACAGGGTCCATGCACGGCCACCCAGCTTCTTCTCTTCCTGGGCGGGGGCCTCAGTCCTCTCCCTGCAAGGCTCTGCCCCTCACAGGCTGGGCAAAGCTACCCGGAGATCCTATGCCCCACAGTCTGATGTTATGGGGATAAACCCTGGCCTGGCCACTCAGGGGCCACAAAATCGCTGCCGGCCGCATCCCCTCTCGGTGCCCATCTCCAGTGACGCCCGGGGCAAGGACGCTGGATCCTGTGGGTACGCCTCCCGCGCTCCATATGGGCTCAGAAAGTGTGCAGTGAAGGAACCTGGTTGCCCTTTCTGGGCTTGGTTTGGGAGCTTAGGATGTGGCAACACCAAAGGGGGTAATCATTAAGTCCTGAACCTCGGCTCTGCCTCCGTGCCCAGGGATGTTATTATACAGATTTAATTTAGCAACTGGGTACTACGTCCCACGCACCATTCTAATCCCTCTCCGTGGGATTTAATCCTTAAACACACAGCAGGGGTGAAGCGTGGAGGGTCACAGCTCACTGGAGGTTGGGCAGAGTCGGTGCTGCAGAGCCGAGGAGTCGAGCCCCCCCCCCCCCCAGGATTAAGCTGCATGCTCTACGGCCCCTCTAGGCCTCACTCTGCCCGTGTGCCAGAGGAGGGGCTCCAACTGGACAACCCCGAGAGTCACCCCGGGTCCCTCCGGCCAGCTGGGAGCCCCCAGGCCAGGTGGGTGGTACTTACCATTGAGAGGATGACCAGGGCGGGGAAGAAGCCCATGATAACATAGCAGAGCAGCTCCACGAGCTTGTACCTGGCGGGAAGACAAGCCATCTGGGCCTCGGGACAGCATAAGGCTCCCCGTGCTGGGTAGGAGGGGACCCCTGACCGAGTGAGGAGGACTCCACCCTCTGCCCAGCACTCCTCGGCTCAGATGCCACCCAGCTACACGCAGCAGGTGCTGGCGGAACTGGGTGGTCCTGGTTTCCGCCCTCGCGAGGACAGGCCAGGATTGCCAATGCTGAGTGTGGCACGCGTGTGGGCGCTTGCCACGCTCCAGCCCGGACGGTCATTACCGTGTCACCTGAGCACCTCCTCCCGCTGGGCCCAAGCAGCCGCCTTCCATCCACCCGAGTGGCCACATCGACTGACACCTGTGTGCCAGGAAGTCAACTGTTCCCTTTGGCTTCTCGGTTTCTTTCCTCACCCGACAACAGGACGGAAGTAAAGGGAGTCCCCGTCATCTGCTAACCCGGTTTAGGGAAGGTGGGTAACACGTGACCCACAGGGCCTTTTCAAAAACCTCTTCAGATTGACCCTACAGGCTGTGGCCTTGGGGCCATCCACGGGCCCGAGCCCCAGGATGTCAGGCAGAGCAGTGCCGTCACGCTTCGGAGTCATCTTGGGGGGTCTCAT
Organism: Leopardus geoffroyi; assembly: GCF_018350155.1. NCBI lineage: Eukaryota > Metazoa > Chordata > Mammalia > Carnivora > Felidae > Leopardus > Leopardus geoffroyi. Next base: position 3,808,698 of record NC_059340.1, read on the forward strand.
CTCCCCAGGAGCAGAGAGGAGGCCCCGCCTCCCCTGGGCTCCCACTCCCACCCCCGCCCCCCCAGCCCTGGCTTACCGCTCATGGAAGAAGAAGACATAGACGGTGCCCACAGAGGCCATGATCCAGACCAGCCAACGCATATGCGAGGCCCAGGGGCCCAGCTCCCGAAGGTTCAACCTGGGAGAGAGCCGAGGGCACAGCCTGAGGGGGGTTGGTCCCTTCCCTGCCACAGGAAGGCTGACCCCGGAGAAAGCCTGTGCCCTAAGGCTCCCCAGAAGGGCCATGGGCTGTCATGGAAAAACCCAAGAAACGCTGTTTGGTACGTGCACACAGCTCAGAAAGGACATTCATCACAGCACGGACCACACAGGAAGAGCCAGAAGGTACCCAAACGTCTGCCAGGAGGGGAAGCGGGACTGGTTATCAACTTCCTGCCTCTCAGCTCCAAACCCCCACTTTCTGCCTGCTCTGAGATAACGGAGAGAAGGGAGCCGGACCGAGTCCATTCTTCCCCGGCCGCAGGCACGATGTTGGGCTTTGTCGGGGAGTGCAGTGAAGACGCTTCACAGGAGGAAAGGCTCTTCCTTCCAGACCCCTGCGGTCCTCCCACCACATTCTCTGGGGAGCAGGCTTTTCTCTCCACTGCTCGGCCAGGCTGTTTCCCCAGGGCGAGCTGCCTGGCGGGGCACGGCTTTCTCCAGCACTTGGCCTCAGCTGTTCTCCAGGTGTTGACCTGGGTGCCGGCGGTACAGCGGCAGGTCCCGGATGCTGCAGACCCGTGGCCCAGGCCAGGGGGCTGCTCCCCGCACCCTGTCTTCAGCCCCACACACCTGCACATGGGGCCCCCTCCCCCGTCAGGGACTCCCGTCCAGCAAGCTGTCTGACCTTCACCCTGAGCAGCTGTCTGCACGACTGAACCGCACCGAAACGCTCTAGGTTCCTGCAGGGCCTCTCTAGCTGCTGGCTCCAGGAGCACCCAGCAAACAGCAGCTTCCCCGGCACAGAGCAAGTGCTGAAGCTCGGTACCTCCTGTGGCTGGCCTCTCCCGGCACCCCAGAGGGCTGATTTCCAGCAAGCTGCACCCACAGGCCCCTCAGGAGACTCTCTGCCATCCCGTGCGCAAAGACCGGACCCTTTTTGGGGCGCCTGGGTGGCTCAGTTGGTTAAGCGACTTTGGCTCAGGTCATGATCTCATGGTTCGTGAGTTCAAGCCCTGCGTGGGGCTCTGTGCTGATAGCTCAGAACCCGGAGCCTGCTTCGGATTCTGTGTCTCCCTCTTTCTCTCTGCCCTTCCTCTGCCTGTGGTCTTGCTCACTCTCTCTCTCTCTCTCAAAAACAAATAAACATTAAAAAAAAAAAAAAAGACCAGACCCTTTCCAATGAGGTGGGAGGTCTGCCCTGGACGGAGGGACAGGTCCATAGTTGTCCCTTGTATCTGCCGCTCCTGGCTTCTCTGGATTTGTCACTGACGCTGGTTAACCAATTCTCCACTATTCCAATCTCCTATTATTAATTCTTTATACCAAATTACCCGTCAGAGCGGTTTGAAAATAGAACCATCTGCAACTAGGTGCATACATCTCCAAGGCATGTCGGCAGGTGTTGGGGTGGGGAGCGAGTGGAGAACAGCAGGGCTGTATTATCTGCATATGTGAAGACAGACCTGTAAATGCACAGACACTGACCCGAGTCCCTTGTCGACGGGGACGCAGGAGCTCCATCTAGAAAGGGGCAGTCAATGATGGTTGTGGTTTGGCAGCGGGGGGGGGGGGGGGGGGGGGGTGCGGAGGGGTCCTTTCACTTTTTTCTCGAGTGAATTTCTGGAGTGAGAATACCTTATGTAAAACCTCTGCCCTCCCTGTCCCCACAAAAAAGCAAGTGGCTCAGAGTCCATTTGTCATTATAAAGAAGTTAAGTTGGATGTCCATCGACTGACAAATGGATAAAGAAAAGGTGGTAAATACACAGGAACATCACCCGGAGATCCAAAAGATTGAAATCTTACCATTTGCAACAACGTGGATGGAACTAGAGTGTATGTATTATGTTTAGTGAAATAGACAAAGACACACGATTTCACTCACATGTGGAATTTAAGAAACAAAACAGAGGAACACAGGGCAAGGGAAGGAAAAGTAAGATAAACACAGGGAGGGGGACAAACCACAAGAGACTCTTAAATACAGAGAACAAACTGAGGGTTGCTGGAGGGGAGAGGGGTGGGGGATGGGCTAAATGGGCAAGGGACATCAAGGAGGGCACTTGTTGGAATCAGCACCAGGGGTTATATGTAAGTGACACATCATTAAATTCTATTCCTGAAATCTTACTACACTATATATTAACTTAGATTTAAATTAAAAAAAAAAAAAGTTAAGTCAGGGCACCTTGGGTGGCTCAGTCAGTTAAGCATCCGACTCTCGGCTTCGACTCAGGTCACCATCTCGGGGTCGTGAGATGGAGCCCCCAGTCGGGCTCCGCACTGGGCACGGAGTCTGCTTTAGATTCTTTCTCTCCCTCTACCACTTACACTCTCTCTCAAATAAATAAACAACAACAAAAAAGAAGTTACACTAAAAACCTTAAAGGTAAAAATAAATAAATAACTTGACTCATTACCCAAAAGAACCATCAGTGAAGATCTTTCTAGATCTCCAAACAGACACAACATAGGCCAATGGGTAGGAGAATGAGTAGAGATGGGATGGAGGGCGTGGGCGGAGGAAGGGATAGAAGGAGAATGGGCTAGTATGGAGGTCAAGGGTGAGGAAGGAGTGAGCATCAACCACATTTTTTACTAAAATATCACAGAGAATTTCAACTTGACTTTAACAGAAGAAAATGAACCCTTCCCCCGCCTAAAAAAAATGTGCTGAACTTCCAACAAATATTTCTGCTGTTCTCTCTCTACCACGCCAGAGCCCTTCAACCATCTTTTACACCCTTTATTTAAAAAAAATTTTTTTTTCAACGTTTATTTATTTTTGGGACAGAGAGAGACAGAGCATGAACGGGGGAGGGGCAGAGAGAGAGGGAGACACAGAATCGGAAACAGGCTCCAGGCTCTGAGCCATCAGCCCAGAGCCCGACGCGGGGCTCGAACTCACGGACCGCGAGATCGTGACCTGGCTGAAGTCGGACGCTCAACCGACTGCGCCACCCAGGCGCCCCTACACCCTTTATTTAAATAAAGACTGTGTGCAGGAATCTTACACGTGGACCTACATCCAAGCTATCAAAAACAAACACAAAAAAATGGGGTTTTCTGACTGAGGCAAGGATGGGGGGAACCCACGGTCATTCACACCCCCACCCCCCGTGGTCCTCTGGGTACCTCCAGGCCTCCGCAGAAAACAGCTTGAGAACCAGAGCAATTCAATGAAAAGTACCCACCAGGGGCGCCTGGGTGGCTCAGTCGGTTAAGCGACTGACTTGATTTCGGCTCAGGTCACGATCTCGTGGCTTCTCGGGTTCAAGCCCCACATCAGGCTCTGTGCGGGCACCGCACAGCCTGCTTGGGATTCTCTCTCTACCTCTCTAGCTGCCCTTCCCCCCCCCCATACTGTTTCTGTCTCTCTCAAAAATAAATAAACTTAATTTTTTCTTTTAATTAAAAACAAAAAAAGTTCCCACCAAAGGAATGTACACCACCTGTCCCATGTCCCCTTTTCACCAGGCACCCAGGTGGTCAGTTTTCCAGCCGGGAAACTGGTCACCAACCTTCTCTATCTCCTCCCTCACATCCAATCGACCCCCGTGTTCTGCTCATTCTTCCTCCTGAACGGCTCGCAGACCCAAGGCACGTTACCCGCTCCCCTTGTTCGCGGCACTTAACCACCGTTGTGGTTCATCTCCTGGCTCGGTATTGGGACAGCCAACGACTGCGTTCCCTGTGAGACCCTAAGTCCCATAAGGGGAGAGAGCCGGTACCTTGGCTTACGGCCTTATCCTCAGCCGCCGGCACAGGACCGGGACAGAGCCCGGGCCCAGTCAGCCGCAGCCGGGGGTAAAGAAGAGAAACGCAGGGATTAAATCAGCAGAGGGGAGGACAGTCCACGGATCGTTCTAGAAATCCATGTCAAAGATAGTTACTGCAGCCGAGCACCAAACTTAGCTCCACTCCACTCGGCCACATCCAAAAGGAAACCTGACATCGCCTGGTTCCTGGCAACCGCAGGTGGTGCGCCGGGCACACCGGGGCTGACCACAGCTGGCTGCGTGGAATGAGCTCCCTCCTCCTGTGGCTCCTGGGGTCTCTCTCCTGCTCCTGGCCTGCTCCAGCAGGCTGCCCCTCCCCCAGGACCCGTGCTTATTCTAGAAGCCTCCAGACATGTGCCTGCCCACCTGAGCATCCGACGGTCAGAAGCATACTGGTTTTGGGGACAGATGCAGGTCCCCTCCTGTCCTGAAGCCCAGCTGGTCATGGGGCACCGTCTGCCCTGTCCCCAGGCAGGCAGCAGCGGGGCCGGTTTCTGGGGCAGCTGGGGGGGGGGGGGGAGGGGCGGAGACCAACCCAGGAAACCTTGACGCTTGCACCCCCACCCGCCTTCGGCGAGTCTGTCTACTCAGTGCCCTACAAGCGTCTTTTCCCCTAGGTCCTTGGGTCAGCCTCCCCCGCACCTCCACGCTCCCAAGCGACCCTTTGGTCCAAACAGTAAGACCACATCGAAGCCCTTCTTCAAACCCCCATCGCCCCGGAGAACAGCCCGAGCAGCCTCCCATCTACACCCCGTCTGCCTCCACACTGGTATGAGAACAGCCAGAAAACCATGGTTCCATAATCTCCCCAAAACCTGGGCACCACGCAAAGCCTGCCACAGGAGCATGGACACCTGAGGTGCGGCCCCCAGAACACTGTCCGGCAGGGAGAGTAGCGGGTGGGCGGCAACCGTGACTCCGTGGGTCTCACCGGGCACGTGCTCCGTGGAAGAAGCGGGATCCGAAAGGACGAGGACGCCACTGACACGAAATAAGCAATCAGGCAAAACTATCGTATGGCGACAGGTGTCGGGGCTGTGGTAACCTGGAGGGGGACGAGGGCCCTGGACGTGGTCTGCTTCAGCTGGGTGCGGGCCGCTGTGTGTGAAAATCGGCTTATTTTGCACAGGGACACGGGTGCACACTCTGCAGGCACGGCACCCACACTGAGACGTGTTTCCTAAAGCAACAGCCTTTGCGTACACACACAAAACCCACTCATCAGCACACATAACGAAAGAGAACGCCTCACTTATGACGGCCAAAAATAGAAGTTTCCCAGGCGAGCAGAGCTCAGTAGGTTAAGCATCTGACTTCAGCTCAGGTCACGATCTATCTCACGGTTCGTGGGTTCGAGCCCTGCGTGGGACTCTGTGCTGACAGCTCAGAGCCCGGAGCCTGCTTCAGATTCGGTGTCTCCCTCTCTCTGCCCCTCCCCGGCTTGTGCTCTGTCTCTGCCTCTCAGAATAAAAAAAAATAAACATTTTAAAAAAAGAAAGAGGCGCGCCTGGGTGGCTCAGTCATTTAAGCGTCCGACTTCGGCTCAGGTCACAATCTCACGGTCCATGAGTTCGAGCCCCGCGTCGGGCTCTGGGCTGATGGCTCAGAGCCTGGAGCCTGCTTCCGATTCTGTGTCTCCCTCTCTCTCTGCCCCTCCCCCGTTCATGCTCTGTCTCTCTCTGTCTCAAAAATAAATAAACGTTAAAAAAAAAAATTTAAAAAAAGAAATAAAGAAATTTCCCAGGCAAAAACAGAACGAACCTTCCCGTGGCTCCCCACCCTTCAGAAGCCCACACGCACGTTCTGAGAGCGGCACACCTCCTCCAGGCGGCCCTCCCAAAGCCCCCACGCCACAGCAGCACCTCCTCTGAGCTCCCACAGCTGCACACACACGGGGCTGTCTTACCACGCCATCACTGTCCTGTCCCAGATGTCCATCCACCAGCCAGACCCTCGGGGTCCAAACGCCCACCGTCACCCGGCCACACGGTATGCATTCACCAACCATGAGTGCAATGGCTCAGCTGCCTCCCCAGACTTGTAGAGCATGGCCTGAAGCTTTTTCCCCCAAATTTTTAAATGTCTATTTATTTTTGAGAGAGAAGGTGGGGGGGAGGGGGGAGAGTGTGCAGGGGAGGGGCAGAGATAGGAAGACAGAGGATCCAAAGCAGGCTCCACGCTATGAGCACACAGCCCAGTGTGGGCCTCAGACTCACCAACCATGAGATCACAACCTGAGTGGAAATCAAGAACGGGCTGCTTAGCCTGACTGAGCCACTCAGGCGCCCCGGGTGTGGCCTGAAGCTTAGTGTTTATTTCAGAACTTTCCGGATTTACTACTAAATCAAGGTGGAAAACCCCAGGTCACTCGCTGAGGGAGTTTAAAACTGATACCATGTGTGGTGATCTGGCAATAGTTAACCAAATTACAAAGGTTCACTCCCTGCCGCCCAAGAGTTCAAGTCCTGCATTTATCAGACAAAGATCAGGCTTGACCACACAAAGCTGCTGTTTTTGTAGGTCAGAAAAGGCCGCGTCTCAGCAATTCATACGATTTGAGCCAACATATCCATGCGTGTGTGCTAAATGATACACAAACAACAAGATTCACTGAGGTTCTGTCTCTCTTGGCAAAGGGGTGGACCGTCCCACTGCCATAAATACCCACATACAGGGGACGGCCAGGAAACAGTATGCTGCTGTAGAAAGAAATAAAAGATTGGGAAGGGGCGCCTGGGTGGTTCAGTCAGTTAAGCGTCCTCCAACTTCGGCTCAGGTGATGACCTCACGGTTTGTGAGTTCGAGCCCCACGTCGGGCTCTGTGCTGACAGCTCAGAGCCTGGAGCCTGCTTCGGATTCTGTGTCTTCCTCTCTCTGGTCCCCCCCACCACTCACGCTTTGTCTCCCCCTCTCTCAAGAATAAATAAACATTTTTAAAAACTTAAAAAAAAAAACAAAGAAAAAAGAAAAGATTGGGAAAATCTTGGGGCACCTGGGTGGCATAGTCAGTTAAGCAGTCGACTCTTGACTTTGGCTCAGGTCATGATCTCACGGTTCATGAGTTCGAGCCCCACGTCGGGCTCTGCGATCACAGCACAGAGCCTGCTTTGGATCCTCTGTCTCCCTCTTTCTGGCCCTCTCATGCTCGCACACTCTCACTCTCTCTCTCTCCCTCTCTCTCAAAAATAAATCAACGTTAAAAAAAAAAAAAGCCGCACTTCAATCTACTAATGTAGAGAGGTGTCCCTGGCAACATTACCGAGAACAAATGCAATTTGCAGTTTGTATGGTATCCTTCCCTTTTGTTCTGAAAGTTGGAGGAAAAATAGAAGTATAAACATATACATTTACAAATCACTACGCACGTACGTACGTGTGCACACATGTGCTCTTTTAGCACAAAGTAACTCTGGAAACACACACAAGAAACTGGTAACACGTAGTCGCTTCTAGAAGGAGAATGGGCGGAGGGCATCTTTTTACCCACACCCTTTTGTGCCGAGCCAGCATGTCACCCAGCCAAATACAAAAAGAAATTCAGAGGGGCGCCTGGGTGGCGCAGTCGGTTGAGCGTCCGACTTCAGCCAGGTCACGATCTCGCAGTCGGTGAGTTCGAGCCCCGCGTCGGGCTCTGGGCTGATGGCTCAGAGCCAGGAGCCTGTTTCCGATTCTGTGTCTCCCTCTCTCTCTGCCCCTCCCCCGTTCATGCTCTGTCTCTCTCTGTCCCAAAAAGAAATAAACGTTGAAAAAAAAAAAAAAAAAAAAAAAAGAAATTCAGAGAAAAGAGAAGAAGCCAGCCCTTCCCGGGAACGGCCAGAGATGCTCACCAGGGCGCGTAGGAGGCCGCTATGAAGAAGTAGATGACCATGCGGTCGAACATGTGCAGGCAACGTTCCGCCATCCTGGAGCAGAGAAGGGTCAGGGTCAGGGTCAGGGTCCGGGTCCGGGTCCGGGTCCGGGTCAGGGCCCCAGAGCCACACCCTGGACAAACATGCTTCCCCACAGGTGGGGAAGAGTCCGGGCTGGGGGCGGGCTCACCTCTACCCAGCCACGACCTCTGGGCTTCCGGGTCCCCATCTGTGAGTGACCAGAGCAGTGGTTTTCAAACCAGGCTCCCCATGACCCTGGGAGTTGAATGGAGAACCCCCGCAGGTCTCTCGGAGGACCCCCCTTCTCCTCAAGGGTAAGGATGGACCCCCTCGCCTGCACTTGAATCACAGCAACTCTGCAGTTTGGCTTTTTTTTTTTTTTTAGTTTATTTACTTATTTTGAGAGAGACACACACACGTGTGTTCACATAAAAAAGAGAAAGAGAGGCGAGCAGGGGAGAGGCGGGGGGTGGGGTGGAGGAGAGAATTCCAAACAGGCTCTGGGCTCGTCAGCACAGAGCCGGATGTGGGGCTCGAACTCAGGAACCACGAGATCATGACCTGAGCCAAAATCAAGAGTCAGACCCTTAACTGACTGAGGCACTCAGACGCCCCTGCATTTTGGCTTTATACACTGGGCTTTTCAAAAGATTTCAAATGATGAACGAATCTGGTGGTTAAAACAAAACGCAACACCAACAAAACCATGTGCCCCCCGCCGAAAACTATGTGCGCCCTCCGACCTCAAAGACCCTCTGGGGCCTGGCCTCCTGGTTCAGATCCAGGCTCTGGAGCCAGAAGGCCTGGGTTCGAGTCCCAACCTTACCACTTAGGGACTGTTTGACCTTGACCTAGCTCCTCACCATCTCTCAGCCTCGGCTCTCTCATCTGTCAAGCAGGGAGGATATCCGCAGCCTGTCACGGGCTGGCCGTGAGGGTTAAGTGAGCTGGTACTTTGCACGCCTAAGAAGTACTCAACAAACACTGGCTGTTTTTGTTGTGACCTCACGTTGAGGAGCAAACTGGAATCCTCCATACGTTTGCCCGGTGTGGTAACCAACCTCCAAAATGGTGCCCGAAGAGCCCCACCTTCTGGTAAGCCCACCCATGTGTAGCCCCCTCCCACGATGAATAAGGCAAACACATGTAACCGACAGGGGACTGCGGAAAGGATGGCGTGTGATTTCTGAGTCTAGATCCTAAAAGATATTATCGCCTCTGCCTTGTCCTCTTGGAACACTAACTTTGGGAGAAATGAGCCACATGTCTGTGGAGAGGCCCATGTGGGAAGCACTGAGCACCCCGTAAACATCCAGCAGCAACCTGCCAACCAGGTGAGGGAGCCACCTTGCAAGCGGCCCCAGCCCCAGCCAAGCCTTCAGATGAGAGCAGCCCCGAGGCCCAGCACCTCGACTCCCCCAGAGATCGAGAACCACAGGCAGGCAGTTAAGCTCCTGAAATCCTGACTCCGAAGCTTTGAGAGATAGCCAAGGTTTCCAGTTACTCAAAACCTCTGTGATTTAGGGTCATGCGTTACAGAGCGATAGGTAACTAATACGAGGCGTGGTTCTGTCCAGCAAACTTCAGCTCTCAATAAATCCGACCAGTGATTCTATATATGGTTTAACTTCACGTCTCCCTAGAAATAAAAGCGGTAACCACAGCTAGTCCGTATAGGGCAGGGACCATAAGCAGAGCACTGGTCTAAGCAATTTGTGACCAATAACTCTTTAATCCCGCCTAGAAGATAGGTACTATTATGTTCATCCACTCCGTGACAGACGTGGACAGCCACGGGCAACACAATGACACCACTGGTTATGCGGGCAGTAACTTCAACACACAAGAGGACACACAGTATGGTTGCTTTATATGAGGTCCCCAAGGAGTCAGATTCACAGAGACAGAAGGCAGGATGGGGGGTGCCAGGGGCTGGCGGAGGGGTGGGGAGTGAGTGTTTAAAGGGGACAGAGCTTCAGTTCCGGAAGATGAAGAAAGTTCTGGAGATGCTGGTGGTGACTGCACAACCATGTGACTGTGTTTAATGCCCCTGAGAGGGACACCTGAGACTGGTCAAGGTAGTCAATTTACATTATGTGTATTCACCACAGTGTTTTTAAAAATTAAAAGCAAAGAGGGGCGCCTGGGTGGGTCAGTTGGTGAAGTGTCCGACTTCAGCTCAGGTCATGACCTCGCAGTTCGTGAGCTCAGGCCCCGCATCGGGCTCTCTGCTGTCATCACAGAACCCTCTTGGGGTCCTCTGTCCCCCTCTCTCTCTGCCACTCCCCCACATGTGCTCTCTGTCCCTCAAAAATGAACGTTAAAAAAAAGAGAGGTGCCTAGGTGGCTCAGTCGATTGAGCATCTGACTTGTGACTTCAGCTCAGGTCATGATCTCACGGTTCAGGGGACTGAGCCCCACATCGGGCTCTGCGCTGAGCTTGGAGCCTGCTTAACATTCTCTCTGTCCCTCTCCCTGCTCACTCGCGCTCTCTCTCTCCAAAATTAAAAAGAAGAAAAAGAAAAAATAATACTAACCAATAAAAATAAATACAAACCCCAGACTAACGCCTACACCACAGAACTACTGAAGAGATCAGGGGTGATGTCTGCACAGGACCCGGAACCTGGGGTGGTGCCCACAAGGGGACGGTCATTCTGATGGTTCGAGGATCTCTCCGAACGACCCTGGGAGCCGGGGGCTGGCTCTCCGAGGTGCCCACAGGGGAGCAAACGAGCCTCATGTGGGTGAGGTGATCTGCCCAGGCGGGATCCGACCCCAGCCCGCAGAGGCAAAGATCACCGCCCCGGGCCCCTCCTGGCTCAGCCAGCCACGCCCCCTGCCCTGGCCACCCCGCCTGGCACACACCCCTCCCGTGGGCCAGGCAGAACGCACCTGAGGTGTCTCTTCTTCCAGGAGATCGTGTGGAACACAGTGGACACCACGAACAGCCCACAGAGGCCGAGGCCGTAGATCCAGGCAGAGATGGTCTCCCAGTCGTCATCCGACAGGAAGTAGAGGTTGGAGCTGCCGAGGATGCTGGGAATGATCCAGAGCTGGAAGCAGAGTGGAAACAGGTGTTGCAGGACCAGCCTCCCGTGTGGAATCCGGGGAGGGACGGAGACCCCGAGCCTCCTTGGGCACGCCGCCCACCCTTTCCTCTAGATCCACGCCGCCCATCGGAACCTCTCTCCGAGGTGGTAACGTCCCAGACCCCCACCATCCGATACGGGAGCCACCAGGCACCAGTGGCCACTGAGCACTCGAACCGTGACTGCAGCAGGGAGGTAGCGAATTTTTAATTCTATTTCGTGGCGATCGATCTCAGTTTGTTTCAGCAGCCCACGGAGCCAGCGGCCACCACATGGGGCAGCACAGCCCTAGAGAAGGTCACGGTACACACGTAGTCCCCGCCTCCTGAAGAAAATGTCCCTCCCCACCAGGTCCGCCTGGAAAACCCCTCACTCGTCACATCCTGGTTTATCGATCACTTCCCGAGAGAAGTCTAGAACTCTCCGAAGCACTGGGGGCGGGGAGTCCCAGAACGTGCGCCCAATCTGTGTGCCGGGAGCACTGTTTCTAAAGAAAGGGTCTCTGGCAACACCAGTCAACAGAAGGATAACACCAGTCCCAGAGGTCATTTGAGACGTTCCGGCAAGCCACGTTTTTAAAAGGAAAAACAGGTGGAGTTAATGTCAATACTTTATCTGTTCAGCCCGACGGGTCCACAAGACCACGTAATTAACATACACATTTGGAGGAGACATTTTACATCCTGTCTTTCCTGCCAGGTCTTCCCGAGTCGGTGCGTATGTCGCACGCACAGCACGTCTCCAATCAGACGAGCCGCACGTCAAGTGCGCAACAGCCACACGGGGCCAGTGGCTACCGAGCTGGACAGGGGAGGTCTAGGTCTTTCGTTATTCTCAAAGGGATCCACTGCCCAGAGGATTTCTTAGGCGAGGCTGGGGTGGAGTCGGTGAATATTCCAAGCAGACGGAACATCGTTTGCAAAGGCATGGAGGTGTACCTTCTACCCAGGAAACAGCGCATTCAGGTGCTGGAACCTGAGGGGAAGAGTGTGGCAGTGGGAGGTGGGCCGACACATGAGCTAAGACCTGCCCGGGAGCTCGTAACGGAGTCCAGATGCTGTACAGGTACTAGGGAGCCACTGAAGGTTCGAAGAGCAAAAAGGGAGGCCTGCTCAGCACCACAGTCCAAGTTCCCCAAATGGCCTTCCCTCGAGATCCCACTCACTCTTCCAAGGGCCGCAGAGGACTTGATGTCAGCGGGGACATCACCGTGGAATGGAGATGTTGAGTCCCGCCAAGGGCAAAGAGCCTGCCTCCCCCTGTACCTGGAAGCGTCCCCCTCTCAGCTCTCGGCCCCCCAAAAGCCAACTCACAGCATGGGTGGCACAGTTGGCTGCATGTTCGTACTCGGTGGGCTGGTACCTCTTGTGGGCGGGGACTCGGTGGTTCATGAACCTGGAACGAGAGACATAATTCTTGGAAGCTGGGCCAGGAAGCCGGGAGCAGCTGTGGTCACAGGATCCCCAGGAGGCCTGAAGACCAGGTCCCTCTCAGTGGGAAAAAAGATCCCTCCCCTCCCCATCGCCCCTCCTCTGCCTCTCCCCTCCCTTCTTTCCCACCCCCTTCTCCCTCCCACCTTCCTCCCCCTGCTCCCCCTCTTTCCTATCTTCCTCCTCCCCTCCCCCTCCCTCTTCGCCTTCCCATCTCCCTCCTCCCCCTCCCCCTCCCTTCCTCTTACACTTTGTTTGGACTACCCAATACTTTGTGCCTAATCCCCAGTGTGGCATTTGTTGCACAACTTTGCTAAATACAGCGCTCTCTCCATTTCCTGTTGCTCATTTTCCTTACTGACACACAGACAGCTCCCCCTGGGCACAGCCCAACCCATTCTTACTTGCACACCCACCAGAATAACCACCACCCGGGAGGGGGCCGAGCTCAGAAAGCGCCCTTAGGCCCCCTCCCAGTGACTCTCTTCCCTCAAGGAAACCGCCCTCTGACACTGTCCTCATAGATTAGCCTGGCCTGCTCTTGAACTTCCCATCAATGGGATCACACAGCACAGACCCTTCTTTGTCTGGCTGCTTTGGCTGCGAGACTCATTCATGTCGCTGGACGCAGTGATGGGCCGTGTTCATCGCCGTACGGAATTCCACACACAGTTATGCCCCCCATCTACTGGACGTGGACTTTCCAGTTTGGGGCCATCGTGGGGAACTCTGCCTCGTGACCATCCGTGTGTACATCCTCGGTGACCATCTGCCCTCACTTCTGCCGGACGCACATGCACACGTGGAACAGCCAGTTGACTGTCTTAAGCAATATGCACTCCTGGTGTTCCAGAGTCCTTGGGGAGATTCCTCGGCCCCTCCAGTCTCTCCTTTGTTCCGCAGTGGAGCTCCGAAAGCACAAAAGGAGCCCATTTCACGGAGGGAAAGCTACCGCGATGAGGGTAGGGAGCGACACCCCCAGGGGGGTCCGGCACTCAGCCTGGGTCCGACAGGCAGGCCTCCGCGCAGGGGTATCCAAATCAGGCTGGGAAGGCAGGCCTGGCAGGGCGGGGAAGGGGCGTCCGAGAGCCGGGGGGTGAGGTCTGCCAGCACCTGGCTGGCAAGCTGGACCAGCCTGGCAGGGGTCACCTCCTTGGCCCACACGGGCTCAGGATCAGGAGAACGGGCAGTTCCCCCGTTCGTCTCAGGCTCACACACCGAGCTTCTGTATGCAGCTGTCATGCTAGCACAGCTCACCGAGACTTTGCCGAGCACTTTCTATATGCCGGTACCACACCAGTGCGGATCACAGAGCATTTATTGAATGCCTTCTGGGGGCTGGACCTAGGCCAGTGAAGTTCACAGGGCATTTACGGAGCACGTTCCATAGGCTGGATCCATGCTAAGTACACTTCGCTGAGGATGTGCCAGCGCCTCCTCCGCCATACAGACCACAGAGCACCTACTAAGCACCTTCTGTATGCCGGCTCTACACTCAGAACACGGGACAGAGGGTTGAGATGAGCTCCTCAAGGAGCTCACGGTCCAGAAGGCACGGGATCCAGGCAGAAATCCTGACACCGCGTGATTAACGCTTCTCGTCCTTTCGGGAAACACTGGAGAACACCTACTACGTGCTGGCTGGGATTAGAGGAGCAGCACAGCACAGGGTGAAGGCTGCGGAGAGGGGAGAGGGCTCCCAGGGCACAGGCTCAGCACGACGCCCGAGGCACCTGCTTCCGCAGCGCACACCGCAAACAGAGGTTGAGGGATGACGGACGAGTTCACCAGGTGGAGAGGAAAGGGTGCTCCTGGCCCAGGGACCGGCAGACGGGAGTGTGCAGCGCGGGTGTGGAGGCTGGAAGGCTGGGGTGTCTCCCAGGGGCTGACATTGCCATACGCTGCCATCTGCCTGACACGCACCGCGTCTGGTTTTCCTGTGCTGGCCCCTCGGCACCTGGACAAGTCTCGGGGTCCACGGCTGCTCCCCCCACCCACCTGCCCTGACAGCTGTTCTCCACCTGCATCAGCCGGCGGTCACTCCACCGGTGACAAGGCCAGGGTCCTGCTGAGCCCATTACACAGATGAGAAAACCAAGACCTTACACAGCAAGCCCCAGGGCCAGGCAGCTGAGCAGAGCTCAGTGCTCCAGGGCGCCAACCCCCACAGAGTCTGACACCCATGCAGGGGCAGACTCGACCCCGGAGCTGAGTCTCTGGGCTCAGGGTCACAGAGAAAAGGGTGGACTCCCCCCTGCAGCTGGGGACCCCACAAAAAGCACAGCCTCCCCGGGAGGCCGAAACAACCAGCCCATCAGCTCACCTTCTCCAGGAAGAAGCTGTCAGTGGCCAGGAGTGGGTTAAGAAGGGATACTTAATAGGACAACAAAAGCAGTGTTACGGGCTGGACTGTGTCTCCCCCAAATTCCTACGTTGATGATTCTAACCCCCAGCACCCCAGAAAGTGACCGCATTTGGAAACAGAGCCATTGCAGATATTATCAGTTAAGATGAGGTTCCCCTGGAGGAGGGCGATCCCCCGGTCTGTTACAACTAGGGTCCCCGTGGGAGGAGGGGTGACACAGAGTGGAAGCCCACGTGACAGTGATGGCAGAGACTGCAGTGACGTGTCCACATGCCAAGGGACACTGAGGGTTGCTGAAGCTACCAGAAGCTGGGAGCCAGACACAGAGGCTCCTCCTTCAGAGCCTCCAGAAGGAATCCACCCTCCTGACACCCCGATTTTGGACTTCTGGCTTCCAGAGCTGGGAGACCAGATTTCTATATGTTTAAGGCCACAAAGCGCATGGTCATTTACTACAGCTCTAGAGACACGAACACAGGGATGCACGGTGTTAATTTTGATAGATTCTACCCCAAAGCCCCCCACGGCGCTGTGCCAACTGGGCGAGGGGGCGGGCAGAGGTCAACCGGGCAGGGACACAGCTGACGCCTTCTCCAAGGTGGGAAACCAGGTCTGGGGCTGAGGAAGTTCCCATCCACCTGTCGCCGATTTTAACAAACACCAGTAAGCCACCCACAGTGCCAGCCTCACGGGTCCAAGAGCGACATTGCGTTGCCGCGGTGACCCATGATGGGCAATCCCTTATTTGTTTCTGGGTTCCACAAAACCCTCCTTGTCTCTGCCCCGCGCTGCAGCCACTGAATGGGGAGAAAGGCGGACAGAGAAAAAGGCCGGCAGACCAGGCCCCAGGGCCGGGGGCAAACACCCAAAAAACAGTTCCCACAACCCTCCAGAACCAAGAACTTTTTCTTTACCCTCCTTGTGGCCTAATTTTTTTCTTTCTTTCCTTTCCCTTTTTTTTTTTTTTTTTCCTACTGTGTGTTATGAGTTTGGGCAAATGTAGACGGGCGTGTGACCACCACCACAATCAAGATTAAGAACAGACCCCTTCGTCTCTCCCAAAATGCTCACACGCCCTGGGGACCCAACACCTGTTCCCGGCCCCATTACTGCTGCTCTGCTCTCTGCCCCAACAGCTTTGCCTTTCCAGAATGTCGTGTAAATGGAGCAACACGGTCATACCACAGCGTGTTGTTATGTTTTTTACTTTAATATCTAAAAAGAATTTATTTTAATTTTTTTAAACATTTTTTTGATAGAGTATCAGAGCATGAGTGGGAGAGGGGCAGAGAGAGACACAGAATCCAAAGCAGGTTCCAGGCTCTGAGCTGTCAGCACAGAGCCCGACGTGGTGCTCGAACCCATGAACCATGAGATCATGACCTGAGCCGAAGACGGACGCTCAACCGACTGAGCCACCCAGGCACCCCAGAAAGAATTTATTTTAGAAAGTAAAAGCACATTCCCAGATGGAAAGAAACTTTCCATGACAAGCAGGGATTTACTTATTTATTTAAAACGTGTCTAAGACAAACACGTTTTATACAAGAAGAAAACAGACCCTCCTAGATGGTGTATTCCCATTCTTGGCAAATTATTTTCAAAACTTCCATCCTTTTTTTCTTTTTCCTTCTGTATAGACTTTTCACTGCTGAGCACTATTCCACTGTCTGGACGTACAACAGCTTGTTTATCCGTTCCCCAGGAGAGGGATAAGGGAGTCATTTCTAACAGAGGAAACACAGATAAAATATAGAATGTTCTAGAACAGAGCTGACAGTCGGATAGCAACCTTCAAGATTGGGGGAAGTTTCTCTTAAAAGAGTTGATATCCCCAGCAGGCTGTCACTAGTTAAACTAAAGGAGGGAAAGAGGCCCTCCCCTCTGGAGAACACAATCCCCATTCTGCGGCCAGCCCTACTGCTTAGATAACCACGTGGGCATGGCATTTGTGGGGTGTGGGGAGGGCAAATCCACGAGGAAAGCTCCCCGAGTCAGAGCTGGCAGGGAGGCAAGGGCACAGGCTGAATTCCCATCCTGAACAGGACAGAGCAGGGACTTTGGAGCTTGGCACAGCTGGGTGGAAAATCTCTGCACAGTCACTGAGGTGCTCTGAGACCTAGGAGAAGTTACCTAATGTCTCTAGGCTGCAGCTCCCTTGCATGTATAAGGAGAAACTACTACCTATCCTACAGATACCATGAGATAATACGGCTCAAGAGCCCACGCGGGAGTGCCTGACATGTACTGGTGCTCGAGGAATGGACATTCTTTTTGCCTCCTCTTGGAAAGCCCCCAGAAAGCCCAGGTACCATTTTCTTACTGGCAGCTGACCCGTCCCAGTACCTCACATTAAAGCCCACCACATCCTTGCAAAGTAGATATGATTATTCCAGTTCGGAGATGAAGCTATAAGAGGTTAGGCCAGTTGTTCTCAGCCAACAAAACAGCTGCCCACCCTCCACGGCTTCTCTCTCCCCCAGTTCACCTCTCCACGCTGCGTACCTGCCAAGTTTTGTGGCTCCAGTTATGCAGATTATTGTGTTAGTCCTCAGATCAATTTTCTCGGTGTGCAAAAATGGTTTGGGGCCGATCTAGCTGCATTTCAAGGATAAAAGAAGCAGAGAATTTCCGTGCTGCTCTGCCATCTTGGCCTCTATTTTTTTTATTCTAGGTCAGTGGTCCTCAATCTTGGCTGCTTGGGTAGATCCATCCATATGACAGGATATTACTCAGCCATAAAAAGGAATGACACATTGATACCTGCTACACATACAAACCTCAACTACACGATGCTGAGTGAAAGAAGCCAGATACAAAAAAATCACCTATTACAGGGGCGCCTGGGTGGCTCAGTCAGTTGAGCATCCGACTTTAGCTCAGGTCATGATTCCACAGTTTGTGGGTTTGAGCCCCATGTCGGGCTCTGTGCTGACAGCTCGGAGCCCAGAGCCTGCTTCAGATTCTGTGTCTCCCTCTCTCTTTGCTCCTTCCCCACTCATGCTCTCTCTCTCTCTCTCAAGAACAATAAACTTAAAAATTTTTTTGTTTAATTCTTTTAAGGGTCTTGAGGGAAGATAAAGATGGACTGACTGCCTGTCAGACCCCAGCATTGTATCAAGTGCTGGATTTCTGGGCGAGGTAAGGGTGTCCTGAGATACATGCCGACGTGCTTGAGGATGAAGTGTCCGAATGTCTACAGTTTAGCCTCAAAAGCTTCAGCGCCGAGAGGAAGTGATAAAGCCAACACAGCAAAAGGTTAACAGCCGGTGACTCTAAGGGAATGGCACTCGGGCAAGTTCATGGAACGTTTCTTGCAACTTTTGACTACAAGTTTGAAATTTTTCAAAATAAAAGGTTGGAAGGAAATTCTCTGATGCCAATGCTTTTATGATGTAAAGACTTAAACAACGAAGGCCAGTCCTCTGCCAGGGCGTGATCTCACACCCACGATTGTCACACCGGAGACAGCAGAGGGAATTTCTGGAGACGGAAGCACATGAGGAGAGGAGAAGCGGGAAGGAGGAGGGGTGTTCAGAGGCAGGGAGGGAGCCCACCTGGCTGGAGTAGGAGCTGAGCCGTGGCAGGGGTCATGAGGTGATCCCAGTCACAAGGATCACACTAGGTGATCCCTAGTGTTCCAGCATTCTCTGTGTCTCGCAGGTGAACCGAGTCATTGCCATCCTCCAGAACCATCCCCACCTCATTCTCCGGGAGCCCTGACCCTTCACTCAGCACATGGCTGCCCAGACCAAAGGAACGCACTGAAGGACTTCGGCTGTCTTCCCACATCACCCAACTATCACAGAGCTGGAAGAGCTGTCTCGGCACCTGCGAAACGTTGCCTTATGCCCACAACTCCCTAAAGACATTATGGATGTACCTTGGTATTGCAGACCCCAAATCTGAACATTCTTTCCCCAAATTTGGCCACTTTTAACTGATTGTGAAAAGCAGAAAATAATGTGACTTTATTAAATCTTCTCATTGGCTCTCCCACTGTCCACAGGACAACAGCCATCCTTTCCAGTACATTTCCAATTAACTGACTGTGGAACTAGCTGGTGGGTAGGTGGGTAGGTAAGCAGACCAAAGAGAAGACAAATGCCTTCTCAGACAAATAACTAGTTAGGTAAATATTTGTCTGGAAGGATGGATGGATGAACAGATAAATGGGGAGTCTGGAGGATGGGTGGAGGGGATGGATAGATGGATGGGGGATGGATGGACAGAGGGGAAGGATGGATGGATGGATGGATGAGCTATTGGATGGCTGGTTGGATGGGTGGCATATAAATGATGGATGGAGGGATGGATGGATGGATGGATGGACAGGGGGATGGATGCATGGGATGGATGAATGAAGGGGTAGGTGGATGAGTAAGTGACTAGGAGAGATAGGCACGTAGCTTGGTAGAAACATAAATAGATAAGTGGAAAATAGATGTCTGAATGGATGGAAGGATGGATGGATAGATGGATGGATGGATAGATGGATGAAGAGATGGATGGAAGGAAGGATGGACAGATGGGTGGAAGGATGGGATGGATGGATGAACGGATGGACAGGGGGATGGGGGGATGTATGGATGGATGGGATGGATGGATGGATGGATGGATGGAGGGATGGATGGATGGACAGGGGGATGGATGGATGGGATGGATGAATGAAGGGGTAGGTGGATGAGTATGTGACTAGGAGAGATAGGCACGTAGCTTGGTAGAAACATAAATAGATAAGTGGAAAATAGATGTCTGAATGGATGGAAGGATGGATGGATAGATGGATGGATGGATAGATGGATGAAGAGATGGATGGAAGGAAGGATGGACAGATGGGTAGAAGGATGGGATGGATGGATGAACGGATGGACAGGGGGATGGGGGAATGTATGGATGGATGGGATGGATGGATGGATGGATGGATGGAGGGATGGATGGATGGACAGGGGGATGGATGGATGGGATGGATGAATGAAGGGGTAGGTGGATGAGTATGTGACTAGGAGAGATAGGCACGTAGCTTGGTAGAAACATAAATAGATAAGTGGAAAATAGATGTCTGAATGGATGGAAGGATGGATGGATGGACGGATGGAGAAATGGATGAAAGGAAGGATGGACAGATGGGTGGAAGGATGGGATGGATGGATGGATGGATGGACGGACGGATGGGGGAGGGGTGGATGGGGGGATGTATGGATGGATGGATGGATGGGATGGATGGATGGATGAAGGGGTAGGTGGATGAGTATGTGAGTAGAGAGATGGGCACGTAGCTTGGTAGAAACATAAAGAGGTAAGTGGATAAATAGAAGTCTGAATGGATGGAAGGATTGATGGCAGAAATTTGTTTTCCTTTCCTCCTTCCAAGATGAACACCAGAACACTTGCAAGTAAATTATGCTTTGCTGAAGCTCGGTGGCCTGGCTAATACAGCACTGGCATCCGGGAGATGCCTGTCCCAGTCCTTTATCAAGGTGGCAAATGCTTGGGTTTCTAGGGTTTGGACAGGCGGTAGGGCACAGTGGAAAGAGCACAGCCTTTGGACGCAATTCAGATCAGACTCGGCGAACACTCCAAATGCAGGCGCTGTTACGACCCAGTGATTCCAACAACGGTCTCCAAGCAACTGGGAGAGAGCTCCTCTGTCAGAGCCCCATCCTGCCCCCTCTATCCTACGTGCAGTCACGGGGCCGTCCGTGGAACTGGTCACGTGTGAGGTACCCGCCTGCTGGGGGGCTGCTAGGAGACCAGCCCGCACTCACAGCACGCAAGGGAGTGTGTTCCACACTGTAAGGTACCATTCGCCCCCTGCTCTTCTCAGATGGGGTGGAGCCAGGCCTGGGGGTCTCCTCATCTCCTGCCTACGCCTCTGCTTTGGTTTACACCCTCCTTCATCACCTACCTAGCACACAACAGAGTTTATAATTAAGATTGGGAGATCGGGGGTCAGACGTTCCAGATTCAATCCTGGCACCACTCCCCTCTAGCCACGAGTCCATGTGCAAGCTGCTACAGCTGTCCTCGGTTTTCTCATCTGAGCAATGGGGTTAACCCCAGCACCCCCCACAGAGGATAATAAAAGGATGAACCGGGCTAATCTGCGCACAGCACTCAGCATCTGTAGGCGCGTGACCGACATGAATGATTCTGTTACTGTGAATCCTCACCATCGATGAGGCACGCCCTACTGCTGGCCCCATTTCATAGCTGGGGAAACTGAGGCCCAGAAAAAGCAAATCCCAAATGTCTAAGGCATGACAGCTAGATAAAGACAGGGCCGGTATTTCTGCCCAGGATCGTCTGCGCTCTAGGAGAGTAACGGCGCCTGCCTCACAGAGGACGACTCGTGCCGCCTGAGCTCCCTGCACACAGTAGGCACTCAGTACAAGCTGGTCCCTGTCTGCCTCCCGCAGCACCCCCAGAACAGGTGCCGTGACGTGCTGAAGTGAGGCAAGAAGGCTTGCTTTCAAACGTCAGGCCTCCCCACTCCACACCCATTCCCCCCAAAACCAGAAAACCAGCGTTGGCGAGGACGAGACGTTGGCGGGAATGTAAATGGTGCAGCCGCCGCGGAACACCAGATGGAGGCTCCCCCAGAAGCTACACGAAGAACTACCATGCGATCCAGGCGCTCCGCTTCTGGGACAAGAATTGCACCTGCACACCCACAGCAGCACGGTCCACACGAGGCCACAGGTGGAAGCGAAGTGTCCGTCACAGATGGACGGATAACAAAAGGTGGTCCGGCCACACAATGGGAGGATATTATTCAGCCCTAAAAAGGAAGGAAACTACGACACCTCCTACCATGTGGATGGACTTTGAGGACGTTACGCTCAATGAAACAAGCCAGATACGAAAGGGCAAATAACGCAGGATTCCACGTATAGGAAGGAGATCCCCAGAGTCACCAACTCCACGGAGACACAGAGACGGTGGTGGTATCCGGGGCTGGGGGAGGGGACGGCGTGAACGGGGACAGAGTCTCAGTTTGAGACAACGGAAGTCAGCCTGGAGACAGGCGGTGGTGACAGCAATGTGAATATGCTTAATGCCGCTGAAGCATACACTTGAGAATGGTTAAAACTGGGCGCCTGGGCGGCTCAGTCAGTTAAGCGTCCGACTTCAGCTCAGGTCATGATCTCATAGTTCGTGAGTTCGAGCCCCACCATCAGGCTCCGTGCTGATAGCTCGGAGCCCGGAGCCCGGAGCCTGCTTTGGATTCTGTGTGTCCCTCACCCACTCATGCTTGCTCGTGCGCGCGCTCTCTCTCTCTCTCTCTCCTTCAAAAATAAACGTTTTTTAAAAAGTGGTTAGAACGGTAAGTTTTATGTCTGTATTTTACAAAAAAAAAAAAACAAAAAACAAAAAAAAAAACGAGGCCACTGGCACGTCTAGGTACATAGGAAGACTTACTATCATGCCAGCAGGGAAGGGACAAGAGTTGGGTCTGGGCTGTGCCATCGTCACCCCCTCCCCAAAACCCTGGGCCACTGGGGACGCAGCCGTATCACCACCTGGCAGGTCGGAGGAAGGAGCCAGAGCAAATGTTGCTGCGCGTGAGAATCACCGGGGGAGACGGAGAAAATGCCGATGCCCAGGCCTCATCCCCAACAATTACAACGGGACTGCCAGGCGAGGGACCCAAGCATTGGAATTTTTGAAAACTTCCCAGGGGATTAGCAGCGGGCCGGAGGAAGAGCCTCATGGAGAAGGGACCGCACCAGGTGCCACACATGGATGCCACAGGGGCCCAGGACCACAAAACAGACACCCGGCTCAGCACAGACGGCAAACAGGCTTCAGCCCCCACACCAAGTCCATGGGCTTGTGCTGGCTGCCTGGAGCGTCGTATCTCGAAGGCCCCTGAGCGTGAGTCTACGCGTGGCAGAAAGGGGGGCGGCGATGAACTGGCGGTGTCAGCCACAGGCACTGGGCAGGCCAGAGGCAGCCATCCCAGGCTTAAGAGTTACCCAACGAGGGGCGCCTGGGCGGCTCAGTGGGTTAAGCATCTGACTCTCGGTTTCGGCTCAGGTCATGATCTCACGGTTTCATGAGTTCGAGCCCCGTGTCTGGCTCTTTGCCGGCAGCGCAAAGCCTGCCTGGGATTCTCCCTCTCCCTCTTTCTCTGCCCCTCCCCTGCTCGTGCTGTCTCTGTCTCTCTCAAGACAAATAAATAAGCTTACAAAAATTAAAAAGTTTGTGAACATTTAGAAGCAAAACAAAATACAGGTGAGATTAAGTGGTACCCACAAATTAAAAAAAAAAAAAGGTACCCAATGCTTTCACTTCCCTCCTCTTCTCTGAACCTTGCTGCAAAGTGAGCGGGGCGGAGATGATGACTGTCATTTTATACAGGGATTCACAGAAGTTAAGCCACAAGCTAGGAAGTGGCACAGCTGAGATATGACCCCAGACCTCCTGATTCCTGGTTTATTCTTTCCAGTGCACTCACTTCCCCTTTCATCCCTGTCTGTGGTTCTGATGGGAAAGGCTCTGCTATCAATCTTTTACACTATAGTGTAATGTATCTGGGCATCCTCTCCAGGATGGAGAATCTGGAGACAAAGAAGGGAAGGGACAGAGCCCTCTCGCAGTTCATGAAATCACTGCCTCATTGGCCAGTGGTCAGAGCAGCCCTGGCCACAAGTGGCCCGTGATCCCCAGTCCCCCTGAACCCCAAATTAGTCAGTCCCTCCCATCTTAGAAAGCCTAACACCAAGACTCTCAGGTCTCATGGGTCAGGGAAAACCTCTGGCAGACCCAGAGCACAAGAGCCCGTGTCAAACTGAGAATAAAAAAAAAAAAAACAGGGGCGCCTTGGGTGGCTCAGTCAGTTGAGCGTCCAACTCTTGATTTCAGCTCAGGTCATGGTCCCAGGGTCGTGGGATCCAGCCCTGCCTCGGGCTCCACGCCATTTGTGGAGCCTGCTTAAGATTCTCTATCTTCCTCTGCCCCTCTCCCCTGCTTTTGATCTCCCTCTCTCTCTCTCTCCCTCTCTCTCTCAAACTAAAAAAAAGAAGAGTCTGTGTTCCAGGGGAACCTGCTTCTTTTGTTTCTTATCCCTGACTCAAACCCTGCAATTTCTCCTCATCCCACAAACGCTCTCCTCGCGGCCCACAGTCATCATGGCTGTGGGCCTTCCACATACCTTTTCTTCGGCTTAAAAATCCCTTTCCCTCTTCTCCAGCTGGAGGACTCCTATTCAGCCTTCAAAGCCCAGGTGAAAAAGCCCCTCTGAAGAGCTTTGCTTGATCCTCACAGTCCCATCCAGACTGCAGAGCAAAAGCCTTCTCTCACCTCTAGGCCAACGCACGAGCGGCTGCTTATGTGGACCGCCTTCCGTCTTTCTCTTCCTGGAGCACTCCTAGGCAGGGAGCGTTTGGACTCCCACAACTGCCTGTGGAGCCCCTATCACAGGGCACGCAACACGTGTTTGGGTGTTTCTGGGTCCGTCTTGTCCCCCAGACTGCACGCTGGCCCCGATTCGTCTTTGTCTTCTCGGTACCAATGCAAAGCCAGGCGTGCGACAGGTAATGCCTGACAAATAACTGATTAATCCATCATCTCACAGCGTTTATGAAGTCATTCAGACTTGAGATAATAAGTCTGAACGGTCCCAGCCTTTTAAGATCTTACAAAAATTCTGGAGCAGACAGACTCCTGAGACATGAGTCAATCCAGCCAGGATAAGGGGCTGGCCCAAGGTCACCCAAGAGGCAGGGCCAGTGAGCTGACCTGGAAAAGCAGAAGGTACGAAAGGGGGGCACCAGAGGAGAGACTGCGGACAAGGGCGGGACGCGCCATTGTTTTCCTTAGATTTCTGCAGCGTTTCACTGACTGCAACGGTCATTTGCTACGTTAGTCAATTGTAAAACTCTAACCAATGTCCATGTTTGAACTTGAGACCAGGCGTTCTCAAACCTGCCGCATTGGAGTTGGGAGAGGGAGGGGGGCTGGTCCCAACAGGAGCGCTGAAAACTACCCAAATGCCCATCCAGCGCAGGATGGGAATACACCACGAAAGAGCCACGCCTCATAACACCACGCTGGCCAGACACAAGCACAGAAACCGGGATGCATCTCAGACACGGCGCCGAATGACGGGACCCGCTCTCCGGTCTATTTATATCAACTTCAAGAATCAGCAATGGGAGTCTTTGATGATAAAATCCAGGACAGGGGGCACCCTTGGGACTGGGAGACAGCGACTGGAAGGGGTATTTAGGAGGTTTCTGGTAACTGGCAATGTTTAGCACCTTGATTAGGGTGCTGGCTCCCTAGTTTTTGAGCTGAAATCGAAAGGCAGGCTCTCCTGCACATTAGACTTGAGTAAAAGGCTAACAAACAGAGCAGCCATGCTCCTAAGGGCTGAGTCTGGCTGGGGTCTGCAAAGGTATGCTTTGGGGGGGTGGGGGGACGTCTGGCTGGCTCAGTTAGTGGAGCATGTAACTCTCGATCTCAGGGGTTGTGGGTTCAAGCCCCACGTCGGGTGTAGACATTACTTAAAAATAAAATCTTTAAGGGGCACCTGGGTGGCTCAGTCAGTAAGCGTCTGACTTCGGCTCAGGTCATGATCTCAAGGTCCGTGAGTTCGAGCCCCGCATCGGACTCTGTGCTGACAGCTGGGAGGCTGGAGCCTGCTTCGGATTCTAGGTCAACCCCTCCCTCTCTGCCCCTCACCTGCTCATGCTCTGCACCCCCATCAAAAATAAATAAACATAAATTAATTAACTAATTAATTAATTAAAATCTTTAAAAAGAACTTTTAAAAGGGTATGCTTTCTACATCGCACCGGCTGTCCCAGGCAGGGTCTAAAGTGGCTGACCTGCCAGGTCCCCACCACCTCAGCCCCCAACACATCCCAGCTGCTCGCCTCCCCTCCCGCTCCCTCCCCTTCGTGCTGGAGGGGCCAGGCCCAGCCTTCGGGCTTCTGCGGTTCCTCCGTCCTCCGAGCCTGGACCCAGGGCCGGTAGCCCCCAGAGAGAAGTGCTCCTCTTCCAAATAAGCCCAGACCCAGGACAACGATAGCGGCCGCCCCTCCCCGACTGGGCCGTGCCTGGCAGTGGCGGCCCTGGGTCCCCAGGACAGAGGACTAAAGAGATTTGTCCTGGCTTCCACACAAAGGGAGTCTGTCTGTCTGTCCCGCAGAGGCCAGCACAGCCCAGGCAGGGCCAAGCTGGCCCCGGGCCCTGAGAGCCTCCCCCTCCTCCAGCTTGGCCCCAGGATACTTCTTTGTGTCCATTCATGAATTCAGGCTCCTCCCGGGTGCAGACAGCATCTTGGCTCAGGCTTTGGGAAGCAGTTTTTGGGCTGGTGCCACTCCACGATGGTCTGGAGATCAAGATCCCAGCAGGGAGAGGGCCGGAAACAGGAAGGGGAAACTGACGGAGGGGTGGGAAGGACGGAGATTGGACCCCGTGCCAGGTCCGAGGAAGTCTGGAGGGAAGATGGGCCACGGCCTCGCTTCACGTGGCACTCCATGTGGACGGTGCCCCCGGGAGGTGTGCATCTGGTAGCGTGGGCCGGGCAGACCTGGGCAGACCCCAGCCCCCCGTTCTGCACCCTCCCTGTGGCTCCCCGGGGAACCTCCTCCCCTCTGAGGTAATGAGAATCCCCATCTCTGAAGCAGTGACCGCCCTGCCCCCTGCCTCACCGAAGCTACTGGAAGACCACCGGCAAGAGACCTTCTGAACCAGAAATCCTGGGGGGCGGGGGGCCAGCACCTCAGCAACCCTTGCAACGGCGGGGGGGGGGGGGCAAGCCCATCCCCCACCCAAGTTAAGGCTCTGAGAGTTAACCCTCATGGCAATCAGCCTCTGCCAGGACACGGCGAGCTGCGGGATCAGCCAGGCCCCTGGGCCCGGCAGGGAGAGCCCAACACGCGCTGCACACGGTCTCCCAAGCAGAACCAGCTTGCCTCTTTCTAAAGCTCATTTATTTATTTTTGAGAGAGAGCGAGAGAGCCGGCAGGGAAGGGGCAGAGAGAGAAGGGAACAGAGGATCTGAAGTGGGCTCTGAGCTGTCAGCACAGAGGCCGATGCGGGGCCTGAACTCATGAACCAGGAGATCACGACCTGAGCTGAAGTCGGACGCTCAACCGACCGAGCCACCCAGGCGCCCCCAGCTCGCCTCTTAACACACCCTTTGGTGGCTGCGTGTCCTTCCCTGTGCTCATTCCCCACCTCCTGCCCTTGGGTCCTTGTCTTGGGGTCTGCTTCTGGGGAAACCCAAACTAAGGCAGATTATCTCCAAGTGCGAGCTGGCCTCCGAAGACAGCAGCCACAAGGCCCCTGGGCAAGCAAGCGGCACGATTCTGAATGCCTCTATCCCATCTGGGCACAGTGCTGATATCAAAGGCTTCTTCGTACTGCACTTCACAGTTTGCAAGGCTCATTCACACTCCCGGGCCACTCGGGGCTGCAGTTCGCTGAGCCTGGGACCCACATCTGCTCCGTTCGCCAAAGCTCTCCCTGGCGCAGGCCCTGAAATGATTCTGAAGTCACTCCCCGGCTCCCCTCCAAAGCCCTCAGAAGCTTGCAGGGTGGGCTGACTAGCCCATTTTTCAGATGGGGAAATGAGGCACCTAAAGGTGGCCAGCTGAGTACAGCCAGCCCCTGACTCAGGGATGCTGGGGCACAGGGCTTCCTCGGGGACCACTGCTCTTGGGATCCGCCGCTAAAATGAATGGCCCACAGCCCCCTCCCCCCCCCCCCTCCCAGACAAGACCACCCCGGGCACCGGGGTCTGTCATCCTCCCAGCCACCTCTAGAAGGACAGGCCACCGCCCACGTGCCCTGGCCTCCCTGCCACATCCCCATCTCTGCTGTATTACCCTCCCCGATGTCATGACGGGATCACAATTCCAGAACACTTCCAGGGAGCTCACGGAAAACCTCCTCCTCACTGTGACGGCGCGGAGAGCACTCCTCCCAAATCCCACACCTTTTCAGAGGCGTGTCCCAAACCGGAATCCACAGGGAGGAATTTGTGAAGAAAATCAGCTAATATCTCCCCTGCCCCCGGGAGCCCTTGGCCCCTGACTCTGACACAGAGGCCGGGGGGCTCTGACACAGGATGAGGGGCCACCCTCACAGCCCACGTCCTGCCAGGCTGTGTGCCACCACAAGTGGCCCACCCTTTCCCCGGGAACAGTGTCCTCCAGGCTCGTGCTATTCCCTGGCCGTGCAACACGGCAGAGGCCTTGAACGACCACCCTTCCCAACACGGCGCCACGTGCCCTGGCAAAGCCCAGCCCCGCCAACGGCCAAGGGTCCAGAGTACATCCCGAGACAGGTAGAGCCACAGAAACTCCACAGCAGAGGGCTACTGGATAGGCTGAAGCCAGATTTGGGCCCAACTCCGTCCCCTACAACCGGGATTGCGGCACCCAATCCTGCGCAAAGTGGCTGCCTGCTGGGAGATCTATACCTCTCTGGGGCAAAATGCACACGCATGTGCACACACACACGCACGCACACACTGAACACGCCATCCCAAGGGTTCACAGAGCCCGAAACATCGTCCACACATCCTAAGAATGTCTACACAGGCTCATCCACTCCTTCCCCGCGAGGCCTTTCTTGGAAAGAAATGAACCCCGGCTTTATGTCGGATAATAACAAAGATCCCACCACTTTGGTGCGCTAAGTGCAGAGAAGTTTGGGGGCGGGGTCTCTCTTCTTCACTAAGAGGGAATTCTGAAAACCCAAGACTCGATGAAATCATTCATTCCGACAACAGTAGCCAACAGACGCTAAGACGGTTGATGACAGGTTGCCGAGCAACCGGCTGCTATAAAAGGAGCCGAGAGTCCCAAGATCCATCTCCGCATCACCGGAAACAGGACCTCCGTGCCCCCTGGAGAGATGCAACGAGAAGTTTCTGGCCTTTCCTGCCTGGAACGTGGGTCCTGAATCGAATCCGGCCTCTACAGCTGTGCTAATATGGCAACCGCCAGCTACATGTGGTCCAGTAAACGGGCTTTCTCTCAAATAAAACAAACCCGGGGGCGCCTGGGTGGCTCAGTCGGTTAAGCATCCGACTTCCTCTCAGGTCATGATCTCACGATTTGCGAGTTCCAGCCCCGCGTCAGGCTCCTTGCTCTCAGCGCAGAGCCCACTTCGGATCTTCTGTTCCCCCCTCTCTGTGTCCCTCCCCCACTCCCGCTCATGCTCTCTCTCTCAAAAATACATGAAACATTTACAAAAAAATTTTAAAAACTAAATAGAACTTACAATTCAAGTGCTCAATAGCGCTAGGACTTACTGCCGATGCTGATGGGTGGGCTAGGGGTCTAGTGGTTAGGGAAGAAAGTCCTCGCCAGGCAGAGATGCACACTGAAGTCTATCACCCATACCACCGAGGGATTTGTCCTCAAATACTTTAGGACAGAGAAAAAGCAGAGACGAAGCAAATTTGGCAAAACGTTACTAATCGTTAAGTTGAAGCTAGGGGGTGGCTGGGGTTCATTACGCTACTCTCTCTACTTTTATAAGAGATAGTTTTCATAGTATGAGGACTGGAATATGCACATGCGCTCCAAACACTCCCTCCCCACAAATGCTAACTGATTACCAAAACAAGTAATACTTTTACAGAGAGAAAAGCAGGAAGACCCCCACGTGAGCAAGCGATCACAGAAGACATCACACCGAAGGACAGACTGACACGTGTTGTCGGTTACAAGGAGCCTAAAAAAAGCAGCATCGCTTCTACCAAAACGGGGCAGGGGCGGGGGGGCCCCCGGGCGGCTCACTAGGCTAAGCGTCCGACTTCGGCTCAGGTCATGATCTCGCGGTTCGTGAGCTCGAGCCCCACATCGGGCTCTGTGCTGGCAGCTCAGAGTCTGGAGATGCTTCGGATTCCGTGTCCCCCTCCCTCTCTGCCCCTCCCCTGCTCGCTCTCTGTCTCTGTTTCTCTCAAAAATAAACAAACATCAAAAATACTAAAAAAGAAAGAAAGAAAGAGAAAGAAAACGCAGAGTCTCAATCTGTGAGACCCCAAACCGAGCCCAGAGACCCCACACAAAGCAGCCTACAGAACTGGCCTGGACATCTCGAAAACACCGATGCCTGATAGAAAAAGACAAGAGATGAATTCTGGACTCGAGGAGGCTAAGGAAACTACGCGGTGCACCCCAAAGCGGATCCTGGCAGCCGGGGCAGTGAGGGGGCAGTTGGTAAAATCTGCATACGGGGGGCGCCTGGGTGGCGCAGTCGGTTGAGCGTCCGACTTCAGCCAGGTCACGATCTTGCGGTCCGTGAGTTCGAGCCCCGCGTCAGGCTCTGGGCTGATGGCTCGGAGCCTGGAGCCTGTTTCCGATTCTGTGTCTCCCTCTCTCTCTGCCCCTCCCCCGTTCATGCTCTGTCTCTCTCTGTCCCAAAAATAAATAAACGTTGAAAAAAAAAAAAAATCTGCATACAGACTCACTGTGAGATAATAGTGCCTCAACACTAAAGTCCCTTTTTCTTGTCTTGCCTCTCACATTTAATCAACGACCCGCTTCTGTTACCGTTTTCAGCTCGACTTTATTTTTTTAATATTTTTTAAAATTGTGGTGAAATACTCTCAACACAGAATTCACTGTTTCAACCACTTTTCGGTGTCCCGTTCTAGGGCCCTGAGCACATTCACACGGCTGTGCAACCGTGACCGCTGTCGTCTCCAGAACTTTCCATCTTCCCACACTGAGACTCTGTCCCCATTACACACTGACCCCCACCCGCCCCAGCCCCTGGCTCCATTGTCTGCTCTTTGTCTCTGAGTCTGACAACTCTGGGGACCCCACAGAAGCGGAATCACACATTTGTCCTTCTGTCCGTCGGCTTATTAGCATACTGTCCTCATACGGTTCGTGCACAGTGCAGCACGTATCAGCGTCCCCTTCCTTTTACATCTTTTTTCTTTTCTGGGGGGGGAGGGGCGGAGAGGGAGGGAGAAGCCTGAGCAGGCTCCACACCATCAGGGCAGAGCCTGACACGGAGCTCGAACTCACAAGCCACGAGATGGTGACCCAAGCCAAAATCGAGAGTTGAATGCTTAACCGGCTGAGCCACCCAGGCGCCCCCTTCCTTTTTAAAGCTCAGTCTCTGTTCTTAAATGTCATTCCATAAGAGAGTACTTGGTGCTATATACACACGCACTGAAGGCTTTGGGGTAAAGGGACATATTGACAAGTAATTGACCAATCAATTGACCGTGGCCAATCCCACTGCCAGGAGATGAACAGGCAGACCCCACCTGCTGCAGCTTCCCAGCCCCTGGTGGCCCCAGGAACCCCCCCCCACCAACTGCTGCTGTGGTATCTGGATGGCAACCACCCTTCGGGAAACGAAACCTTGCTACTTAGCCTAAAAGCCTCAATGGCACCCCAGAGCCCATGGAACAAAAGCCAGCTACTGGGCGCGCCCGGGGAGTTGGGGGCCTGACCCCACATCCTCCCCTCCAGAGGGTCTGAGTCCAGCCTCAGACTCTTCTCTGCCTTCCTGTGCTTCCCCGGCAGCCCTCTCCGGTGCCCTTCCCGCTTCCAGCCTCTGCAGAACTCCCGTTCATCCTGAACGACCCACCCCAAAGCCGCAAGGTCTCCAAGGCTTCTGTCCCATCCAGCATCTACCCCCCTCAATCACGTATAAAATGTAAATCACTTTCGTTTTTGGCCACACATTCCCCCTCTCGTTCCATTGGGCTCACATGGAGCCACACCCTTCCAACCCCCAGCCATGCCCATCTCCCAAACTCCAAGCTCCAAAAGATCCAGACTGGCATAGCCCTTCCCCTGACCCCGGTGACAGGTTCAAGGGTATGCATGCAATCCAAGTCAGGGCACAGAGACTCGATTCCAGGACGGTGGTGATCCTGCCAGGAAAGAGAAACTCCCTGTCCACAAGGGCTGTGAGCAGTCCAGATGTGCAGCCAGCAGAAGAAACAAAGCCCGAAGACAAAGAGAGACGGCATGGGACTCCTTTGAGACCCTGGATCTAGCTGTACCTGAATTCAGACATGCCTGGACGTTTCAGTTCTGAACACTAACAAGTTTATTTTCTCTGGTTTTCCCTTCCTTCTCCTCCTTTTCCCTCCTTTCCTTCTTGTCCTCATCCTCCTTTTTAAAGTTTATTTATTTATCTTGAGAGAGAGCATGAGCAGGGGAGGGACAGAGAGAGGGCGGGAGAGAGAATCCCAAGCAGACTGTGAGCTGTCAGCACAGAGCCTGGCTTGGGGCTCAATCCCACGAACCGTGAGATCCTGACTTGAGCTGAAATCAAGAGTTAGATGCTTAACCGACTGAGCCACCCAGGTGCCCCTACGTAAATACTTTATAAGTTTTACACTTGTCAATCTTCATTTGTATTTTGCCTTTCAAATTTAAGAGAATTTCGGATATCCTAGAATACAAATAATTTTAGGTAGTTTTTTTACATTTTGTTTAATTTACCTTTGCGGGATATTTTTTACATTACATTTTGCGTTTTCATTCTTTAGACTAGTGCTCTCTGAGAGAAATTTCCACAGTGACAGAAATGTTGTAGGCCTGTGTTGTCCAATATGGTGGCCACTGGCCACCTGGGGCTCCTGAGCCCTTAAATGTGGCCTCTGTAACTGAGGGACTAGCTTTTTAATTTTACTTAATTTTAATGAATTTAGACTTGAATTTAAATAGCCACAGGTGGTTAGTGCTACACTGGACTGCACAACTTTAGATGATCACTGTGAAGAGAATGCGATTTCCGTGAAAATCTTGAAAATAACATAATTAATGATTTTGCTACAGCGAAGACAAAAATAAATCGTACGAAATCTATAAACTACTAAGTTATGCACGCCTTTATTTTATTTGCTCACCCAGGCATCGCCGGCCTGGCCACAAAGGCCGTGGCACATATAAAAATAACTAAACTCAACTTCCTTACTTGACAGTGGCCAGTCTTCATTCATATGACGGCCACCATTCTACAGAGTGTTCAACCCGTGTCATCGTAGAAGCGTATTTGCCGAGGAGGACGGAACCCGTTTCGTTGAAAAGCTTGTTAGCTAGATTTTTAACTTTAAACATTCAGACACATGGTGTGTGGGCTTCCACTGGGACACTTGGTCCATCCCCACAGATGCTTGGGGCAGGCCTGTCCATGAATGAATGAAGGAGGCGGTGTCTTCTGAGAGCCCTGCCAGGCTGTGCCACAGCACGTGCAGCGGGGAGGACTCCGGATTCTAGCCTCTGGGTCCAGCGGGGACTGGAAAATCACCTGACTTTGAGGATTATTATCCCCATCGCGGCGTGGGAGGCAGAAAAGCCAAGGACAGTCCAGGTGTGAACCTCACTGTGGGCTCCGTGACGGAGGGCAAACCAAACAGGGACAGAATATGGTACCTCGGGGGCGCCTGGGTGGCTTGGTCGGTTGAGCGTCTTGACTCTTGAGTTCGGCTCAGGTCGCGATCTCACGGTTCGTGGGTTCGAGCCCCGCATTGGGCTCTGTGCTGAGAGCTCGGAGCCTGCTTGGGATTCTCTGTTTCCCTCTCTCTCTTCCCCTCCCCTGCTCATGCTTGCTCTCTCTCTCTCTCTCTCTCTCTCTCTCTCAACAATAAATAAGATCCAGCTAAGGACTAGATGAGATGGTGAATGGAAGATGCTTGTCGCAAGCCTGGCACGTGGTTCCCACTCCACGAAGCCCAGGACTGGCCCGCCCACGGCAGCCCAGCAAGACAGAGGATCCGGAAGCCCCTCCTTGCCATCCCGTCTCCAGGCACAGAGACCTGCTGACATCAGAGCAAGCCTTGCCAGGAGGGAAGGGTTCTCCGGGGCAGTCCCATGGCTCTTGAGAAGCTTGATTCTTACAGAGTGCTTCAAACCCTCCCCAGAAAGAGACTGTAAGTAACAATCACTTACACAAATAACCACCACTTTGGAGCGCCAACTGTATCCTTGTACTGGATGCTTCTCATACATATCTTGATCGCCTCAAGAACAACAACAAAAAATGTTTACGAAACCCATAACCTTCAGAATTTCTCGGCTGGTCCTAAATGGCCTTGCAGGGACGTTGGGTAGTAGTAGGACGTCAGGATCTAACCCTACAGAGAGCCTACCGGGGTCACCGTATCCTTAACCAACCCCACATTAGCCTCAGGTACGAGAGGCTAGCAAGGCTTAACGGATAAGTAGCCTGCTCCAGAGGGCCGGCAAAGAGATGAGCAGAATCAGAACACAAGCTCCAAGCTCCTTCCACTCTCCAAGAACACCACTGTAGGAAGAGCTGGGCCCTGACCTTTGTGGGGCCTTAGGAGCAACTTCAAGACCCACGGTAAGAATTGCATTACAGGGGCCATTCCTGGGGGCGCCCCATGACCTGGTCACTGTAAACTGGGCAGTGCGCATCACCTGGAACTTGGGACCCACGGGACGTGGCCAGCGCCCAGGTTTGACAATGGATCAGAGAAGTCTCCTGAACACCGGGACCCTGAGGCAGAGACGTCCCCAGCAGCGTTACTTACAGAAGTGGATTCCAGGAAGCAACTTAAGCATCCGAAGGTGGGAAATAATAAAATAAAGCAGGGTGCGATGATGAGATGGAGTGTTAGGCACACATTAAACTGAGCTGGTGAATAATTGTTAAAGACAAGGGACACAGAACTGCAGAAGGTCTCACTTTTAAAATTAGGATACGATGCTAGCTATAGGTACGGTATCTGCAGAAAAAAAGACTGCAAGTAAACAAAAAACACATTGCACAGTGATGATCTCAAGATGGCAGGATGAAGGGTGACCGTTGCTTTCATTTTTTTAAATGTTTATTTACTTTGAGAGAGACACAAAAAGAGGGAGAGGGAGAGAGAGAGAGAGAGAGAGAGAGAGAGAGAGAGAATCCCAAGCAGGCTCCACACCATCAGCACAGAGCCCAATGCGGGGCTCAATCTCACCAAACTGTGAGATCATGACCTGAGTTGGATGCTTAAACCAACTGAGCCATCCAGGCACCCATTGCTTTCTTTTTTTTTTTTTTTTTAATGTTTATTTATTTGTGAGAGAAAGAGAGAGAGAGAGAGAGTGAGTGGGGAGGGGCAGAGAGAGAGACAGAGACACAGAATCAGAAGCAGGCTCCAGGCTCTGAGCTGTCAGTGGAGAGCGCGACACAGGGCTCGAACTCACAAGCCATGAGCTCATGACCTGAGCTGAAGTCAGACGCTTAACCGACTGAGCCACCCAGGTGTCCCGACTGCTTTCATTTTTATACCTACTCCCCATGATTTAAAAACTGTTCTTTTTTTTTTTCAACGTTTATTTATTTTTTGCGGGGGACAGAGAGAGACAGAGCATGAACGGGGTGGGGCAGAGAGAGAGGGAGACACAGAATCGGAAACAGGCTCCAGGCTCTGAGCCATCAGCCCAGAGCCTGACGCGGGGCTCGAACTCACGGACCGCGAGATCGTGACCTGGCTGAAGTCGGACGCTTAACCGACTGCGCCACCCAGGCGCCCCTAAAAACTGTTCTTTAAGGAGCACATGCTGCATTTACAACCATCATGTTGCTTTATAAGGACCCCCTTTTAACGTCAGATTTTTAAAGCAAGAGAGTAGACCAACGTCTTGGGAGGTTAATTTGCTTGTCCAAAGTCACACCGCCACTAATTCAACAGATTTGAGTGGTACCTTCTCAGATGCCAGGTACTGTTCTGAGCCCCAGGGAGGCAGCAATGGACACAGACAGCTGGACTACACTTCCCAGCCTCCCCTGCAGTGAGGCGTGGCCACATGGGTGAGTCTCCCCATGGGAATGGGAGCTATCTTATAGGGCACATAGAATCCGGCTTGTTTTTCTTCCCAAGTCACTAATTAGAACACTGCCAGGACCCAGAAACACCCTGTGTACCCCACCTCTCTTAGAGGTAGCCAGTAAGCTGATTTTGCAATAATCATTTTCTGGCTTTCCACATACCTTCCTCTGCACTCCTAAACAACACAGTTGGTTTGCCTGTTTTTGAGCATTAAACGATTGCATTCATACTTCGTGTTTTGCTACCACTCTCGACGTCTAGATTTATCCATTCTGTTGCCTGAAAGTGGAGGTCATTCTCACGAAAGGATATTATTCCAGCATATGAATTCTACCACTGACACTTAGGATGTCTTGCTTATCATGAACAACTAAGATGCTAAGATGTCCGCGTCCTCTGATGCACGTGCACACCACTTTCTCCAGGGCAGATGCCCAATGAAAATGAGCAGCTTTTAGCTCATTTGTGTTCTCCCTTCTCTGTGTGCATCTGCAAGACGATTTGCATTTTTGTATTTTCTGTTCTCTTATCTGTCCTTTTCTTACGGTAGGGCTTTATACACCCTGGATATTAATTAATGGGTGGTTAAAAGTGTTGCAGATATGTCCTTCAAGGTTGCAACACCTCTTCTATTTTCTTCATGGCATTTCTCTGATGAATAGAAACTCATAATTTTTTTTTAATTTTTTTTTAACGTTTTATTTATTTTTGAGACAGAGAGAGACAGAGCATGAACGGGGGAGGGGCAGAGAGAGAGGAAGACACAGAATCGGAAGCAGGCTCCAGGCTCTGAGCCATCAGCCCAGAGCCCAATGCGGGGCTCGAACTCACGGACCGCGAGATAGTGACCTGAGCTGAAGTCGGACGTCTAACCGGCTGAGCCACCCAGGCGCCCCGAAACTCACAATTTTTAATGTAGTCTTGTCTATCCACCTTTTCTTTAACGGTTTTAACTTTCCATGCCGTCAGAAATCTTTACCCACCCTGAAATCCAAAAGATATTCTTTTCTGTTTTCTAAAAGTTTTCAAGTGTTTGTTTTTTTTTTTTTTAACTTCACTTATAAATTTTAATCCATCCAGAAATGCTTTTTTCTGTATGGTGTGAGGTAGGGCTCCGGTTTCATTGTTTCCATCTAGATAGCCAATTGTTTCGGTACCATTTATTCAATAGACCATCCTTGCCTCCGGTGATCAGCAACACCACCTTTCTCAAAAATCAAAGGTCTTTGGCGTGACTAGGTGGCTCAGTCAGTTAAGCATCTGACTCTCCATTTCTGCTCAGGTCACGATCTCAAGGTTGTGAGATTGAGCCCCCTGTCAGGTTCCACGCTAGGCATGGAGTCTGCTTAGGGTTCTCTCTCTCCCTCTTCTTCCGTCCCTCCCCCACTCGATCGCATGCCCTCTCTCTCTCTCTCTCTTTTCAAATGTCTTTGAAAAAAAATCAAATGTCTTTATATGCATCAATCTGCTTCTGGCCTCTCTATTATGTTTCATTGGTCAATTTCCCTAGCCCTGCACCAATACTACACAGCCTTTAATTCCTATAGCTATATGATAAATATATTTCTTGATCTAGATAAACCATTTAAGGATTCCAGGTTAGAAATTTAAAGAGCAGCTGGCACAACCATCCGTTGAAAAACAAAGGCTCAAAGAGGGAAAGCATCTTTTGCAGTATCACACAGCATATAACTAGGGACCCTGTTAAGGGCTGAATGTCTGTGTCCCCCCCTAAAAAAATTTGCATGTTGAAACCTAACTTTCAGTGTGATGGCATCTGGAGGCGAGACCCTTAGGGCAT
The DNA here is from genome assembly GCF_018350155.1 of Leopardus geoffroyi. Taxonomy (NCBI): domain Eukaryota; kingdom Metazoa; phylum Chordata; class Mammalia; order Carnivora; family Felidae; genus Leopardus; species Leopardus geoffroyi. The sequence continues at coordinate 3,846,010 of NC_059340.1, forward strand.
AATCAGGTCCAGCGGGTAGAAGCCCTTCTGAATGAGATTAGTGCCTTTATAAGAGGCAACCAGAGAACTAGCTCCTTCTCTATCACATAAAAATACAGTAAGTCTGTAGTCTATAACCCAGAAGATGGACCTCACCAGAACCCAACCATGCGGGCACCTGATCTCGAACGTCTAGTCTCCGGAACTATAAGATGTAAGTTTCTATTGTTTATAAGCAACCCAGTCTACGGTACTTTGTTACAGCAGCCCAAAATGACTAAGACAAACACCCATCTCTCACCCTGGAAGATATTCCTGTGCTATTTAATATGGCAGCCACCGGGCATATGTGGCTATTGAGCCCTTGAACTATAGCTAGTCCGAAGTGAGATGGGTCCTAAGTATAAAAGACACAAACAGATGTCAAAGACTTGCGGTGAGAACAGAATGTAAAAAGTCTCATGAATAATTCACTTACATTGATTATATGTTGAAATGATAACACTTTGCGTATCAAGGATTAACAACAACATATTCTAAAAACTCATCTCACCTGTTTTCTACTTTTCTATGACAGCGAGATAGAAAATCAGCCACACACTCAACGGAACAGCTACTAAAAACTGTAGAACTATATACGTGGCTTGTATGACGTTTCTCCTGAATAGTACTGGGTCACGCTATTAAATTTGCTCAATCAAGAAGCCTGCATTAGGGATTTAACTTGTAGGCGGCACCACAGTAAGGGCCATGCAATTAGGAAGGGAACAGAAATCGTTCTAACTGATGTGCTCTACCTTCCCCACTGAACTCCTCACCCGTAGAGACGGCATCAGCCCAAGCATGAAAGGAACAAAGCTCATGGTCCAGCCCCTGACCCAGCTGGAGAGCTCTATCCCAGTTAGGGAGGGCTGCACCAGTGTCCAAATCTAGACATCTCCGACCAAGCCTCCCGTCCTCTCACAAATCAACCGGAGAGGTTCAGACACCTACCCAAGACCACACAGCAGCTGCACGACAGGTGGAGCCCACAGTACGGGCTTCACAGCTCCCTCCCTGCATGTCTGCAAATGTGGCCTCCTGTCCCAGGCTTCCCCCTTCCCTTTCGGGGAACCCTCCACCAATTTAGACCTCACCAGAGCAAAAAAGGACCCTCGAGAACAAGCCTTTGAAAGTCCAAGCGTCCGTATCAGAGAAGATCCCATGGATTTGAGCAGCCAGTGCCTCCCACCTTCCAGCCAAAAGAAACCAAAAACCAAAAACCAACCCCACAGGAACTCCCCCGTGCATCCGTCTTTCCCAGTAGGACTCCCCAACTTTATGAAGGAGAAAAGGACCCCCCCCCCAGAAATGGAAGGTGAAACTGAGCGGGAAAAGCCCTAGTCCTGCCTCCCCACCTCCAATGCTATGCTCAGCCTGGCCATCTGTGATCACGCTCTGCTGTTTGACCAGAATGGGTACAGACCTCATGGGGACGAGGACCCTCGGTAAGTGCCAGGAGACGACGAGCCACGTGAATGTGGGTATCAAAACTGATGCCAACCCGTCTCAAATTCACCACCTTCCCCTCCGCCCAGAAGCAGGACACCTGAGGGGGAGGGCAACACGTCAGGTGGGCGCCCTCTTGGTGCCCAGGCAAGAGGCAAAAGCCTTGGGGGCTGCGATCCCAGAACTGCCTGCCCTTCCTCAAGACCCCCAGGGGCGGAGGGCAACTGCAGGAAAGGGTTTTTGCCCCAGCTTTCAGGCGAGTGGACCCCACAAAATCTTAGAGAAACTTAAGAATTATGAACCTCCTCATTCAATGTGTACTTAGTCCAACAGGAGCTTGGCTCCCACTCAGCAACTGGGTGGGAGTATCTGTCCTCGCCATTTTAGGAGAAACTGAGGCTCAGGGGTGACCACAAACCTCACACCGGGAAAAGGCCAAGATGTACAAGCAGCTCTTCCCGGGTCCTAGGCCTCAGTTTCCCCACCGAAAAAGAGCAGTTAATTCATTCCTCCCGCTTGCTACGAGCGTGGTCAAGGGTTGGGGGGAAGGTGTGATGCGGGGGTGGAGGGGGGTTGACAGGAACGGTACGGCGGCGGGGTGCGGGGGACAAGGGCAGTGCAGGGGGTAGTGGGGGAACACGGGTGGTGCGCGCCAGCACCTTTTACATTAACAAAAACGCCGGAGAGAAATCGAGCGATTACTCTGCTCCGGGCGCCATTCAAAGTGCTCTCGAGAGCGCCTGTCACTAATCCTCACGTGGTCCCCAGGGATGGGACGTTCATTATCCCCGTTTTGGAGACCTGGAAATTGAGGTTCAGGGAGGTGAAGCGACTCGCCTCAGGACTCGCCGCCAGGAGAGGAGGCGCTGGGAAGCCGCGCTGCTCCCGGGTGCGGGGCGCACAGCTGGGCGCCGAGACGCTCACAAAGACCACGAAGTCTCCTTTCTGGTTTCTTCCGGCCGAGCTTAGGGTGCATCTATCAACTCCAATTCTCCGGGCGACGCGGGGAGCCAGCCCGGCGGCGCGGAGCCGGGAGAGACCCTCGGCCAGCCCTCCCTGCGCGCGCCCCCTCCGCGCGCGCGCCCCTCTCCCCGCGCGCACCCCCTCCGCGTGCGCCCCCTCCTCGAACGCCCCCTTCCGGAGCGCCCCCTCCCCACGTGCCCCCCTCTCCCTGCCATCCCCCACGCGCCCCCCTCCCTCGCGCCCCCTCCCCGCGCGCTCCCGCCCTCACCTCGCGTACTTCGTCTTCTGGAAATCCAGGAGCCGAGGAGCGAACATCGCGGCGGTTCCATCGGCACCCAGCCCGGGGCTCCGACAACCGGCGCTGGGACGGAGCGCGGGAGGGAGGGAAGGAGGCGCGGGCCGCGGGAGCAGCAGGTAGGCGGGCGCAGGGCGGGGGCCGGCCGGGGGGCGCGCGGAGCCCGAGCTGGAGCCGAGCCGAGCCCGAGCTCCAGACGCCGACGCCAAATCCCGAGCAGATGGTGGTGGGGGCGGGGCGGGGGGGCTCCGGGCCAATCGCCTTAGTCCCCGCGGCCTCGGCCCCCTCCCCGTGCCCTGCGGACCCCTCCGGCCTTCGCTGGGGAAAGGAGGAGAGATGGGGAAGGATGGGGGCTTCGATTGCAGCCCCTTCTCTCTCTCTCTCTCTCTCCCTGTCCCGGTGTCCCCTCAGCCGGTAGTTTTCAGAACGAGGTGACGGCCTGCTAGACGGAGCCCCGCTGTCTCCCCCGCTCCTCCCGGCCGGGGCTGGGCTGGAAAGGGAGCGAGGACACTGATGGCGCGCCAGCCGTTCAGGCCCCTGGCGTCGCTGGCCCCGGAGTATACTTGTAGCTCACGCTTCCCCCGCGGCCAGCGCCTCCTGCCTTTCTTTGAGCGCCTGCGAGGCGCGACGGCCCCAAGGGATCCGCCCGGGAATGGCCGCAGTCTCCGGGGAAGCTCTCCACTCCCAGAGACTGTGATTCTGGGGACCCTCACGATCCCCCAGACAGGGGTACATGCATTTGGTTGTCGGATTCCAGCGTGCCCGGAATCTGCCCACCCGCCTCTGTTCTTCTACAAAATCCAGTGGTCTCCTTTAGGAGACCTTGGCCCGGGTGATGGGTTGTGGGGAACCGCCTACAGGAAGGGACTGCTGGAGGCAGAACAGCCCTCAACCTGAAAGGACCCGTGCCCAAACCGAAGGGCAGGCATCTCCTTCTCCCCCTCCTCGCCCTTCCCTTATGCTCACAAACCCCAGCTCCCTGCTACTTTTTATAACGCTTTATTCGAGAATCCTGCTACACATCCAGAAAACAATCCCACCCTACGGAATTCATTTCTGCACTCCAAATGCTGGGCGCGAGACGGGCTCAGATACCCAGTGTTGGTGAGGACAAGAAGGGTTACAGGTGATGCATTCACAGGGGGCAGCAGGGCTGCGGGGGGTGGGGGGGGGAGGGCAGTGAGTGTGGCTGGGCAGGCAGGGCTGCAGGTGGGGACCAGAGAAGGGGTATAGGGATGTTTATGAGACCTAGATGGATTTTATCCACCAGGCCCTGTTGATGGATTAGAAGTGGAGGGCGACTACTGGGCTTCTGGCTGGCCCTGCTGAGTGGGTACTGATGACATTAAGGGTGTGGGGGCAGGGGGAGGAGACCAGAGGAGAAGCAGCAGGGAAAGGAGGTGAAGGAAGACGTGAGCTCGGTTTTGGCCAGGTGAGTTTGAGGTCAAGGTGGGCATGAGTATAAGGTCAAGGGCTAGACTGGTGAGCCAGAGGGTCCAGTAGGGCAGCAAGCCCACCCTGCGAGGAGGAGCTGGGAGGGCAAAGCCGGAAGGCCCCTTGGATCTGCAGATTTCGAATCGCTCATCTCAACCTACCAGCCACCAGCCTCCTGCATCTGTTTATTTCTACATTAAATACAATGAAATGCAATTTGAAACGCGGTTCTTTACTCACATGAGCCACATTTCCAATGCTCAACAGCTACATGTGACCAGTGGCTGCCGTATCAGACCACTTCCAAATGGAAACAAGTCCCAGAAGACCAGGAAGTCACCCCAGGTGGGCAGCGAGCAGAAAGAGAAGAGACGTCTGGTCCGGAGTGCATTGTGCTGGGAAGACTTAAGTCACGTTCAGGCAACTTTTGTCTCAGTTATTTGAATACATTTTGTGTCCTGGTTGGCATGAAAATGTATTCTTACTGGGAGTCACGGTGAGGAATGGGCGAGGCTCGAGGCTATAGTGACCAGAGTCTCCTGTCTCCTTGGTGGAGGAGGGAAAGAGGCTGAGAGGGACCAGGGGACCCACCCACGGTCACACAGCCAGAGGAGCTGTTCTGGAGTCCAGCTTCCCAGGCTCTGAGTTCTGAGCCTGCATTTCATGGCTTCTTCCCTGACCTTGACCTCTATCACCATTGTTATGACCCCCCCCCCCCAACACACACACACACATACAATAAAGGACTGCCTTGTGGTCAGCCCCACCAGGGCACACCTGTCCCCGGGTCAGCCATACCTCCTCCTCAGTCCTCAACCTCAGTTCCCAAAAAGGTCCCTTCAGTGTTTATAAAAGAGAAAGCCCCAGAGGCCTGACCTCCCCGTGGCCCCCTCCTCCCTGGCCTGGGGTATCAGCTGTTGACTGCAGCTGCCCTGAGGCTGAGGGGAGCCACAGGTGTGGGACCAGACCTCCCCAGGCTGCCGGCCCGCTGGCCTCCTCCGGCCCCAGCCTGCTGTTGACCTTCAGCGGGTCTTGGCAATGCACTCAGCAAGGCCCCAGAGGAGACCCCCGAAGGGAAACACAAACCTCGAAATGGATTTTCTTTTTCTCCATGAGCAAAAAAAAGTTGAATAAGAAATAAGTTACTATTTTTACTGCTGGGATCCAGTTGTTATGGTAACTGAGGGCCTCGAGGGAGTCAGGGTTGGCCTGCCAGTGAAGGAGATGAGGTGGGGGTTCCAGGGGCAGCGGTGGCAGCCACCGGACGAGCCTTGGACTACCGACTGTGGGATTTCTGGCACCCCTGCCCCTGGCTCTGCGCGCCCCCCCCCCCCCCGCCGTGACGGAAGGCCACCTGTGCCCATATAACCCTGGCCAGTGGCCCCTGGCAACTTCTCCCTTTGGTGCAAGCCCACCATCTCCTGCTGGCTGTGTGGTCTCGGGCTCCCCCGGCCTTGTCGCCGAGCCTGTCCTTCACTGCTCCTGGGGGGGGGGGGGGAGTGGTTATTGTGCCCTCATCTCCACATGCAGCTTTCGACCCCCACCACAGTGACCACCACGGGCACCTGAGCGATCAGCCCCACGAGCCCTGCTGGCCAAAACCCAATTCTTCCTCTGCCGTTCCTCTTCCAGCCCCTCTCCAGAAGGCGGCCCCACACCACCCCCTGGGCCCGGTTCGCCGTGGCTGGAAGCTCTGAACGCGGCCTTCCCAGGATCCGAGGCCGGCCTCCACCTCCACCTAGCTTTGTGCCCTGAACCAGGTGCTTCCCATTCGAGGCTGTTTCCCCACTTGTAAAGTGGAAGTTAACAGCACCCACCCTGCAGGATTACTGAAGGAACAAAGGCCGCCTGGGCCCGATGTTCTTGCTGGCAATGTGTCTCCCCATTCAGTCCCCTCTGTAGCACTACATGGTAGGAGGTGCCGTTCCTAATTTGCGGACAAGGAGCCGTGTTCAGGCAGGCCAAGTCCCACAGCAAGCCACACAGCACATCTGTCTGTGCTGAAGTGCCCTGCACTGCATGGGCACTGATGAAACACCTACCGTGTTCCCGGCTCATCAGATGCGCAGAGTGGCAAGCAGGTAGGGAGATAACACCCCCCGCCACCACACACCCGCCAACCACCAGCGCTTTTCATCCCTTCCCTAGAGCCCTGACCACGTCACCAGTCTCCTCCCACACGACCGACCCCTGCCATCTGTCCCCAGGACCCAATGGCGCACCCTCTGATGTGATCCTTCTCCTCCCTCCTAGCGACTTCCATCCCCGATCAGTAGCTACGACATGGGCCCCTATATACGCCTAGCAGCGTCTGCCTGCAAAGTCCTCGTTGTCTCTGGCAAAGCCACAAATCTTCCCTACCAGAGTGACTTTCTGAAACGCAAGTCTGACGAAGCCCCTCTCCCTAAAACCCTTCAGTGGCTCCCACTGCTTTCAGGATGGAGTCAGGATAGAAAAACGACCTCACCCACCGTGCACATGCAATAAATGAATCCAAACTCCCCCCAAACATGCATGGCTTTCTCGTGCTCTGTGGCTACACAGGTGCCGTTCCCTCTGCCTGGAAGGCCTTTCCTCCTTAGTTTGCCTGGCAGATCTCTATTTATTCTTCCAGACCCAGTTTAAAGTTCTCCTTTGTTGGACCTTTAGGGGAAATGGCTTCTCCTCCCTTTTATGCCACCTTTGAGCCAGTGTCAGGGCCCCACGGGATCATCTTGTAGGTGCCCACCAGCCAAGGACTACCAGGACCGGTGCCTGTGGTAAGGTTTATCAACGGGCTGCAATTAGGGGGAGGGCCCAATGTGGGGAACTGGAGGGGTCTCCATGAGGGGCGTTAGGAAGGACTTTCGGCAGAATTTGTACTTGCCTTAGGTACTTAGGGAAGTTCAAGGTAGTGTCACTTTACTGAGGCCCTCCTTTTTATTGGACACTCAGGGGGCGCCTGGGTGGCTCAGTCACTTAGGCGTCTGACTTCGGCTCAGGTCATGATCTCACAGTTTGTGGGTTCAAACCCCACATCGGGCTCTGTGCTGACAGCTGGGAGCCTGAAGCGGCTTCGGATTCTGTGTCTCCCTCTCTCTCTGCCCCTCCCCCACTAGCACGGTCTCTTTCTTTCAAAAATAAATAAAACTGTAAAAAAAAAAGGAAAAAGACCTTAGGGGTCAATACGAAAGTGGAGTGCATCCTGCAGACAGGCAGGAACAATTTTGAAATCCTCCATCAGTCCCTTGTGCCTCTAGGGATGGGGCAACTCTCTGAAATGTAAACATAATGAAAGCTCAGATAGCGACATTGAAGCCATCTTCAGGCACGGGGCCACCAGTTTGCAAACGTCACTCTTTTCAAGGCGCCCTCCACTTTCTTTGGGCTCTCGGCCACTCCCTATACCTTCAAATAGTACCTGTATCTGTAGCTTAGCTACAATCTATCTATACATATATGCACGTGTATATATACACGTATGTGTATATGCAGACACTTGTGTATTCTATATACACTTGTATATCTCAGATTTTATAATGTATATTCCAGATTATATGTGATGTATGGTGTTAAATAACAGAACTTCAAACCTAGTAAAATTTAAAGATATAATTGGTTTTACTAATCAATTCACGGACCGGGCAGCATTCTATCCAGCAAGCTGAGGGAGGCTCCGCTGGGCTGCAGGAAAGGTTTTCACAGGCAGAGAGAGAATGGAAAAAAGGACATTATTAGCCAAGAATGCATTATTTTAGACAAGTTTGCCCTCTTCAGGGGAATGGAAAATGTCTATTGGTAGATTTCCTAGTGCTGACCAGGAAATTCCAGGTTGACGGGTTAAAGGTTACTTCGGGGGGGGGGGGGGGCGGGGAGGCAGTCGAGAGTTAGGTTAGGTTAGGTATTAAGTCCTAGCGTGCTGACCTGGGGCTCTTCACATAAATGACGCCATTTGGGGCCTGTGGTTTTCTTTTTAACAAGGTGCGTGTAGCTGCTGGAGAGTTTGTCCCACCAGGGTCCCCTGTGCCCTGTCCTCCCTCAGAGCTGGGACTCAGACCATCCATTCTTCGTTCAGCCTGCGGTGTGCCTGGGCCTGGGAGATACAGGACTTGTCCTGGTCACTGCTCAGCCAGGGAGGCTCCTTTCCAGCTTTGCTGCCCCCGAGCCAGCTTCGCGTGTTCCCGGGAAGGAAAGGAGCAGTTCCCAGGAACCAGCCTGTTCCAGCTTGAGTTCCTGGGAAGCAGGCTCTGAGAGGAGTTTAAGCGCAAGGAGATTGATTAGGTGACTATCCTTGGGGTGGACAGCAGGGGCAGGGAGGGAAGAAGCGGCGAGGGGCCCAGCCCTTCCCTGGGCCCCTCCCTGCCTCTCTGGACAGTGGCTTCAGCAGATGCAGAGGGGAGTCCCATCCACCGGTCAGCGGGCACAGCTGCGGGAAAGGGGTGCGGCGTGGGCGAGGCCAGCGCCTCCTCTGACCAGGGGCCTCACTGCTCTGTACTGTCCGGGCTCTCCCTGGGTCCCCTGTACTCTCATCCCAGCCTCTCACCTCCTCCAAGCAAACCCTTCTTTCGTCTGCTCCACTCATGACTTAGCGAGGAATTGACATCCTGAGCTTCCAAGGCAGCAGAGGTGAGAGCAGGAAGCTGACTGCAGAAGGAGGTGTGCGGGGGGCCAGATCACGGGTCGTCTGTTCTTTGCCTTGCAGACACCCCTCATCTCAGCACTGCATGCCCAGGAGTGACTGTCCAAATCCCGGAGGAGGAGGAAAGGCTCCCGAGTTACACCTGCATTTGCAGAAGGCCCAAGGGCATCATTCAAAGGACTGGTTAGGGCTGGAAAGAGTCTCTTAAAGGATGAAGCCAGATTCAAATCCAGGCCCTCCACTGACTTGGAGAGCCCAGAGCGAAAACAAACACACACAAAAAACAACCAAGCAGGTAATCTCAGTACTGATAATCTAAGTCAGCAGGAGAAGAATCAGTGGAATACCAAATATTTTCCTAGAGGATGAGGTGACTCCCCCACGTTAGGTTACCGTCCTCCGGCTTTTCATTTAAAAATTGTCCCTGGGGCACCAAGAAGAAAATATCATTTTCATGGGGCGCCTGGGTGGCGCAGTCGGTTAAGCATCCGACTTCAGCCAGGTCACGATCTCGCGGTCCGTGAGTTCGAGCCCCGCGTCGGGCTCTGGGCTGATGGCTCAGAGCCTGGAGCCTGTTTCCGATTCTGTGTCTCCCTCTCTCTCTGCCCCTCCCCCGTTCATGCTGTGTCTCTCTCTGTCCCAAAAATAAATAAATGTTGAAAAAAAAATTATAAAAAAAAAAGAAAATATCATTTTCAAAATACTCGCAAAATCTGGTGTGATGCAGTAAGAAGATTTCAAAACTCTGTCTTTGTTTTATAAGTGCAAGAAACACAAAACTTAATCTAATGTTAAAAAGACAGGGGACCAAAATGGCATCACTTAGGTTAAGAGCCTCAAGTGAGTAAACCAAGACTTAGCACCTAATATCCAACTGCATTTTCAAATCTCCAGAAATGTAACCTTTAACCCTTTCAAACGTGGCGAGTTTCTCAGTCAGCGCTAGGAAATTTACTGAACAGACCCCATCCATCCCTTGTAGAAGGGTGACCTTGCCGAAAACAATGGATTCTTTGCTAATAATTTCCTTTTTCTACCCCCTGTCTTTAAACGCCTTTCCTTTCCTGGAGCCTTTCGGAGCCCCCCTCTACTTGCTGGAGGGATACTGCCTGAGACATGAATTGATTCAGAAAGCCAACTAGAGGGGCGCCTGGGTGGCGCAGTCGGTTAAGCGTCCGACTTCAGCCAGGTCACGATCTCGCGGTCCGTGAGTTCGAGCCCCGCGTCAGGCTCTGGGCTGATGGCTCAGAGCCTGGAGCCTGTTTCCGATTCTGTGTCTCCCTCTCTCTCTGCCCCTCCCCCGTTCATGCTCTGTCTCTTTCTGTCCCAAAAATAAATAAACATTGAAAAAAAAAATTAAAAAAAAAAAAAAAGAAAAAAAAAAGAAAGCCAACTAGATGTCTGAATTTTACTCTGTCAAATTTTTGTTATGTAACTCTAGACAGGTACTGCTTGTGCGTTTCCCAGGGCTTATGACTTTGGAACAACTGATCTGAATGTTGCCAACTCACAGCGCACCTGGATGGGGAAGGAGGAGGCTGGGGGCCCAGGCCTGCTCCTGCTTCTGTCAGGTGTGTTACCTCAACTCACACCCTCCACCTGAGCCTCAGGTTTTTCACCTCTAAGAGACAGGGATTCCAGCTCTAAAGTTGTAAATGAAGATATCACAATAACGGGGCGCCGGGCGGCTCAGTCGGCTGAACATCCGACTCGTGATTTCTGCTCAGGTCTTGATCTCAACGGTTTGTGGGTTCAAGTCCCGCATCGGGCTCTGCACTGACAGTGCAGAACCTGCTTGGGATTCTCTCTCTCCCTCTCTTTCTGCCCCTCCCCTGCTCTCTCTCTCTCTCAAAAATAAGATAGATAGATGATAGATAGATAGATAGATAGATAGATAAAAATAAACCCAAGGGGTGCCTGGGTGGCTTAGTCGGTTAAGCGGCCGACTTTGGCTCAGATCATGATCTCACGGTTTGTGGGTTTGAGCCCCACATGGAGCTCTGTGTTGACCGGGGGGAGCCTGCTCGGGATTCTGTCTCCCTCTGCTCTGCGCTGACAGCTCAGAGCCTGAAGCCTGCTTCGGAGTCTGTGTCTTCCTCTCTCTCTGCTCCTCCTCCTCTGTCTCTGTCTTTCTCAAAAATGAATAAATCTTAAAAAAAATTTTTTTAATAAGTAAACTTTTAAAAAATATATATCACAATACCGAAAGAAGAACAAAGTTGGAAGAATCACACTACGTGATTTCAAGATTGACTATAAAGCTGCCGTAATCAAGACATTACGGACGTTGGGAAAGAAGCAACACATAGATTAGCTGCAGAAAATGTAAAGAGTCTAAAAATAGGCCCTTCGATTTTTGACAAAGACGTCAAGATAATTTAATGGAGAAAAAGACAGTCTTTTCAACACATGGTGCTGGAGAAATTTGAAATTCATATGCCACAGAAAATTGTTCTTTTCCTTTCTCACACCATGTACAGGCTTCAGTGGTTTCCAGGGGCTGGGAGGCAGGGGTGGGCAGAAGCCGGCCACAAAGGGACACAAGGAATTTGGGGGGATGATGAAACGTCTATGTCCTGCTTGTAAGGGTAGTTCCATGGCTGTATAAATCGGTTAAAACTCACACACCTGGGGCGCCTGGCCGTTCAGTCAGCTAAGTGTCCAACTCTTCATCTCAGCTCAGGTCACGATCTCATACTTTGTGAGTTCGAGCCCCACGTCAGGCTCTGCACTGACAGCGTGGAGCCTGCTTGGGATTCTCTCTCTCTCCCTCTCTCTCTCTTTCTCTCTCCCCCTCCCTCTTTCCCTGCCCCTCCCCCAATTATGCTACCCCCCAAAATAAATAAATAAACATTAAAAAAAAAAAACTCCCACAACTGTACACTCAGTGAGAGTGAATTTTGCTCTATTTAAATTACATTTCGGGGGCGCCCGGGTGGCTCGGTCGGTTTAAGCGTCTGACTTCAGCTCAGGTCGTGATCTCACGACTCGTGAGCTCAAGCCCCGCGTCGGGCTCTGTGCTGACAGCTCGGAGCCGGGAGCCTGCTTCGGATTCTGTGTCTCCCTCCCCTGCTTGCCCTCTCTCAAAAATAAATAAATATTACAAACATTTTTTAAATAATATATTACATTTCAGTTAAATTGAAAAGACCTACAATATACATAACAATTTTTTTTTTAAAGGCTCTATCGTTTGTACCTGCCGTGTGTGTATATGGAGGAGAGAGAAAGAAACGCGTGTGGTGTGCGTAGGCCCAGTTATTGCTAGAGGTGAGGATTATAAGCTTTAACTAACATTAGAAATGTTCGGTGTTCAAAGTTTCTTTTTTCAAATTTTTTTAATGTTTATTCATTTTAGAGAGAGAGAGAGAGACAGAGCATGAGTGAGGAAGGAACAGAGAGAGAGGAAGACACAGAATCTGAAGCAGGTTCCAGGCTCTGAGCTGTCAACACAGAGCCCGACACGGGGCCTGAACCCAGGAACCACGAGATCATGACCTGAGCCGAAGTCCGATGCTTAACCGACCAAGTTACCCAGGCGCACCCAGTGTTCAAATTTCTAGGAGCTGATCACCAGCTCTGACGTTCAGCCCTTCTCTCATCGGGGCTTCTCTAACATGCCCAGGCTGTCGTCCATCCCTGTCCCACTTACCCAGCCCCTGATTACCGGACACCACTGATCCCAGGCCTCCCAAGGGGGTTCAAAGCCCAGGATCCAGCCTTGGAGGGTCCCTTTGGGTCCAATGGCTGGGCCTTGCTGGCCTCTTGTGGCCAGAAGCAGAATTATCACATTATGACACATTAAAAATGACAAACCTGGGAGTTGGCTCAATCTTGAAGTAGCTGGGGCCAGAGAACCAGCTTGCTCACCCACTTTCCTGGGGGTATAACTTAGAGCGACCTTTTCAGCAATACATGTCAACATTTAGAATGCACGGAGCTTTGACCCATTGACCCCAGCTCTGGAAATCACAGATGATACCCTCTTGCCAAAATGTGTTTCCTCTAGTTCTAAGTACAAGAGATAAGAGGAACATTCTCATCCTCGTGTTACATGAAACCACAGGAAGGTAATCAGCCGAATCCAAAATGTGGGGCCATCTGTAGGACAACAGATCCTGTCCCTGCAAAAAATGGCCTGGCATAAAAACTGGGAGCGGGGAGACTGTTCTGATTAAAAAGAGATTTCCAAGATCAGAGGCTATATAATATAGCCAATATAATCCAATGTATTATACATCCAATATAATATAGAGCTGTCGTTTGGATCCTGGCTCAAAGGAAACCATGGTAAAAACACGTCTATGAGATAATCATGGGAAACGGATTCCCGGCAGCGGAATAGATGATGCAAAGGGATGATTGTTTATTTTGTGAAGGGGGATAATGGCATTAAGGCCATTTGGCTGCCAGGATGGTCAGGGATGTGGGTCAGCACTGGTCTGAGTTCCGTTCAGACCTGAAAGATGGGAGGCAGGGGTGGGGGCAGAGTGGAAGCAAAGGGAAAGTCTTCAAGGCGGGAAAGAGAGAAGAGAGAGATTAGAAGCAGCATGACGGGGCTGGTAGAAGGAAGGTGGTCCTGAAATGGAAGCAGGTGCAGAGATTGCACAGAACAGGTGCTTGTAGACCGTGGTGAGGAGATTGGATTAGATTGGGTATTGGGGTGGAGAGGGTGTCCATGACCCCATTGCCTTTAGGGGTCCTCTGAGCAGTGCTTCCCATTGGTTGAAAGGGGGCGAGGGTGAAAGCGTGGAAACCAGAAGGAAGTCTTTTCTCACCGCAAGGTCAGAGATGATGGTACCTGGGACGTTGATGGGGATGGGGAGGGGGAGTGGTTAGTTCCTAACTGTATTTTGGAGATAGCATCTACGCTGTTCATTGAGGATGTGGGAGACTGAATATACAAACGGGCAGTGGCCAGTCCACAAATGAGGACTGAACTCTGACCTACCACCCACAGCAACCAGTCCAGGATGTCAGACAACCTCCCCAGTAGCCATTGGCCCCAAATGCCACACTGGATCCATCGATAACTGACAGCTTCCTTCCTGTTTGTCCCCACTTCCAACTTGGAACCAATCAGAGAAAACCAGTTATGCTCCCCTCACCAGTCACATAGTGAGCCTGGCGTTTTCACTTAATACCATGCATACCCTGGGGACATTTCCAGGCCCTGGGATTGAAGGCACTTTGCTACTGGATTCCACTGTATGGCCATCCTACCATCTTTCAAACCGCATTTCCCAGTTGATGGGTATCTAGAATGTCCCACTTTGTGGCTTCTCTCTTCCCATCACATTTTTTACTCCCAGATTTATTTCTTCTGTCTAGACCTCTCCCCTGAGTTCCAGAAGGTTAGGGTCAACTATTCCTTTGATGGGAAAACCCAAAGCAGGTCAGGGAACCGCTCCCTTCCAAGGCCTTCCCACCTCGGTGGGCGGCCCTTTGTTTCCCTTTCATGCTCTCTCCATGGGAGTGAGCCAGACCACCCAGACCCGGGCAGGCAGAGGCTATTCGGTGCTTCCACAACAAGGAGGTCGGCCACTGTCACTTGTTTGATGGACTGGAAGGCAGGCAGGAGGGTGGGAGAGCTCGACAGTGACGGGAGGAAAGTCTTCGGTGGCCTGATTGGAGGCTGTCGCCCTGGAGAAGTTGGACATATCTCCCAGGTGTGTTGTAGAACTCTATGATGTTGGAGGAAGGGGACTTGTAGACCCTCTCCCCAGCAAAACAGCAATTCATCTGATGAATTCAAATCATTCAAAGCCTCTGGAAATGCTTGTAAGGGCATATGGCAAATAGAGAAACTTTCATTCAAGAAAATCTACTAAATCTCTGTAAAAGCCATGCCCCCTGGCTCACCCACCCTTGAGCCACGGAGCTCCGGAAGCCCCTCCCAGGGCTGGTGCAGCCAAGGAAAGGGGCTCCCTCTCCCCCCCCCCCCCCCCAGTTCAGTCCAGGGCTCCAGATTCACTCTCCGACCCAACCGCACCGCAGAAACTCTGGTCCAGGCCATGTGACTGGCCTGGAGTCCCCAGTCCCTGCTCCGCCCAGCCCTCACTCTGGGGCACAGCTGAGACCACTGGGGCCCCAGTCGCCCCCATCCCAGCTCACTCTGCACTCACAGCAGTGGAAGCCACGAAGACCAGGCCGGCCACCCCACCCTGCCCCGCTGCTCACTCATAGGGCAAGAGCATCACTCCCAGAAAATCTGGTCCCCACCCGGCTCAGGTGAAGTGGCCCAGGGTCCTGCCCAGAGGAAGTGGCAGGCTCCAGGAGGAGGAGCTGAGCAGCTACGCTGGAGAAGACTGGTGTCGTGTAGAGTTGAAAACTCCAAGCCTGGAGGGAGATCTGGCAGATTCCCACGGCCTTCCGGGGATGGCAGACAGCTCTGGGAATCAGGAAGGCTGCACCCACTCCAAGACATTCAGAACAGCACTCAGGGTAAACTCCAAGGCATTCCCCATGCCGCACCCAGCTCTCGGTGAAACAGGTGGATGCCTCAATGGCACGAGGAACTTACCAGAACTTCGGACCCACACGTACTGGACAGTAGCTACTATTCCTCAGTGGTGGCTCCAAGCAAGCCATAGGGGTTGAAATGCTATCCAAGTCAACTCTGGCCATCTGAAAGACGGTGTGCAAGCCCAGGGCTCCACCCCATTGGGAGAGACCATAGAAAGAACTCTGAGCTACTAGTTTCCGGCCGAACAGAAGGCAGAAACAAACTCTCTGAACTGTGATAGTAGCTTCTAGGCCACACGTACAACAGTAGCAGGTAAAAATCTAACTGACCTAGGGTCTTATAAGAACCTTTGACCCATCGGTCGCTTAGGCTGAGCCAGAGACGTCCCCAGGTAGGCAGGTTAAAAAGCGAAAATAAGGGGCGTCTGGGTGGCTCAGTAAGATAAGCCTCTGACTTCTGCTCAGGTCATGATCTCGCAGTTCACGGGTTTGAACCCCGTGTCAGGCTCTGTGCTGACAGCTCAGAGCCTGGAGCCTGCTTTGGATTCTGTGTCTCCCTCTCTCTCTGCCCCTCCCCTACTCAAGCTCTGTCTCTCTCTGTCTCTCAAAAATGAATAAACGTTTAAAAAAAAACTTTAAGGCAAAAATGAGAGGAAAAAAATCTGAGTGGGGAGATCAGAAATTGCGTACCGAGAGTTGAGGGATGCAGGGGTGGGACTGACTTCTCAGAATTGGTTCAACCAAGTCACCGAACAAATACACCAATTACCAAGCCAACAACAATAACATCTCCCGAGGCAGGAGCAGAGAGGACCAGTATCCAAAGTTACTACAACATATTACTTAAAATGTCTAGTTTTTGAGAAAAATTGTGAGACATGAAAAGAAACAAGACAGCCTGACCTATACACAGGCTTCACTGGAAAATTCTACTAAACACTGACAGACAAATTAACATCAATTCTTCTCAAACTCTTCCAAAAAATAGAAAAGGAGGGAACATTTACTAACTCATTTTATGAGACTAGCATTATCTTACCACAAAGCTAGAGAAAAATACCAAAAGGAGAGAAAACCCTACAAAAAAAAATATTCCTAATATACAATTCTCAAAAAAAAGAGAATACTAGCAAACCGTATCTGACAGAAAATTAAAAGAATTATATACCATGACCAAATGGAATTTAAAATAATTTTTTTTTATTTGAGAGAGAGAGAGAGAGAGGGTGCTCACGTAGGGGAGGGACAGAGAAAGAAAGAGAGAGAGAGGGAGAGAATCCCAAGCAGGCTACACATCTAGCTTGGAGCCCAACTCAGGGTTTGATCCTACAATCGTGAGATCATGACCTGAGCCCAAATCAAGAGTTGGATGCTTAACTGACTGAGTTACCCGTGTGCCCCTGATCAGTTTTCTTATGTTGCATTCCAGGGATAAATTCCATTTGGTCAGGGCTCCTGGGTGACCCTATGAGGAGCCTGCTTAAGATTCTCTCTCTCCCCCTCTGCCCCTCTCCTCCCCTTGTGCACACATTCTCTCTTTTTCTCTTTCTCTCTCTCTCAGAAAGAAAGAAAGAAAGGAAGAAAGGAAGAAAGGAAGAAAGGAAGAAAGATAACTGATCAATGTAATATACTATGTTAATAGAGTAAAGAACAGAAACCACGTGATCATCCTATAGCTGCAGAAATGCTTTTAACAAAACCTAACCACCTTTCGTGATAAAACTCAACCGCTAGGAATAGAAGGAAATTTCACCCATATGATAAAGAGCATCTACAAAAAACTCATGAGCTAACCTCATACTTAATGGTGGAAGACGTAACGTTTTCCCTCCAGGATCAGGAATAAGACAAAGATGTCTGCTCTTGCCACTTTTCTTCAACACTCTGCTAAAGGTTTTAGCCGGGACAACTGGCCAGAGATGTGTACCGAGGTAAAAGAAATAAAAGGCCTCCATATTAGAAAGGAAGGAGTAAAACCTATTTGCAGATAATGTGCTAGTGTATACAGAAAATTTTAAGGAATCCGCTGAAACAAAACTATTGGGGTAATACAAGAACAATATATGAAAATCAAGACTTTTTATATGCTAGCAATGAGTAACCTGAAATAAAACTAACAAAAAATCCATTTGTGCCTGCATCAAAAAGAATAAAATACTAAGGAATGAGTTTAACCAACGAACTGCAAGGCCTATATACGGAAAGCTGTTGAGCAGTGCTGAAAGAAAATGAAGACCTTTGTACTGAATCATCATCTTCATACATCTTTATACAGTTGAAGCCCATCAATACAACATTCTAATTATTTTTATGCCACTGTTTTCCAAGTCAGATAGAAGAGTTACCAGAGCGATACATTCAGGCTATCTCTGTATTTACCTACGTTGTAGCTTTACAAGCGCTCTTTATTTCTTCATGGGGTTTTGAGTTACTGTCCTCCATGGCTTCATTTCAGCCTGATGGCCTCTAGTATTTTCTGAACAGATTGGCTATTAGATTATTTCTACGATTTCTGTCTCTTTATTGAGATTCTCTTTGGTGAGACACGGTCATCCTACCCGTCTCATAATTCTTCAAGTATGGTTTCTTTTGGTTTTTTGAATTTATTTGTAATAGATGCTTTCAAATCTTTGTTCACTAAACCTACCCTCTGGGTCCCTCCAAAGGCAGTAACTTTTCCCCCTGTTTGGGGGCCATACTTTCCCGTTTCTTTGTGTGTTTCACAGTTTTTTGTGGACTCTCAGGAATATGCCAGGAGCATTTCAAAGCTTCTTATGGACATCTCATCCCCCAGACGTTCCTTTCAAGGATTTGTGTTTTGTGTGTTTTAGTTTTGGTTTTGCTTAGTCCCTTGTTCGCCCTAACTGGTAACCTCAAGGCAGTTGCAATGCAATACAATACAATTGCCAATGATTGTTTTGGTCAAATGTCTTGGGGATGAGCTGGCAAACTCTTGGATCAAATAAAGACAAGCTCTGCGAGGGAGTTTTTCAGCAAACTATCAGGCAGGTCAAATAGTGACCATTCTCTGGGGATGGGGCTTTTGGGGGAGCTCCAAGCCCTTTCTGCCCGCCTCCAGTGACCACTAGGCTGTTTGTTTTTACATCTATCACAGTTGTAAGGCTGCTGATTTTCAAGGCTACCATGGATCTTGGATAGAGAGATGAGATTAGGGACAATTAAAAAGCCACAAATCTCACTGCTCTCGCTGAGACGCGGCTGTTTTGTTTGAACGAAAGCTTCTTAGATGGTTGCAAGCCTTTTGTTGTTAATTTCCAGAGTTCCGAAAAGGTTGATTTTGATCATTTTTTGCCAGCGTTCTCTTTGCCTTCATGGAGGAATGGTTTTCAGAGATTCTTGCTCCACTATTCTGGAAGGGCTTCCTTCCCACCCATTCAATCCCCACGGCATTCTCCAGAGGTGAATTATTCTAGCCCTTGTTATTGTTGAGGAAACATGCTCGGAGAGGTTACGTGGCTCACCTGATGAGGCGCAGCTCGTGAGAATCGGAACCAGGATCCGAATCTCGGTATGCCTGTGCGATTTCGGTGTGGTGCGTATCCCGACCTCTCTCCCACTGCCTCACCTCATGCAAGGTGCGCTCCAGCACCCTTTCACTCAGCCCTTAGTTCCCTCCTCCGTGCCAGCTGTTTAACCCACGGGTTTATTTAGGAACTCGCCTGTGGGAGGATTGCTCATCTCTGAACGTTGCACATAAGAAGAATACTTGGGGAGTTTTTTGAGCACCGGCAGATGATGGTTCTGTTCTAAGGTTGACAGGAGGGAGGGAAGCAGCGATGACAGAAGCTCAGGAGAGCATCCTTCCTGCTCTGTCTGCCATCAGGAATGTCAGCTCATGTCCTCCCCAGGGGAGCTGGGACACGAGGGTGCGTTTCTGAGTCACACGCAGCTCAAGCTCTTTGGCGCAATCCCAGTCTGCTCCCCAGCAACGCTTGTCCGTGGTTCCCAACATCTCCCAGATCATAGAGCAGCGAATCAAAATCTGGGCGGGTGGGTAGCAGCCCTGAGCGCCAGCCCATTCTGGCCCGCAGGAATGGAAGCCCAGAGCTGAGTTGTTCAAGGACTAAGTTCTAGCATTCTAGGGAATGGGATCGCACAGTGAACGATACAGACAAAAATCCTCCCTCAGTGGAGGATTATGTTCTGGTCAGGAGGGGGCGTTTTGCGGTCCATCGGAAAGTGATAAGTACTATATAGAGACAGAGAGCAAGGAGAGGGATGGGGAATAGAAGAAAGTAGGGAGGTGACCACTTTTAAGAGGGTTATCTAGTTCATACCCCATCTCTTCTGACCGGAAATTCACACGGTGGTGAGGCAGCTTTGACAGTGCGCTCATGCCCTTGGAATTCACCATCCTTACCATGTGCCCTATTGCCTAGAGAGATGGCAGAATGGCCTACTGAGGGTTGAGTTGTGGCTCCGGCTGAGAGACCACACCCTGTGGGGTGGGGTTGTCATTCCACAGTAGGCAATACGTGCCTGCAAACTGGGGGTGGGGGTGGTAGGGTCTTCTTGCATATGACAAAGAATAATCCACCGAAAATGTTTTGTTTCCGTCCACACACCCCTGGGCTCACTGGATTTTGAGGTTCTAGTACCCAAAGGACCCCTACTACTCCAGGGAACAGACTCATGGTTCAGGTAGATTGGAAACTGAGTCGACCCTCTGGCCATTTGGAAATCCTCACTTGCTGAACCGACAGAAGTCACTATCCTGGATGAAGTGATAGATTCCGACGAACAAGGGGAAACCGGGTGGCTTTTCCAAATGAAGCCAAGAACTGTGTCGAGAACCCAGGAGATTTCTTCAGGCACCTCTTTATGTGGCTTTGTTCAAAAATCATGGTCCATAGGAAACTGTTCCAACTGATAGATACACCACTAAAGACACTGCTCCTGTGTTACATCTTGACTTCTGGTGATTGGCGATCGGCTATATGGGCATTCACATACGTATATTTATACATTTACATATGTCCATGCCCGTGTAGCCAACCACCGAAATCAAGACGTAGGGCAGCTCCAGCACTCCAGCTGATTCCCCTCATGTCCCCTCCGAACCAATCCCCCGCCAGAGGTAACCACTATTCTGCCTATTTTTGACTTCATATAAATGGACTCATACAGTATATATCCTTTTTTTTTTTTTTAATGTTTATTTTTGAGAGAGAGAGAAAGACAGAATGCGAGCAGGGGAGGGGCAAAGAGAAGAGGGAGACACAGAATCCAAAGCAGGCTCCAGGCTCTGGGCTGTCAGCACTGAGCCTGACGTGGGGCTCGAACTCACAAACCGTGAGATCGTGACCTGAGCCGAAGTTGAATGCTTAAATGATTGAACCACCCAGGTGCCCCCTTTTTTTTAAGTTTATTTATTCTCAGAGACAAAGCACAAGCAGGGGAGGGGGAGAGAGAGAGAGAGAGAGAGAGAGAGAGAAAATCCCAAGCAGGCTCCATACTGTCAGCATGAAGGCTGATGTGGGCTCGATCCTATGAACCATGAGATCATAACCTAAGCCGAAATCAAGAGTCGGACGCTTAACTGACTGAGCCACACAGGGCCTCATATATTCTTTTGCATCTGGCTTTTTATTTTTTTTTATTTATTTTTATTTTTTTATTTTATTTTATTTTTTTTTTAAACGTTTATTTATTTTTGGGACAGAGAGAGACAGAGCATGAACGGGGGAGGGGGCAGAGAGAGAGGGAGACACAGAATTGGAAACAGGCTCCAGGCTCTGAGCCATCAGCCCAGAGCCCGACGCGGGGCTCGAACTCACTGACCGCGAGATCGTGACCTGGCTGAAGTCGGACGCCTAACCGACTGCGCCACCCAGGCGCCCCTGCATCTGGCTTTTTAAACTCAGTATTGTATCTGTGAGATTCACTCATATGCGTATGGCCTTTTAATCGGTCTGTAGTATTCTTCTGTATGAATGTACCACCATTTACTTACTCATTCTGCTGTAGATGAATGTTTGGGTTATCTCCAGTTTGGGATTATGACGAGTAAAGCGGCTGTGAGCGTTCCTATACCTGTCTTTTGGGGAAAATAGGCATTAGTTACCACTGAGTACATATACCTAGAAGTGAACTGAGTCACAGGGAACATGTATGTTTAACTTTAGTAAATACTGTCAAACGGTTTTCCAAGGTGATTCTAACAATTCATTTTTTTTTTTTAATTTTTTTTCAACATTTATTTATTTTTGGGACAGAGAGAGACAGAGCATGAACGGGGGAGGGGCAGAGAGAGAGGGAGACACAGAATCGGAAACAGGCTCCAGGCTCTGAGCCATCAGCCCAGAGCCTGACGCAGGGCTCGAACTCACGGACCGCGAGATCGTGACCTGGCTGAAGTCGGACGCCCAACCGACTGCGCCACCCAGGCGCCCCTCTAACAATTCATTTTTTTAAAAAAGATTTTATATTGAAGTGATCTCTACAGTCAACGTGGGGCTCGAACTTACAACCCCAAGATCAAGAGTCACTGCTCTGCCGCCTGAGCCAGCCAGGGGCGCTGAGTCTAGCCATTTAAGACTTTTCCTCACAGTGTTATGAGAGTTCCAGTTGCTCTGCAATTATTGTCTACACTTTGCATTGTCAATCATTTTAATTTTAGCCAACACGTTATGTCAAAAGTTCAGAACAAAACAAGAAAATTGGGGCGCCTGGGTGGCTCAGGGTGGGTTAAGCGTCCAACTTCGGCTCAGGTCATGGTCTTGGGGTTTGTGAGTTCTAGCACGTCGGGCTCTGTGCTGATAGCTCAGAGCCTGGAGCCTGCCTCGGATCCTGGGTCTCCCTCTCTCTCTGCCCCTCCCCTGCTCGCATTCTGTCTCTCTCCCTCAAAAATAAATAAACTTAAAGAAAATCAATGAATTGCTGAAGTAATAGTTAGAAGTTTATTGTGCACCCACCAAAAAGACAGTTTGCAAACGAGGAGCACTCACACCAAAACACAGAATGAGGCTCGGAGGTATATCATCATAGAGCAGCTTCTAGAGTGTGGAGCGTGGAAGCAATGACTATTTGCTCTTTAGTGATTGGGTACAGTATTAGAATCTTCCGAACTAAAAGGAAATTTGCTGGTGGTCGCCTCACATCAACTTTGAGGAACTACTTTGGTTTCGCTTGTGATTTTCAGAGGCACAAGCAAGGTCAAGTTAGCTTTTGCTAGTCTTGCAAAATAAGCTAAATTAAGCTTTGCTTGTATGACGACACTGGCGTTGTCAACTCGGAATTTTCGAGCCTGGTCTCCATTTGTATTTGATTTTGACAGGTGGATGCTTGTAGTATCTCATTTGCTCTTAATTTGCATTTTCTTGATGAGTATTAATGAGGATCACCTTCTCAGGTGCTCATTAGCCGTTTTGATATTTTCTGAAGTACCATGCTCAAGTACCCAAAAATGAGTTGGTATTTTCCTCATTGATTTGTAGAAATTCTCTTAACGTTCTGGAAAGAAGTCCTTTGTCAACAATGTGTACAACAGGGCTGAGCTCGCCGTTGCCCTTGGCCGTGGAGCCGTTTTTTGGCACCAAGGGCGCAGCATCCGCGATGAACGTAATTCAGATTGTTTGTGACCACTGGGTACATACACTTGTACCCGTGGGATTTGTCCTTGGATGTTATCTAGACAAAAAGAATGATGAAAAACTAACTGCCTTCCAGACCAAGAGTGTGTTGCTTAAAAAGGAAATGAGACCCAGTGAAGAAGTCACCTGGAAATAAAGGCTGTGACTGAAATAAAGAATGTTCACCTTAAAAAAATTAGGAAATAAAAACACACTCAGTATTTTCAAAAATGTATTTCAAGTGTATGTATTGAAAGCTTACGTACCCCACTCATTCTGAGGCTTGCCTTCTTGACCTGTCTTGACGAGAAGTTGTTTTTAAAGTTTATTTATTTAATGTTTCTTTATTTTTGAGAGCGAGAGAGACAGAGCATGAGTGGGACAGGGGCAGAGAGAGAGGGAGACCCAGAATCCAAAGCAGGCTCCAGGCTCCAAGCTGACAGCACAGAGCCGGACGCGGGGCTGGAACTCACGGCCGGCGAGATCATGACCTGAGCTGAAGTTGGCTGCTTAACCGACTGAGCAGCCAGGTGCCCCATAAAGTTTATTTATTTTTGAGAGAGAGAGAAAGAGAGCACGAGCGAGCTGGGAGGGGCAGAGAGAGAGAGAGAGAGAGAGAGAGAGAAACCCAAGCAGGGTGGCTTGATCTCAATAACGTGAGATCACGACCTGAGCCGAAACCAAGAGTCAGGCACTTAACTGACGGAGCCCCCCCGGCGCCCTGAGCAGTTGCTCTCCGTTTTGATGAAGATTAACGTTTTATTTTGTGGTTAGTACTTTTTAAAGTACTTGTTTGGGAGACTTCATTTACTCCAGAGCCATGAAGGCATTCTCCTACGTTTTCTTCCAGAAACTTGACTGTTTTACCTTTCACGAGTACGTCCACAATCCATCTCAAACTAGTTTTTGAGTTCGGTGGGAGGTAGGAGAGCCAGCACCTTTAAAGGAAAGGACCATGGTTTCCTCAAGGATTTGCAACGCATTCTTGACTCTGGGCTAAAAATTAGCTTCCCTGCGCACAGATTGAATTGTGCCATTCTCCTGCCTAAGTGTTTTCAATGGCGACCCGTTGTTTAGATAATGTTCAGGCTCTTGCCTAATGTATCTTAACAACACCCCGCTCGATTTGGCCACTTCCAGTTTCACAAGCCCAATCTTGTGTCCATCACCCCACTCTAAGCTTAGACACGCTGAGCAGAGCGTTCCCTTGGACACACTCTCACCTCTGAACCTTTGCCATACAGAATGCTTCCGTAGGTTACCTACTATTCAAACTTCAGGTCTTACCTCCTCCAGGAAGCCTTCTCTGACTGCACATTCCCTGTCCCTTAAGTCTAGGTTGAGTGACCTCATCATGTGCTCTCTTGTACTCCGGCTTGTAATTGTGTTCCGGTGTAACTTCTCTGAGGGGAGGGAGGCCCGTTTAGTTTACATGGAAGGTGTCTCGTAAATATGATTGAACCCGCCACGGATCCAGAAAGCGGGCGCCTCAGGGAAAGAACGGGGTTACAATTCTCAGATTGAACACTTGGCAAATAGGTTAACACTTCTGAGCCTCAGTTTTCAAATCTGTAAAGTGGGGACGCAATAGTCTCTATGTAGGCCTGCCAGAAGCATCCAATAAGATGCTGCACAGAAATCCTTAGCGCAAGGACAGGCACACAGCGGACACTTTTAATATTAATAAAACCATAGGGACTCACTTTTCCCTCGCGCATGCGCCGTCCTCCGTACGCCAGCTAGCCCTGCCCGGCGCGCCCCTGCGCGTCCCCACGCGTGCGCGTGTTCGACCGGAACCCCAGCCCTGGCCAGCGATGAAGGGGCGGGACCTCCGCAATACGCCTGCGCCCTGAGAGGCCGTGCGCCGAGGAGGCGGGGCCGCGCCGGCGCGCAGGGCGTCCCGGCTCCGGAGCATAAACAAGAGCGGGCACGGGATGAGGCGGCGGTTGATCCCCGGGCAGCCAGCTGCGGCCAGCGAGGCGGCGAGCGGGGCCAGGCGCCGACCCTGAGCGCACCCGACTCGCCCTCCCGCGCGCGAGCCCTCGGCCGGGGCCACCCTCCCGCCCGCCCGCCGCGCGCCCACCATGAACCTGGCGAGTCAGAGCGGCGAGGCCGGCGCCGGCCAGCTGCTCTTCGCCAACTTCAACCAGGACAACACGTAAGGCCGGGCGGGGGTTGGGGCCCGAGGCCTGGGGCCGGGCGGGGGGCCGGGCCCGGGGGCCGGGGCCGGGGCGGGCGGGAGCCTGAGGCCGGGTTCAGGGCCGGAGATTCGGCCTGGAGGTTCGGGGTGGAGGCCGGGGCGGGCGGGGGCGTCCCCGGGGGCGGGCCTGGAGCGTGGAGGGAGGGGCGCTGCCCTCGGGGACCCTCCGGGCTCTGCGCTGGAGCTGCGATCCCTGGGCGGGGAAAGTGATGGAGATAAGGAGGCTTTTCACCCACCGACGGATACGTCGCTTTACTTTTTGGGACCTCCCTTCTCACAAAGTTGGGGCAGAACTTTGTGCCTTGACTTGTTGTCCCAGCCGCTTCTGGAGCAGTGAGCGTGGGTTTCTTCCTCTTATCCCACCTGCCCTTCTCCCTCGGCCCTCTTCCCCCACTCTTTCCCCTCTTCAGGTCCTTCTTGTCTCTTCAGGCCCTTCTCCTTGTCTCTTCATTATCTTAGTGCCCTTTTCCTTTCTTTCCCTTTCTTCTTGTCTCGTTGTTCTTTTTTTAGGTAACTTCGATGTCCTGCCCGAGCAAGAAACAAACTTAGCCTTAATCCTGGCCTCTGATCTGGGGAGAAACTGAGTCAAGGGGGATGTGGCAGAGAAATACCTGAGGAGTCTTGGTGCTTCAGGGAATGGGCCCATCCTTAGGGAAAGAGAGGCCCACTGATGCCAACCCATGGATTTGGAACGCTGTTTGTCCAAACGCCTATGGGTTTGAAGCTGATTCTTCAGAGGCTGTCTCGGTGACCTGTGAGGATAGTTACTAGATGAAGTTTCTGGAGAAGGAAGGAGCTGTGGAAGGGAGGAGAGCCATCTTGGGAAGTGAGTAAGAGGAAGTGATGTAAGTGAGGAGGAATGGGTCATTGGCTTCATAGTAAGTAGTTGGTCGAGTTGTTACTGGCGGAATGGAGTCAGCAAAGTAGAAAATGAGATTTTTTTTTTATTAAATATTTTTTTTTAATTTTTTTAATTGTTTTTTTTTTTTCAACGTTTTTATTTATTTTTGGGACAGAGAGAGACAGAGCATGAGCGGGGGAGGGGCAGAGAGAGAGGGAGACACAGAATCGGAAACAGGCTCCAGGCTCTGAGCCATCAGCCCAGAGCCTGACGCGGGGCTCGAACTCACGGACCACGAGATCGTGACCTGGCTGAAGTCGGACGCTCAACCGACTGCGCCACCCAGACGCCCCAAAGCTATCCTTTTTCAATACCAGAAATAGTAAACTTTTACTTGCTAAAAGAGAAAAAAAGCCCAATTCTGAGCCCAGAGTGATCAGGGATCTCCTAGGAGATCAGGGCTTTCTGGATTTTAAGCAAAACTATGGCATTTTAGATGCCATGAGTTATAGAGGAAGTTTATGTCCCAGTAAGCAGTTTGCATTACAAAATAATTTCCTTACCCCAAAATACCAGGCTCCCACAATTCTCCACTTTCATATCAATGCCCATGTACCTTTGGGCAGAATTCAGCTCTTCTTCCTCCACATGACTGAAGTCCATTTCCTCATCCTTGACTGTCACCAATTCCCGGAAGAACAAGCATATTCTTTAATTTTTTTTATGTTTATTTATTTTTGATAGAGAGAGACAGAGCACAAGTGGGGGAGGGCAGAGAGAGAAGGAGACACAGAATCGGAAGCAGGCTCCAGGCTCTGAGCTGTCAGCACAGAGCCCGATGCGGGGCTTGAACCCATGGACCGTGAGAGCATGACCTGAGCCGAAGTCAGACGCTTAACCGACTGCGCCACCCAGGCGCCCCCTTTTTTTTTTTTTTTTTTAAATGAAGAGTTCATTGTAGAATGGCAAGCAGGCATCAAGTCCGTGGCATGCAGCGGGTACTCGGTAGCGCCTCCCCAGAATTGTGAGGTTAGTGCCGGGTGGCCCGGCAGTGGGACTGCGCTGAGGTTAGAAGGAAGCAGATCACCTTTTCCCAAGTGCAGATGAGGAAACTGAAGTTCACAAAGGCTCAGAGCTGTGCCTGGATCCTGGAATTGGTTCATATGGAGTGTGGGCAGGCCCGAGTCTCTTCCACTGCCCTTCCCACTCTGCCACTGTCTTCTCTACCTAAAAAGTAGGATTTTGAGGATGGTGAATTTAGGCATCATACTGTAGCAGTCTTTAAAGATTAAAACTACCAAACGCTTAGTGTTCCACGTGAGTAAAAACCAGCACAGCAAAAACATTTTGAATAACCTGTTGCCAGTGGTTGTGATCAGGATAGACTATGTTATGTGAACCCAGGAAGCGAATAGAACATTTCAAACTGAGATTGGTTTTTAAGCCCTTAGTGTTTTTTGTTTTTGTTTTTAAATTTTTTTTTAACGTTTTTATTTTTGAGACAGAGACAGATCGCAAGTGGGGGAGGAGCAGAGAGAGAGGGAGACACAGAATCCAAAGCAGGCTCCAGGCTCTGAGCTGTCAGCACAGAGCCCGACGCAGGGCTCGAACTCACAGACTGTGAGATCATGACCCGAGCCGAAGTCGGACGCTCAACCGACTGAGCCACCCAGGTGCCCCAAGCCCTTAGTGTTTTGAGATCGGTTAAGAAACGGTAGCTTTCTGGGTTTTTATGTCTTGTATAAGTTAGAGAATTTCCAAAACGTATTCTACCATTTTTTTTTCCAGCTTTTCACTATTCATCATTTATGTTGAAAGGAAATCAAATATGAGAACATATTCTCTTTGGCTGTTATTTCAAATGGGCTTTCAAATTACATACACAGTAGAAAATGTCGGTCTGGCCTGAAGTTAGTCCTTTTCACACTTCGAAGTCACGTGCTTCCTCATTCCTCAGTGAGTCTGGAAGTTCAGGAGGTTTCTGTGTCATAATTTGGATTTGCCAGAAACCTTGATATACTATGAATGTAAACTGTTAAGAAATAGTAGGATAGGATTATAGTAAATTATTAAGAAACGGGAAGATAGGATTTAATCATTGATTAAAATGACTAATTTGTCTTGAAGAAATAGACATGTTTATGAGGAAAGGCTGTACAGTTTACCCCTTTGTCTCCTTTACCTGTCTCCAGAATTTAATAGAAGAACACAGTTTTTCACAAGACAAAGGTTGTCGGTCTAGGATCCACATTCACTGTGTTCAGTGAGAAAATCTGGAAGCAATTTCACTTAATAGAATACATGTATGTTACACAATAATGCTTAACAAAAGAATATTCCCTGTACACCAAACTATCTGTCCTGCTTTTTGTACTAGTAATATGGTTTCAAATATTGTGTTAATTTTCCTAGGATTCTCATCCTAAAAGTATGAAGAAGTGCTTTTGTTTTTGTTTTTGTTTTTGTTTTTTTACTATTTGTTTGTTTATTTTTTAGTTAGAGCAGTGAAAGAGGCACTGAGAACAGTTGTTTTCAGTCATCTCGCTATTAACTGGTTAGTTCCAATGCTGGTTTCTGAAAGTAACCGTTTGAACGGTTTACTTTGGAGGAATTTTTGGCTTTTGAAATTGAAGTTAACAAACTAGTAAGAGTATCCCTGAAATGGAAATGTCAAGGACTAAATTCCTCCGGTGGATGCCGCTCGTCTAGTGGGAAATCTGTGATTTGGCGATGTCCTTTTTAAACTACACTTCAAAAAGGGGTAGAATAAAGAAAGGGACTTGATTCTCCAGGTCTCCTGTTGATAGGATTGAAGTTGTTAGTGTCCAGAAAATTATAGAGATGCTTTTTTTTTTTTTTTAATTTTTTTTTTTCAACGTTTATTTATTTTTAGGACAGAGAGAGACAGAGCATGAACGGGGGAGGGGCAGAGAGAGAGGGAGACACAGAATCGGAAACAGGCTCCAGGCTCTGAGCCATCAGCCCAGAGCCCGACGCGGGGCTCGAACTCACGGACCGCGAGATCGTGACCTGGCTGAAGTCGGACGCTTAACCGACTGCGCCACCCAGGCGCCCCTAGAGATGCTTGTTTAACTGAGTTTCTTCTACAGTTACAGTTGTTATTCTGGGAAAGTCACTTCTCTCCACTTTTTTCTCATCAGTAAATCGAGAGGCTTGATTGTAGATGGTCTTTAAGGATCCTTCAACCTTAAAGTTTTAGGCTATTCTGTCGGCTGGGTAGAGGGAGTGTTGGAGGAGAGCAGGACAGTCACCCAGGAGGATATTGTCCAACAGCAGTGGCCCGTGGAGAAAAGACCAGTCAGCCATCAGGACTTGGTGTGACCCGTGGGACAGGCATGGTGCAGGGAAGTTCAGGTTACTCCCAAGTCTCTGGTTTGGGTCTAGTGTGAACAGTGATTCCATTATGGGGACTCGGTTTGGGGCAAAAGAGGAATTCTGCTCAGCTGCTATTGAGTTGTCAAGGCATCAGGGCGAACCAGCTGGAGGCCTGCGGTGGAAATGCTGGGAGCTGCGGGAAGAGCCTGCTGTGGAGCAGACTTACTAAGTAGGGCCCCAGGGTCTACGAGGTGTCCTCCTTGGGTTCCTTTTTATGCGTGTGGACTGTTGCCACCTAACTCTAATCAAGTAAGATAGTAGGAAGGGAAAGCCTTTCGGGACTAACTATTGGTAAGAGTTTACTAAAGAAAAAGGAGTTAAGAGAAAGATCTGATTCACACTTTTTTTAGTGGAAATTCACTATCTTTTAGATATTGAGCGCTCAGGTTTCAATTCAGTGATAGACTTGCAGTTAAAGATGGTGGATCACACAGAGGCATTTGTTTTGGCCCCTCCCAAAACCCTACTGAAATGTCAGTCAACAAATTACCCAAAGATATCTATTTAAGCTTATTTATTTACCGTGGGGAGAGGGGGAAGCAAGGAAGGAGCGGAGAGAGCTTCCCAAGCAGGCTGTCCGCACCGGCCTGACAAGGGGCTCCACCTCCGGAACCTTGAGATCGTGACCTGAGCCGAGATCAGGAGTTGGCCAGTCGCTCAACCGACTGAGCCTGACTGAGCCACCCAGGCGCCACTCAAAAAATATTTTAAAAGACTGAAACCCATAGGATAGGGAGAATGAGGAAGGAGTCACTAGCAACATTCTAGAAGCTAGCAAGTAGTACAGGAAGGTGATCCCGGGTTGCTGGTGGAGAAAGCAGAGAGCCAACCTGGCGTAAACTGCAGAATCCCCAAAAGGCTCAGGATTGGCAGCCTAGGAAGCTCTAGAAGTGGAATAAAGGGGGGTGTGGTGAAAATAAAGAGGATTGGCCCTCAGCATGTCTCACAAGCACTCACTCTCCCATCCTGGCAAAGGACTTAGGCCTCGTCTCAAGACTATATAACAGGGTCTCTGGATATTGACACCAGGCACGGTTGAAGGCCGGGCTGTGGTGTTGAAACGTGGGACTGAGTAAATATAACCTTTTTTCTAGGATAGTAAGCTGGTTTTTTTCCTTCGGCAGTAAAAGATCTCATTGTGTTACCTTAAAAAAAAAAAAAAAAAAACAAAAAAAAAAACTACACAAACATTTATTGGGGGATAAGGTTATTTAATAAGGGAATTTCAAACTTCCTTGTTACTGTGCCTCTCCCATTAATATGTCTGCCATTGTATGGTCAGGCAAATCATGAGAAATTATTAAAAGCAGGATCAGTCCCAAAGAGGGATGTATGAACCTGATCATTGGTGTTACCACCCTTTAAAAACATCCACTTTTAGGGGGTGCCTGGGTGGCTCAGTCGGTTGGGCGTCCGGCTTCGGCTTGGGTCGTGATCTCACTGTTCCTGAGTTCGAGCCCCGTGTCAGGCTCTGTGCTGACAGCTCAGAGCCTGGAGCCTGATTCGGATTCTGTGTCTCCCTCTCTTTCTGCCCCTCCCCCACTCACACTCTGTCTCTCTCTCTCTCTCTCTCTCAAAAATAAATGAAAATAAAAACATCCATTTTTACTGATAAAATATATACTCGAACTATGCCATGGATATATAGGGGAAAATAATTGAAATATTTGTGCTTGTATTTCTTATTGATGGAGGTGCACAGCAGTTTTACAAACCACGCAATTAAAATTGTAGCTGAGGTATTTAATATCCTAAAGCAGTTTCTGAATATTTGTAAGGACATCAAAGTTCTGATGTTTGATCACCAAAGGCCAGTTTTGACAGATTCTTTTGTTCGGAGCATAGAATCAAAATCTAGTTTCTCATAAACCAGTTAAAGCTCATTAAGTTTGCCCATGAAAGAAGCCCTCCCTAAGCTTATTTTATATGTAGTGTCCATAAGGTTGGCGATTTGGTTTCTAAGTCAACAAATTAGAAAGGGAGAGGAGCTATTAATCCTGGGGAGAGGGTCACAAGGAAGTGACACCTCTCTGCAAAAGAATAAATGGAAAATATTTTTAGCAGCTCAACACTACAGTCTGACCATTTGTGGTCACACACACAAAACCCTCATCTCCTTGGTAGGGTCTGAGAGGGTCACCGTATTGTAATAGTACAGTAGGTTTAATGGTCACTCCCATAGGACTCCAGGAAAATGTTAAGAATCTCCCACCCCCTTGTGATAGGCATACAGGAAAGCATATACAAGAACACCTTTTTCATTCTTTAATCAAAAATAGAAAGAATCTATCGGTGCTTAAAATAGC
Source organism: Leopardus geoffroyi (assembly GCF_018350155.1). NCBI lineage: Eukaryota > Metazoa > Chordata > Mammalia > Carnivora > Felidae > Leopardus > Leopardus geoffroyi. The sequence continues at coordinate 3,877,587 of NC_059340.1, forward strand.
AACCATTAGTTATCTGGAAAACATTTCCCAAAAGTTATAGACTGCTGAGATTTTTGTCTTATTTTTAGTTCTCCTGGATATTTATGTTTTTGTTGGCTTCTTTATTGCTTTTCAAATTATTTACAGGTAAAAATATCTAATTACCTCATTGATACAATTAATTCAAAACAGTAAAGTACTTTTGCAAAAAAAAAGGTAGAGTTTTGCTTTTTTTTTTTTTTTTTTTAGTTTAGTTACATATTTTGGGGTCGGGGGGAGAGATTCCCAAGCAGGCTCCACGCTGTCAGCGCCGAGCCCAACACAGGACTCGATCTCACGAACCATGAGATCATGACCTGAGCCGAAATCAAGTCAGACGCTTAACCGGCTGAGCCACCCAGGTGCCCCAAAGAGTTTTGCTTTTGTTTATACTTCTAAGATGAGCCAATTACAACTTAAAAATTTCATAGTGCTTACAGTAGCTCCATTCTTGGAATACATTTCTTCTACCTATGGGCCAGAGAAGGGTTGGAAATCTCCAGTTTTTAATAGATGAAATAGCCGTTGAAGTGGCCCTAAGTTTTATCTTGGTGTGCAGATACTCCCGCTAGGAAACGTCGGTGTTCAGTCTTTGTAGTCTTCTGGTTTGTCTTCTGCCTCCACTTGTCTGCACATTTTTCCAGACACTGGATTCAGAACCGTCCAGTAGCTGCTTCCTCATACGCCCCACGCATCCTGCTTGATTGGCTCGTCCTCTGTTTCTCAGAGCTGGACTTCCTTTTGTTCCCCCCCAGCCCCCCCGCGGTCAGTCACTTTCTGGAGAGTAGTAATCTTCCGGTGGGGAACTGCTTCACTCAGTGGCCCACTGCACCTGTACAGGGTCGGGGGTGGCAGCTGGGGAGCCCGTGAGCTCCCTTCAGGCCTCTTGGCGAAAGCCGTGGCTTTGGCGTCAGGTGTGAGTGATTTTATCTTTTCCTTGTAGGTCAGCTGTGCAGTCCTCCCATGCCAGCTTCCAAGTTATCTTTTCCGTCTGTTTTATTTCCACCCCACTGCTCAGCTATAGTTTCACATAGGTGATTGAGCTGCGCTTGCTGTGGCCCTGCCGAGGCAGAAGGTTGTCATCGTCCACCATCGTAAATGTCTTTGTTTAAAATCGGGAGCGTCCGCCTTCTTCGCTTTTGGACTCACACATAGAGCAGATCACCTGAGGAGCCCCACTTTGTTTTGAGGGGATCGTTAATTAAGGGCTGATTATTTCCATTTATTTGTCAAAGTAATCTTTAAGGTTTTGTAGGTTTTCAGTAAGAATAAGGTCTGTATTTTATTGACCTTCACCTTTTCCTGGCTGCGAGCTGGGGTACCTGGCTCTGCCCCTTGCCTCTTTTCTGCTCAGCCAGCACTCACCCACTACAAACTGTGTGAAATTACTCGTGCTAATTTTCAGTAGAGATGATGGTTACTAGTTGGTAACATGGAGCTTGTTTTTGCATTATCATTGTCTACACGTATCAGCTCTTATTTCTGATTTGGCTTTTTTGCAGGTCCCTAGCTGTTGGTAGTAAGTCCGGTTATAAATTTTTCTCCCTTTCTTCTGTGGATAAGCTGGAACAGATCTATGAATGCAGTAAGTGTTTGCTTTATTTTTCCCCCTTCTTCAAAACAAAACAAAACAAAAAAATAGACAAAGTATACTTGAGTTGGAATGCATTCTCAAACTCTAACACTGTGATTAAAGTCCAGACACCCCTTGACCGGTACTCTTCCTTGACCTTGGGCTTCCTGGGATGACAGCTGTGAACGGGTGGTACGTGTTCTCCAAGGTGTGCGTGTTTGCGTGTTTATAAATGTACTGCGGAGACGCTTGTTTTATGGGTTGTCTTTCAATACACGATACCATGCTGTGTGTAGTGTTCTGTAATTTCTCCCCATTTTAAATGCCAGTGAAACCATTTATCTTTGTGTTATAAACCACTTCCAGAAGACTGAAAACTTCACAGCCCCCATAGGAATGATTTATTTGACATCTTATGGCATTCGAGTGGCCTACATGTCAGAGGCAATATGGACTTGTAGAAGGGTCATATGAGCTTTGACTTCTTGTTCAGTCACTTATTTGTGACTTCAGATAGATTGCTTCATCTTGGATCTCAGTTTCTTTGGTTTTCTTGTGTGTGTGTGTGTGTGTGTGCAGTAGGACTTGCTGAGTAAACGGTAGGCATAGAGTCCTCCTCCCCAGAGAGAATTTGCTAGAAAGCTTTGGGCTCTTCCTGCATACATAACTTGTTTTCTGTGCATGTATGTAGTTACACACATGAAGATATACTTTTGTGTTTGTGTGTGGTTTTGTTTTATATAAGTGAGCTTGTAATGTTTTGCTCTTTATTTTTGTTTTTAAAAACAACTTTAAATTGAGGTGATTGTAGATACACACGCAGTTGTAAGAAATAATACAGACCCCATATACCCTTCTCCCGGTTTCCCCCAATGGTAACATTTTGCGAAACCACAGTATAAAACCACAACCAGGAGGGCAAAGTTGATTGCTCCTGATCAGGTTTCCCCAGTTTTACCTGTATGCGTTTGTGTTTCCTAAGTTCTGTATGGTCTTAACGCCCTTGCAGATTCCTGTTTCCCCCACACACGGCCAAGATGCTGGTTGGTTCTAACAACACAGAGTGCTTCCCGCTGCCCTTTTATAACCACACCTGTCTCTACCTCCCAGCCCTAATTCTTAGTAGCCATTAATCTATCCTCTCCAAAATGTTGTCATTTCAAAAATGACATGGAAATGGAAATATGTAACCTTTTGGGACTGGGTTTTGTTTTGTTTTGTTTTGTTCTGTTTTGTTTTTACTCAGCATCATTCCTTGGAAATTCATCTGAACGGTTGGATGTGTCAGTAGTTCGTTTTTATTACTGAGAAATATTCTGCGGTGTGGATGGACCACAGTGTACCGTCAGTTACCTGTTAAAGGGCATCTGGGCTGATTCCAATTTGTGACTATTATTACAGATAAAGCTGCTGTGAACAGTCATGTATAGAGATTGTGTGAACATAAGTTGTTACCTCCCTGGGATAAGCGTCTAAGAATACAATTGTCGGGTCATATGGTAGACCCCCCCCCCCTTTTTTTTTAAAGAAACTGCCAAAGTATTTTCCAGGTGGCTGTACCATTTTACATTCCCACCAGTGATGTCTGAGGAATCTGGTTCCTCTGTATCTTTGCTGGCGGTGGGTGTTACCGCTGTTTTTCATTGTACCACCTTGGTCGATACGAACAGTGTTGTCTCATTGTGGTTCTGATTTGCATTTCCTCAGTGGCTGATGATGAGCATCTTTTCGTGGGCTTATTTGCCACGTGTATATTCTCTTCAGTGACACGTCCGTGTTTTTGCCTGTGTTCTAATAGGCAGATTTGGGGTTTTTTAATGTAAGGTTTTCAGAGTTCTTTAAATATTCCGTGTACTAGTCCTTTGTCAGATATGTGGTTTGTAAATATTTTCTCTGTATGTAACGAGCAGCCCTGAAGGCTGCCCGTGGCCTGACCTCAGTTAAGAATCTTTGTGGGAGAATTAGGGCTTCCGTACTCACGACATGCTTGTAATGAGTCACACTGGGGTTTGGATTCGGGGAAAGATTTAACACGTGCCGTTTCACGTACCTGAGTGAGCAGACAGTTGTGGGGAGCGGGGTCTCCTCCCTCCGAACGGCGTCGGCGCCTCTGTTCCGAGCGACTGGCCCCGTGTCGTCCGCTTTGCTCCCTCCGGAGCGAGCGTTCCACTTTGGAATTCCGCTTCACCTTCCGGATCTCTGAAGGAGGGCGGTTCATCGAGTAACGGGATAGTCGTGTCCTTCACCCTTGGGTCCGTCCACTCCGGGGGCGCTTGCGGAGGGCCTGCTCTGTGCCAGCCTGCCCCGCCCGTGGCGATGCGCTAGCAGCCCCTGCTCTCCTGCCGCTTGCACTTAAATGGAGGAAGACCAAGGACGAGTAAATACATTCGTGTCCAGCGTTCTGCTGGGCACATGGCAGCCGGCACAAACCCAGATACCACCCCCTGCATCCCCACCCCTGCTAACTTAAGATGAAGATGTCGGGGGGACGATCTCGTTTCTTCTGCCAATTGCTTGCAATAGGGAGTTCTCGTGGTCCCCCGGGAGGTCAGAGGCTTCCCTGGCCCCTCCCAGGCTTCGGCCTCCTCCCGGCAGGCAGGTAAGCCTTCGGGTGCCCCCTCGCCTCCGTCGGGAGGGTGTGTCCCCCCACCCCCCCACCCCCTGCAAGTCTGCTGTTTGTTGCTGCCCAAAGGCCAGCAGCCAGGTCCTTCCTAGGGACGTAATCAGCGGCCCTGACTCCACGCTTCCTGTGGGCTGCCTTAGATTTTGCTCCTCCTCTGTCCTCAGACTTGGCCTGCTGATGTTCACTAAATCTTCCTTCCAGAAAGCTTTTCTTTCTAGTATGGAGCCAGAAGATGTGATGTGGGTGATAAGATAGCTGTGAGCTAGTGTGCTTGCTTATCTCGAGTGGGGCCAGGAGTTGTGCAGATCTCCAGCCTGGCCACCTCCCCACTTCCCCGTGGCCCCACGCAGGATTGTTCCCGATAGGGCATTCTTCAAAGAAGGGTAGCCGGTCTCCGGATTCCATTGGGCCTTTGTGAATGACTGAAACCTTTACTAACACCGTACCCAGGGGAGCCCGAGTTGTGCTATGACCTGGTTGCTGTAATGAGTAGGGTCATCTGCTTTGAAATCCACAGAATCCACCCCCCACCACGCCACCATTTGGAACCCAGTGCTTAGAAAGGGGGTGAGAAGACCAAAACCTGGTCTTTACTTCTCAAATTGAATCAGTTTAATGACTCACCTGATTCCTTGAAGTTTATTTACTGATTTTTTGGTGTCTTGTTTTTTAAAGGTTTTTGGTGGAACAAAAACAAAACGTGATGTCTTGATAATACTGTGCAAAGAGTGGGTTATTTACTGACCAACACTGTGAGGTGGAACATAGGCTCCTTTGTTCTTAGTGAACTTGGACCCTTAGAAATAGATGATGAAATGGACAAAGAATTTTTCGAGGGTTAATACTTTAAACTGGAAGTGATTGAATTCTTTTGCTCCTGGAGCCTTCTGCGCCTTTCCCCTCTCACATACACTTTTATGGAGTAGATAAAAGAACGTCCCTTCAAAAACAGGTTAACTGCTGAACCGAGATTGTTCTCTGGAGTTTTTCCACAAATAGACCCAGAGCAAAGAACATACTTGATGCCTGGCCTCGCTGTTTGCTGCAGGCCCAGCGTTGGCCTTTCCCTCATAATCTCAAGCATGCATCACAAACTCAGATCTTTGCTCTCGGTCGCTGTTGCTGTTACAGAAAAAATGAGCCAGAACTGGTCTTGGGAGGAGCAAGATGGACAACTGCTTGTTTCTCTGTTGTTTGTTCAAACAACAGCAACAGAAAGCCTTTTGCCCAGAATCAGTGGGAGATTTTTTTCCTGTCGTCCTATTGTAATTTCTGGAGTTGCAAGAGCTCCCGTGTACGCCTTGCCCGCTGTCGTGCCTGCGTTTGTTTTGTCATTCTCTTTCTCTCTGTCCTTTGTGTGTGTGAACATGCATAATGTGCACCTGTGTGGTCTCCCTTCCCTGTGAAGGGTGTGTGGTCGTTATTTGTAAAATATCACTTAGGTTGGGAGGAAAAGTTGGCTCTTTTACATTCTATATTGTGCGTGTTTGCATTTTTAAGTTTCTGAGCTAGGAAAACATGCGTCAGGAGGCACTCGGTTGTGAAATCGAACATAAGCAGCGAAAGTGACCAGTGCCTGCTTCGACATCCGCAGCGCCTCCACAGACCTAGAGCGCGCCTCCTCGGGAGACCAACCCTTCTTGACCGGACAGGCATCATCTGCGTCCTACGGGTTGAGAAACGGTGCTTTTTGAGATTGTTCTGATTTGACACACAGCTGGTTCGAGTGTCAATTTCATTGGTCTGTATAGTTTTGGATCTTAAGGGGAGAGGTCCAGTAGCCTCTCTGCGTAAATCTGCCGTGATGAGGATTGGGCTCTTGCCTCTCTTGAGAGCTGCAGGCATCCGACAGACACGCCTCGTTTACAAGTGTGTTATGTCACTTGTTTCATGGTTTCTTCTTCGCTTCTTAGTGCTTTAGAGGTGTTCTCATTGGCAGTTCTAAGTAGTGCCAGCAGAAGCAAACAGCATTCTTTGGGGGGGGGGGGGGGGGGTAGCTCACCAGCAGGGGAAGGGGCAGATGGAGAGAGAGAATCTTAAGCAGGCTCCATGCCCCACATGGAGCCTGACAGGATGTCGATCCCATGACCCTGGGATCATGACCAGAACGGAAGTCAAGAGTCAGATGTCCCTAGCGTTCTTTTTCACATCAAGTAATTCTAGGGGCGCCTGGGTGGCTCGGTCAGTTAAGCATCCCATTTCAGCTCAGGTCGTGATCTCATGGTTTGTGGGTTCGAGCCCCACGTTGGGCTCTGTGCTGACGGCTCAGAGCCTGGAGCCTGCTTCAAGTTCTATGTCTCCCTCTCTCTCTGCCCCTCCCCTGCTCACACTCTGTGTCTCACAACATAAATAAACATTAAGAAAAAGGGGCACCTGTCCATGGCTCTGTCGATTAAGCGTTTGACTTTGGCTCAGGTCATGATCTCACGGTTCGTGAGTTCGAGTCCCGTGTCAGGATCTGTGCTGACGGCTCAGAGCCTGGAGCCTGCTTCAGATTCTGTGTCTCCCTCTCTTTCTGTCCCACCCCCACTCATATTCTGTCTCTGTCCCTCTAAAAAATAAACAACCATTAAAAAAATAAACATTAAGAAAAAATTTAAATCAAGGAATTTGTTTCTTAAATTTTGTACAGGGCATCTCTAGGAAGAATGTTTGTCAAAAACTGTGGCCAGGGCCACCTAGAATGGTCCTTGAGAGCAAAGCTTTCCATGACCCTTGAGGTCATTGAGTTCACACTTTCTTAGTGGTGGCTCGAGTGCTCATCGGTGCCATTGTCTCCTTAACAGGCCACCTCCAATAATTACAAATGTTCAGCCTCGTTTGGCCTTGTTTCTCTTGCTTTTCATTCAGTTGCAGCGCCCTGTAACCGGCCCTATGCGTGTGCACCCTGGTTTCGTGGAGGGCCGAGCTGTGTGGGCTTGAGTTTGCCGGGAGGTGACCGCGCTGGGCATGTGCGCTCTGAGCATCTTTCCGCGTTGAAACGTGCTCTAGGGAGTGTGGTGTCATGTGAAAATGGCAAAGAGCTGCTTGAAACCGCACGGTAGAAAATTAACAGACCCAAACCACCCGATAGTCCGTGAAGACCGGTGGCTGCGTTCCCAACAAGATGCAGGCCCTCGGTGCCACGGACGTAAAGGAACTCTGACCCTGAAGCGGATCCTTTGGGGTTGTTGCCGCTTCCTCTGTGGTGCCAGACACGCGTTAGCTGCGGGGTGACCTGGTGCGTCAGCCCTGCACGCGGGGCCTCGGCCGTTTCCTAGTTCCTGGCTCCTTTGGTAGTCTGATGAGTTGCAGCGGTTTCCCCCAGAAAACCCAGTAGTTCGTATGTGAGCCGGTGGTTTGAGAGACCTCGAGGCCCGCGTGAGCGTGGCAGGATTCAGGGAGCCGGGGTCTCCCAGAAGACCCCCCTCCTCAGAGGGTCCGCCTGACAACTAGTGTCCACCCTCCGTCCCTGATGCCCTACACTTCTTACATCGGCTCTTAACATCTTAGGATGCCAATTCGCCAATAGTCTGTGTGGCTTAACAGCTTTTTTGAGATGTAATTTATATGCCATACGAATCACTGATTTAAAGTGTACAAGTCAGTGGATTTTCGTATATTTGCTAAGGTGGACAACCTGCCATAATCTAATTTGAAAGCATTTTTATCCCCAAAAGAAACCCTGAGTCCATTAGCAGTCACTGCCCATTTCCCTCCACCCGCCTCAGCCCCGGGCAAGCGCTAATCTACTCTCTGCCTCTGCACGTCGGCAGCTCTGGACAGTTCAGATAAATGGAATCAGATGCCACTGGCTTCTTTCACTCAGAACGTTTGCGGAGTTCATCCGTGCGGGAGAGCGTGCCAACACTTCATTTCTTTTTATTGCTCGATAGTATTCCCTTACGTGGCTCCGCCGTGTTTTGTGGGTGGACACTTGGGTCGCTCCTACTTTTGTCTGTTGTAAATAGTGCTGTTGCGTTCATTGGTGTGCAGGTTGTTGTGTGGACATAGGTTTTCATTTCTCTTGAGTAGATGGTTACCTGGAGGAGTGGAATTGCTGAGTGAGCATCTTTGTCGCACTTGTGAGTTAGGGTATAAGGTAAATTCCTGGAGTCGGGAAGATAGACTCAACAGAAGAACATTTTTAAGTGGGTAGATATTGCCAAGTTGCCCTTAAAAAAGATAGTACTGGGGCACCTGGGTGGTTCAGTCCGTTTAACATCCAGCTTCAGCTCCGGTCACGATCTTGCAGTTCATGAGTTCAAGCCCCATGTCCGGCTCTGGGCTGAGAGCATGGAGCCTGCTTGGGATTCTCCGTCTACCTCTCTGCTCATCCCTACCCCTCTCAAAAATAAATAAATGAACCTAAAATTGTTCTTCTTTAAAATAGCTTTATGGCCTCCCACCACCAAAAAAATTCCAAAATCATACCTGCATTTTTTTCTTAAAATTCCCAAAAAGTTACAAGCTTGTAGTTGATGGAAGAAATAAGCAAACACCCCGGCGCACTAGCCGCTCACTCTCCTGCTCTTGCATTTAGGCGAACGCACAACATATCATGTCTGCTTCCCACCATTTGTTAATGGAAATTTTCAAACACAGACAAGTTGAAAGTACGTGTACATACACCGCTTGGGAGTCTGTTGTTAAGACTGTACTGTGTTCATGCTGTCACGCATCTAGCCCTCGATCCACCTTACTTGTGTGCATTTCAAGGCACGTTTCAGGCATCAGTATGTACTTGCTTAAATACTTAAACATGGATGTTACTAACTAGAGTTCACTGTTTTTGTTCTTTTATTCTGAGATAATATTTACGTACAGTGGAATATATAAATCTAAAGTAAACATTGTGTGTTTTGACAAATCAGACATCTCCGATCAAGGTTTACCATCACTCCAGAAAGTTCCCTCTGACTCTACCTCCTCCCTCCGATCCATTCCAACTCCCTTTCACCCTCTGAGAGGCGAGCAGTGTTCTGGGGTTTTCTGCTGTACATTAGACTTGCCTGTAATAGAACAGACATCGTGGGAACGCAGCACGTGCTTTCGCTAAGGTTTCTTATACTCAGCGTCATGTTCCTGGGGTTTATCCATACTGTTAACGCATCTCTGTTGCCCAGTATATAAATATGTGAATTTGTCCATTGTTTTATTGATGAACATCCACAATTTCCCCAGTTTTTAATTATGAATATAATCGTTACTGACATTGTTGTACAAATCCTTTTGTGAACGTACGTTTTCTTTTATCTTAACTAAATATCTAGGGATGGAAAGAGGGTTTTGTTTTATGAGAAACCACCAGATTCTCCTACGAGGCTGTCCCATTTTGTATCCGCTGCCCCCCCCCCCCCCGCCCCCGCAGTGCTGTGTGAGAGTCTGGTGGCTCTGCGTCCTCACCACCATTTGGTGTTAACTAGTCTTTTTTCACTTTAGCCATGCTGATGTGATGTGAGATCTCATTGTGGTTTTGATCTGAATTTTCCCGATAATTCATCACGTTGGGCACTTGCGTGCCCTTGTTGGCCATTTGCATCTTTTTTTTTAAGTTTGTTTTTCTTTATTGTCTGAGAGAGACAGAGACTGTGCAAGTGGGGAAGGGGCAGAGAAAGAGAGGGAGAGAGAATCCCTAGTAGCTCCACGCTGCCTGTGCAGAGCCTGACACGGGGCTCGAACTCACAAAGCCGTGAGATCATGACCTGAGCCAAAATCAAGAGTCAGACGCTTACCTGCCTGAGGCAAACTGGTACTCTGGCCATTTGCTTATCTCTTGTGAAATGTGTGTTCAGATATTTTGTCCCTTTTCAATTGCATTGTTTGTCTTTTCATTATTGTGTTGTCAGAGTTCTTAAATTTCTGGATATTTTTTGTCACGTTTTATGAATTTTTTTTTTCTCTGTCTATGGCTTGTCTTGTGAGCAAATATTCTGAATTTTGGTAAGATCTGATTTACCCTCTTTTTTTTTAATTTATGATTTTTTCTCTGTCCTTTCTGAACAAATTTTGGCTACCATCAGGTCATGAGGATGTGTTTCCATATTTTCCACATTTTCTATAAAAGCTTTATAGTTTCAGCTTTTATGTTTAGTTCCATGGTCCATCTCATTAATTTTGGTGTGTGGTGTGAGTCAAGGCTCCTTTTTTTTTTTTTTTTTTTCCCCCGCTGATGGATTCCTGTAGCTTCCACCATTTGTCAAAAAGATTTTTCTTCCCTCATTGGATTGTTTTGGTGCCTAAAAACAACCCTGTAAGTGTGGATCTATTTTCTGCTCTTTATTCTCTCCCATTGATCTGTTTGTGAGTCTTTGGATCAGTAACACTGCTTGGTTTACTATAACTTTATATACAAAATTTTGAAGTACCACAGTGTAAGCCTTCAACTTTGTTCTTTTTCAAGGTAGCGTTGCATATTCTAGATAGTTTGCCTTTCTGGTTTAAAGTCAGTTGGTCACGGGGCGCCTGGGTGGCGCAGTCGGTTAAGCGTCCGACTTCAGCCAGGTCACGATCTCGCGGTCCGTGAGTTCGAGCCCCGCGTCGGGCTCTGGGCTGATGGCTCGGAGCCTGGAGCCTGTTTCCGATTCTGTGTCTCCCTCTCTCTCTGCCCCTCCCCCGTTCATGCTCTGTCTCTCTCTGTCCCAAAAATAAATAAACGTTGAAAAAAAAAAAATTAAAAAAAAAAATAAAATAAAATAAATTCAGTTGGTCATTGTCTACAAAAAAGTCACCTGGGATTATGCTTGGGACTGCATTGGACCTAGAGGTCAATTTGAGGATAATTGGTATCTTAATAACATAGAGTGTTCCAATCCATAAACATGGTGTAGCTCTCCCATTTTTATAGATCTTCATTTATTTTTAATTTTCTTAATTTTCTTTATCTTTTCTCTTAGTGATGTTCTGTGGGTTTTAGCATGGAGGTCATGTATCTTTTTAAAATTTATTACTCATATTTCAGGTTTTGACAATGTTGTAAATGGATTTTTTTCATTTTTCATTTGTTTGCTGCTAGTCTGTAAAAATACAGTTGACTTTTGTATTTTAACCTTGTATCCTGTGACTTTGCTGAATTTACTCATTAGTTCTAATAGTTGCTTTGTAGGTGCCTTACAATTGCAGTAGAAATAGTAGGACGTCTTTCTGGTCCTTTTGCCTTTTTCTTCCCCTTCATTTTCTTGCCTTATTGCAATGTGTAAAATCTCTAGTACAAAGCGAGGAGAATTGGCATTCTTGCCTTGTTTCCAGGTTTAAAAGGAAGAATTCAGTATTTTCACCATTAAGTATGGCTGTAGATTTTTCATAAATGTCCTTTATTGATTGAAGAAGTTTCTTCCTTGTCTCAAGTTTCTAAGTTTTTACCATGAATAAGCATTGAATTTTGTCACGCTTTTCCTGCATCTATTGAATTGATGTACTTTTCCTCTGACTAGTTGAACTTGCATTTATTATCACAGCCTCAGGTGGAGACTGATGGTCCTGCATTTTTCTAATAACTGTATTTGCTTGCCCTCTGAGATGGTTGTTTCCGGCTGTTTTCACTCATTAAACCTCCCACCACTATGGCCCTCAAAGCTCCTAACCACTGCTCACGCTTCAAAGATAAACCGGTACTTTGAGCACGGACTTCCCTCATCTGACCTTCAGATGGTCTGTCTACCTGCAACCCTCCCATCTTCCCATCTCCCGCCTGTTCAGATGGCAAAGCAGGGATTCCCGTCTTGTTAAAACCAGCCCTCTTAGTGGATCTCACCACCTTCCAAGTTTATTTCGTGTTTTCTTTATTTGTGAGAGAGAGAGAATGTGAGTGGGGGAGGTGCAGAGAGGGTCGGGGGGAACAGAGGATCTGACACGAGCTGTGCGCTGACAGAGTGGGGACAGAGCCCAAGTCAGATGCTCAACTGAACCACCCTTGCGCCCCTGCCAGTTTTTTTTTGAAGTATAATTGACGTACGATATCGTATTACCTTCAGCTGCACATCATAGCAGGGCATCATTTGTATACGTTATGAAATGATCCCCACGGTAAGTCCATTTGCCATCTGTCACCGTGCAGAGTTATTACGGTATTACCGACCGTATTCCCTGTGCTGTACGTCACGTCCCCATGACTTCTTTATTTTGTAACTGGAAGTTTGTACCTCTTAATCCCCTTCACCTATTTTGCCCACCCACTCCTTCCCCCTCTGGTAACTATCAATTTGTTTCCTGTATCTGTGAGTCTGTTTCTGTTTTGTTTGTTGTTTTTTGTTTTTGTTTTTTAATTCTACATACAAGTGAAATCATATGGTCTTTGTCTTTCTCTGACCTATTTCATTTAGCCTGATATTCTCTAGGTCCATTCATGTCACAGATGGTAAGATTTCATTTGTTTTTGTGGCTAATACTCACCTGTCCGTGTGTGTATGCACATCTTTATGCCTTCATCCATTGATGGACACTTAGGCTGCTGTCAGATCTTGGCTATTGCAAACAGTGCTGCAGTGAACGTAGGAATGCATACATCTGTGTGGATTGGTGTTTTTGGTTGTTTTTGTGTGTTTGTTTGTTTTAAGATAAATATCCACACTTGGAATTGCTGGGTCATACGGTAGTCCTGTTTTAATCTTTTGCAGAACCACCATACTTTCCAGAGTGGCTGCTCTGATTTACATTCCCACCAACAGTGTACGAAGGTTCTCTTTTTTCCACATCCTTGCCAACGCTTTGTTATTTTTTGTGTTTTTGTTAATAGTAAATCTGACAGATACCTCCCTGTGTTTTGATTTGGATTTCCCTACTGATTAGTAATGCTGAGCATCTTCGTGTGCCTGTGGGCCATCTGTATGTCTTTGGGAAAATGTGTGTTCTAGTCTTCTACCCATTTTTTAATTGGGGTATTTGGTTTTTTGGTGTTGTTATGTAAGTTTTTTAAATAGACTTTGGATATTGACCCGTTACCTGATATATGATTTACACATGTCTTCTCCCATTTAGTAAGTAGCATTTTCATTTTGTCAATGATTTCATTTGCTGTGCAAAAGCATTTTAGTTTGCTATAATCTCGTGTGTTTATTTTGGCTTTTGTTTCCCTCGCGTGAGGAGACTGGTCCGGGAAAATGTGGCTGAAACCTATGTCAACGTGTTTACTGCCTGCGGTGTCTTCTAGGAGTTTCATGGTTTCCACTGTTACATTCTTTAATCCATTTTTAATTCTTTCCCGTATGGTGTGAGAAAGTGATCCAGTTTCATTCTTTGGCATGTATCTGTCCAGTTTTCCCAGCACCATTTACTGGAGAGACTGTCATTTCCCCACTGTATATCTTGCCTCCTTTGTCATAGATCAGTTGACCGTACATGCATGAGATTTTTCTCAGGGTCTATTCTATTGATCTGTGTGTCTGTTTTTGTGCCAGTGTCATACTGTTTTCCTGTAGTCTTGTAGTGTAGTTCGAAATCAGAGAGCATAATTCCAGCCTACTTGTCCTTTCTGAAGATTGCTTTGGCCATGCAGAATCTTTTGTGGTTCTGTTCAAATTTTAGGATTCTTTAGTTTTGTGAAAAATGCCATTGATACTTTGATAGGGAATGACACTCTCGATTGTATCAGATAGTATGGACCTTTTAACAATATTAATTCTTCCAATCTGTGAACATGGAATATCTTTCCACTTATTTGTGTCTTCTCCAATTTCTCTCATCATTACAGTTTTCAGAGTACAGTTCTTTCACCATGTTAGATAAATTTATTCCTAGTTAATTCACTATCCCAGGGGTCGTGGGATCGAGCCCTGCGTCAGGCTCCACACTCAGCTTAATATTCTCTCTCTCTCTCCCTCTGCCCCCTTCCCTGCTCATGTTCTCTCACTCTCTGTGTAAAAAAAAAAAAAAAAAAAATCCTAGGTATTTTGATAGTCTTTGATGCAGTCATAAATGGGATTGTTTTCTTAATTTCTTTTTCTGGTAGCTCATTATTAGTGTATAAAACATAACTGATTTCCGTATGTTCATTTTGTCTCCTGTGACTCCAGAGTTTGCTTATAAGTTCCAATAGTGGTTTGGTGGAGTCTTCAGGTTTTTCCATTCACAGTATCATGTCATCTGCAAGGAGTGACAATTTTACTTCTTCCTTTCCAGTTTGGATGTGTCTTCCCTTCCCCTTTCCTAAGGCCTTCAGAAAACACTTGGTCACATGGAGAGGCATGAGGACCCCTTGTGTTAGAATCCCATGAGTACCGTTGCTCTGCACAAGGCCAGTGGAGCTCTTAACAGATCCCAGGGAGATTGTGTCAGTAGGCAGTCTCCTGGACAACCAGGACAGACTTTTCTCTCCAAACTGGGAAATGCTGCTAGCATGGCAATGATTTATACCTGCGTATCTTTGTTTTTATCTATCTCCTGACCTACCTTTTTTTTTTTCCAGTTGTAGTATAGTTGACACAACATTACGTTCGTTGCAGGCGTAAAACCTAGGGATTCAGCACCTCTGCTTGGTGCTGTGCTCACCGCAAGTGTGGCTGCCATCTGTCACCATACGGTGCTTCGGCAGCACCACGGACTATGTTCGCCGTGCTGTTCCTTCCATCCTCGTGACTTACTCGCTCCACAACTAGTAGCCGGTGCCTCCTACTCCCCTCCACCCACCTTTGCCCATCCTCCCACCTCTCTCCCCTTTGTCGGCCACCACTTTGTTCTCTGTATTTAGGAGTCTGTTTCTGTGTGTGTTTCTTTTAGATTCCACATAGAACCCCGTGGTATTCATAATACCACGTGGAACCCTTTGGTATTCATATTTCTCTGTCTTTAGTTCATTTAGGACAAAACTTTCTAGGTGCATCCATGTTGTTGCAAATGGCAAGAGCTCATTCTTTTTTTCACTGCTGAATAATATTCCTCTGTGTGTGTGTGTGTGTGTACACATATGTACATACGTGTGTACACGTCTTCTTTATCCATCCATTCATTCATCAACGGACGCTTGGATTGCTTCCATATCTTGGCTTTCGTAAACAGTGCTGCAGTAAGCCTAGGGATGCGTGCATCTTTTCAAAGTAGTGTCTTCATTTTCTTTGGGTAAATAGCCGGTAGTGGGATTCCTGGATCGGATGGTATTTCCATTTTTAATTTTGTGAGGAGCCTCCATACTGTTTTCCAAATGGCTGTACCAGTTTCCACTCCCACCACCGGTGCCCCAGGGTTCCCTTTCCTCCGCAGCCTGGCCAACATTTGTTATTTCTTTTTGGTACTAGCCATTCTGACTCGTGTGAGAGGATATCTCCTTGTGGTTTTAATTTGGATTGCCCTGATGATGAGTGATGTTGGGCATCTTTTCATGTGTCTGTTGGCCATTTGTCTGCCTTCTTTGGAAATATGTTTATTCAGGTCCTTTGCCCATTTAAAAATCAGATTATTGGGGTTTTTTGGTGTTTAGCTGAGTTTTTTTATTTATACGTATTTTGGATATTAACTTGTTATCGGGTATCTCATTTGCCAGTATCTTCCCCCATTCAGTAGGTTGCCGTTTCATATTGTTGATGATGTCCTTTGCCGTGCAGAAGCTTTTTATTTCGGTGCAGTTCCAGTAGTTTATTTGTGCTTTTGTCTTGCTTCCCTGAGGAGACACGTGTAGAGACATGTTGCCAAAGTTGAGGTCAGAAGAGCTCACTGCTTGTGTTTTCTTTAAGCAGCTTTATGGTTTCAGGTCTCACATTTCGATCTTTGATCTGTTTCGAGTTTATTTTTGTGTATGGTGTGAGGACTTGGTCCAGTTTCATTCTTTCACGTGTTGCCGTCCGGTTCTCCCAACACGTTTATTGAAGAGGCTCTTTTCCTCCATCGGATATTCTTGCTTCCTTTTATTTCTTCTTTCCTGTGGCCGTGGCTGGGACTTCCAACGCCCTGTTGAAGAAAAGTGGTGAGAAAGGACATCGCTGTCTCGTTCCTGAACTTGGAGGAAAAAGCTTTCGGTTTTTGACCTTTGAGTGTGGTGTTAGCTCTGGGTCTGTCTTGCGTGACCTTTCTTCTGTCACGGCCCACCTTCCAGGTTTTAAGTAGTTCTTTCCTCCGTTTATCCTGGCTTGACTGCGTCCTCAGTCTCTCTGTTAATAGATCCCGTGGCTCCTTTATTTCAAAACAGAGGCGTGGCCTGACCGCTAGGCCCCTGTGGGTGAGCCTGCCGCCACTGTCCTCCCTGCGCTCCTCCGCCTCCTCCCTCCCTTCCACGTTTCCTGCTGCCTCCACTTCCCCATCAAAGTCGGTCAAGATCACCAAATAACATCCCTGGGCCCAGAGCAAGTGACTACTTCTCATTTCACCTCCGCCTCTGGTAGCGCCGGCCGGCCGCGGTTGCTGCCGCTTTCCTGCAGCCTCGTCCCCCGGGTCGTACGGCCGCTGGCACTGTCTCTTACTCGGTCTCTTCACTGGCTCTCTTCCTCTGCCTGACTTTCAGCTGTCGCCGTGCCGCCCGGGGCCCTGGGCCTGCCTCTCGTCGGCCTCCGCGCCACGTGGGGTGCTGCCTGCTCCTGTTCCCTGCTCTGTCCTCGGGGCCTTGGACAGCTTGTGGCCCGCATCTCATCGTGCGTGTGGAATGGGTGAAGTCAGTAAGGTTGTGTCAGACAGGAGTGAAAATCCATTCTTCGAAGGGAAGTACGGTCAGTTCCCATCGTGGTCATGTTCTGGAAATACGCTGTGAATACCCAGCAGTCACTCCCGGGGCTAGGCTCCCATGCGGCTCTGGTCACCATGTTGTCATCAGCTGATGAACACACGATCTTCTTTTATGGGAGGTTCTGTTTAAAGGCATCTTACCTTAATACGTATTGTTGGTTTGTCAACAGTGAACTCACAACAAACAGCGCTGTAACTCGTGCTAAACAAAGCTTATGTGACAAATGTGATTCTCCTGAAGGCAATCACAGTCTCCTTGCCCTTGGGAGCACCAGCCAGCACTGTGGTTGGGGACCATTTTAAACAGTGACATCACCAACCAAAGGCACAAAATACGAGAACATAGACCATTTGAGAAGGACAGTGGTTCACAGAATGAGCTGAAAACAAGAAGGCAGCGTGTCACCTAGTCCAGCCTCCGCTGGGGGTGTTGGGTCAGTCACGTCCACGTTTTCTGGCCCCCCTGTGCATGTCTAGGATGGCTGTGCAGGGACCACGAGTATTCATTTGGCGGGGGGGTGGTGACGCAGAAACTTGAGCAACCAGGCAAATTTACAAACACAGAATAATAGTAAGTTTTGTGGGGTTTTTTTGTTTGTTTCATCTTAAAGAGAAAGAGTGCACAAGCAAGGGGAGGGGCAGAGGAAGAGGGTGGGGAGAGAGAGAGAATCCCAAGCAGGCTCCATCCAGGCTCAGCGCAGAGCCCGACACGGGGCTCGATCCCACAACCCTGGGATCATGACCTGAGCTGAAATCTAGAGTCGGACGCTTAACTGACTGAGCCTCCCAGGTGCCTCAATATTTACTTGTTTAATAAGAAGTCGGTATTGTGTATGCCAACTTCTCTTCACTATTTCCCTGTCCTACAATTAATAAAGCTGAGGCTCCAGCTTTTAACTTCATCATGGAAGAAATGGGTACCAGGTCTTGTAACTAGTAAACAACAGAATCGAGACTACAGTCTGATTTTCCTGAGGGGTCTGCCTCTCCTGGTCACTGGCATCCCCCCCCCCCCGGTATGTACTGAGGGGGAGCGCTCGCCCTGTGCTTAGGTTAGCATGAATGCGCTTGGACATTACCAAGGAGTTTTGCCCCTTAGATGTAGCTCTTGGGGGTGGACCACTTCACCACTGAAGCAGATGTCACGGGTAAGATTAGCCCATTTTTTAGATATGACTCAATTCGAGAGATTTTTGTGTTTTGTTTGGTGGTGTTTTGAAAGGTTTGAGAAACAACCCAAAATCTAATCCTAGGCCTATTTTCAATCATCCAACAAATGTAAAACCGGCTGCACTTGTGCCAGGCGGTGCCAGACCTGGGGGTACTGCCCGAGCTGGCGGGGGACACCACCAGATGGCCAGTGGTAACGTGATAACCGCCAAAGGGAGAAGTAGAGAACGCAATTAGATGCGCCCCAAACAGTCCCTGAATCCCGAAGAAGGAGCAGGGTAACTGGTGGGGGGAGCCTGGAGAGGGAGACGTTGGACAGTGATGGAGGGAGCACCCTTGGCCCCCGGGCCGAAACACCTTGCACAGCAAGTGTGGCGCCAGGCGCCCTCCCAGCTCCTCCTGGCCCAGCGGACCATCTGCTCACCAGGCAGGCTTGTGGTCCTAACGCGGTGTCCCCGCCAATTTCCAGAGGGAAGGGGCTGGTCAGAGAACTCAAGCGTTGGGCCCTGAAGGAAGTTCTTGCTGCACACGATCAGCATTCTGGCTTCGGATGGGTCTCGTCTGAGTTTGGTCGGCCTGGTGACTGAGCCCTCTCCGTGTGCCAGGCCGCGTCCGTCGGTACAGACACCCCACGCCCGTCCTGCCTGCGCGGCCTCTCTTGATTCTGCCCTCCACTTGAGAGTCGGGTCCTGGATGGGATCGGCAGCTTCTCCGAGCTGCGGACGGACCCCTGCTCTGTTTGCATAAAGGTTAGCCCACTGCTGTGGGAAAGAAGTGATGTTCTGGGTAAAAGGGACTGCGAATCGGGCACTTGATTTCACTGCCTATTCTATCCTAAGTCATAAGAGCCTGTAGTTCCCCCCACAGGCATGTATGACGTCACTTTGCACACACATGGCTCTGGCTGCCGCCCGGTCTGTTAGCACCTGGTCGTGCTGAGCACATTGGGCCGTCGCATCCGTATGGAAATGATTGATTCCAAGCGCTTTCCTGGAAATAGTGTGTCTTCATAAAGGGGCCCTTGGAACTTATTCTTTCATTTTTTCTAGTAGTTGGGTTTCTAAACTTAAGTGTGCCTTTGTTACACCATTTAAATCCAGCGTCAGAGCTAATGGAGAGGAGTCCCTTTGGGTAACTTTGTATTTTGTGTTCTGTGTGAATTTTCGCCTAAGGGCATCTTAGTTACAGTGGAAACATCGCTGAGGCTTCAGATAGTCAGGACTTCCGGGTCCCCCGGGCCGCGCCTGTCAGGTTATCTCTGTTCTGTGTGCCCCGCTCAGGTCCAGAGAGGTAGGTCCCGGGTCGCTGCTGGCTTGATGGACGGGTACGAGCTCGAAGCACCCACCGCAGCCGCGTCCCGACAGACACAGACAGGCCACCCGTGGAAATAGTGGGGATTGCTGCTTCTGTGATTTTTCTACGGTCCAGGATTCTCTTTGCTCCTAGATCTGAACCGACCCGGGGATTTACTAAGAAAACAAGCGCAGAAATAGAGACTGGGGTCCATGTGGGCATTAGCGGAGATGGGGTGGGTGTGAGGTAGTATCTGTGGAGGGTCCGTTGCATCTGCTGCTTTCTGTGCAGGACGTGTGCGCTTACTTTTAACATCACCTTGTGGGTGGGGGTATCCCCACTTGAAGTGGGCGCAGGCAGATAACGCTGTAGAGCGGCGGCTGCGGGCCGGTATCTGCAGGCCCCCTGCCCCCCGACAGTTCCACGGAGTAGCCGTGGTCCCCAGCCTACGTGTACGGAGATGAGACTTAGAAAGATCGAGTCCTCTAGAGGTCGGTTATTCGGGGCCCATCGCCTGTCAGGCACTGGTGGGGAAGTTCCAGGACCACAGCTGCGAGCGGGGACGTGAAGCCTCTGTCCACATGGGAGCTCATGTTCCGGGGTGTGTCCGGGGTGTGCCCGGGGAGCCGGCCGTGAGCCGCTGTGGGGCGGGAGCGAGCAGGATGGTGTGAGAGAGGAGTGAGAAGGGCCTCCTGGGAGGAGGGGGGTGGACCCGGGGGGTAGTCTGTCCCCAAGCTCATCTTCCCACTCCGCTGTGTTCTGGGACCGTCCCCGCAGTCCCGTCCCGTCGCCACACGACCACCGTTGTGAGCCCGCGGTGCTCCACTGGTCGTGCATGTGCACTTCGACGTGCATCCGCGTGTGTGAGCAGACCGCGCCCGTCACGACGAATACGTACGTGTGTGTGTTTTGTACTTTCAGCTGATACCGAAGATGTGTGCATCGTAGAAAGATTGTTCTCCAGCAGCCTAGTGGCCATCGTTAGCCTGAAAGCCCCGAGGAAGCTGAAAGTCTGCCACTTCAAGAAAGGCACTGAGATCTGCAACTACAGCTACTCGAACACCATACTGGCCGTGAAACTCAACAGGCAGGTGAGCGACACCGCGCCCGGGACGCCAGGCGCCCCGTCCCCGCCCCGCCGCTCCCGGTCTCCCCCGGGGCCTGGGAGAGCTGGCGCTCCCGGGCCCTGGTCCTGCTCGCCCCGGGCCGCCTCCCCGATGCAGCTCCGTCTCCTCGACGGTTCTGCTCCAAGCACACTGTCCCAGCGCACGTTCTTGGGCTCCTCCGGGTTAACTGCTACTCTCGTCAAGACACAAGCCTAGCGCTCCCCTGAATGCGCACTCGGCCGTCGAGTGGCGTCAGGGTTTTCGTCCCTCCTTTCACTTTCATAGATGCTACTTAAAAAATACATCTGTGGGCGTCTTTTTCCTTTTTTCTTCTTTTTTCTCTTTTAAACTTACTGTCTTCCCCACACTCCCAAAAACATCTGGCCCAGAGTATGCGCTTGGTGGCTGGCACCGGAGCTTATTTCGTGAGACCACCTCATGGCTTTCGCTTCCCTACAAAACGCAGCACCGTCCTGAAGACCCTTCAGCTTTTCCGCGACAACCACGTATTCCTCGCAGGGAAAGCTGTGGACGTTGCCGGGTGCAGAGCGCACGTTGCCGCGCCGGGGTCTGCACCGTCCGACCGGGTGGAGTGGTTGCACTGGGGGCGTGCTGGTGCGATTCAGACTGGGAGGGGGGCCGTGATCTGCGGAAGTGGGTCAGAGCCGGGGATTGTAAGGCGTGACCTGTTGAACACTTTTGAACCTAAAACATACAAGTGTACGTGCACGCACCAGCTACTGTGCAAGCCGGGCCGTCTTCCTTGTGTGAATCGTCCCTTGGCGCATCAGCTGCAAGCAGTCAGTCATTCTCCTCAGAGCGGGGTGTGAACTGCACCTGCAAAATAATGAGAGCGCAGAGTGAGTTTTCATGTTTTTAAAAACCCCTAGGCTTTTGGGGCACCTGAGTGGCTCAGTCGGTTAAGCCTCCAACTCTTGGTTTCTGCTCAAGTCTTGATCTCAAGGGATTGAGCCCAGTGTGGGGCTCTGCACTGGCAGGGCGGAGCCTGCTTGGAATTCCCTCTGTGTCTCTATCCCTGCCCTCCGCCCCCACCCCTGCTCCAGGTAGATCAATAGATATGGCACCTGGGTGGCTCACTTAGTTAAGCAACTCTTGATTACAACTCAGGTCATAATGTCACTGTTCGTCACTTTGAGCCCCGTGTCGGGCTCTTTGCTGGCAGCATGGAACCTGCTTGGGATTCTCTGTGTCTCCCTCTCTGTCCCTCCCATACGAGTGTGCTCTCTCTCTCTTTCTCTCACTCACTCACTCTTGCTCCTCATCTCTCAAACGTTAAAAAAAAAAAAAAAAAACAGAACCCTAGGCTTTTATTCTCGTTTTGCCATGCTTTATTCGTTTATTCATGCTTTATTTCTGTTGTGTTTTTTTTTTTTTTAAGAGAACATGTGCACACGCACGAGCCGGGGAAGGGGGCAAAAGGGGGGATGGAGAGAGAATCTCACGCAGGCTCCATGCTCGGCACAGAGCCTGACACGGGGCTTGATCCACGACCTGTTCCGAAGTCAAGTGTTGGCCGCTCAACTGACTGAGCCATCCAGGCGCCCCCAGCATGGGTTTTTGAAAGCAGCTGACCTTTCCCAGACCTGTCCAAGGCACCTGCTCTGCTTTTCACGAGGGGAGGAGTGAGCCAAACAAAAACAAACCAAAAACACAAAATGAACTCTTCTTAGCTGTAGTTCACCAGTGTCTGTAATAATGAATTAAATCACACGGTTAGAGGTCCTGGTACAGTCGGCGGAAATGGTCACGGAGCAGGCACTGCTGGCTTTGGACGTCACACGAGTGGTAAATGAGGAACAAAGCCGCCCGGTCACGGCCAACGTCCTCTGTGCCGCGAGCGTCCAGTCCGCCTGGTGTTCCGGAAGGAACAGGGAGCCTCCGTATCCAGGAGGCGGTTAAGACTGGGGAGCAAGCATTGTGTTGTGTCTTTATTTCTGGTTTTCTGTTGCGTCCCTTCCCTAGCGGCTGATAGTGTGCCTGGAGGAATCTCTCTACATACACAACATCCGGGACATGAAGGTACTGCACACAATCAGGGAGACCCCTCCGAACCCTGCAGGTAAACGAGTTGCGGGAAGAAAGTGTCATTGCCCGATTCTGCCTCTCGCTTATTTTGATTTTATTTTAGAGAGAGTGTGTGTGCACGTGGGGGTGGGGGGGCGGGTGGTGGGCAGAGGAAAAGAGGGAGAGACTCCTAAGCCGGCTCCACGCTCAGTGCTGAGTCCCGTGCGGGACTTGATCCCACAACCCTGGGATCACGACCTGAGCTGAAATCAAGAGTCAGACGCCCAACCGGCTGAGCCACCCAAGTGCCCTTGGTTCTGCCTTTTAAAGATTAGCCATTTTGTCCATATAGCTTCTACCCAGATAGACCGCTTTGGAAAGTAGTGATCTTAAACCAAGCTGCTTTCCCTCTGCTGCTGGGCTTGTGACCACATAAACCATTGGTCTCGTCGGCTTCCAGTTCTGAGGTTACTGATCGGTTTCAAGCAAAGGCCTTCAGTCTGTTTTTATAATCTTGTCACTGAAGGAGGTGGTTGGGGCTGTGGCGCTAGAAGCAAGCCCGCTCGGCAGCCGCCAGGGCTGGCTCAGGGTCCCCTTTGCTGAGTGCGTTCTTTGTTACGTAAATGCCAGCTTCTGTCTAACAGCGGGACAGAAAACCCTCTCGTCCTAACTCTCCTGGGCCTCCGTGTATTACCACAGGCTTGTGTGCGTTGTCGATAAACAACGACAACTGTTACTTGGCGTACCCGGGCAGTGCGACCATCGGAGAGGTGCAGGTCTTCGACACCATCAACTTGGTGAGGCTCCTTTTGTGCTGGGGTCACTCGCTCAAACGTCCTCGTTCCCGAACCGGGTGCCGGGGAGCCTTCAGCCTCCTCGTTTCTGTGGCTCGGCCCTGCGGTTTCACTGCCGCCTTCCTTGGGGGCACAGCAGGTCCGGGTGACCTCTCCCTGCAGATGGATCCCCGTGGTCACGCCCGCAGTGCTGAGCTCGGGCAGACTGGCCGATGGAAGGGCTGGAGGGAACTGTAGCCACTTCGCGGACGGCCTGCTTGGAGCAGCCTTGCCTCGGGCCCCACCCCCCGTAAACCAGGTGGACGTGGCCTTGGTGTCAGCTGGCGTGGTGTCGGAGGCCCAGCCAGTCAGCGCTTCAGCCTCGTGACGGGGGGCGGCGGGGAGTGTGATCTCGCCGCGCGGCGGCCACGGCACGTCGGTCTTGCCTTCCAGAGAGCTGCGAACATGATCCCGGCTCACGACAGTCCTTTGGCGGCGCTGGCATTCGACGCCAGTGGAACCAAGCTGGCCACCGCCTCGGAGAAGGTACGTCTGCCGCGTGGCCCGACGGGAACCCGGTCTGGGGGCTTTGGCACACTTTCTCGGTTCCGCTCACACAGTCGAGCGACCAGATGGGTTTCTGGGTCGACCGGCTCCCAGACCAGCATGGACGGCGACCCCCGCGGCGGCCGTGGGACGAGCCGCCCGGACTGCGGTGGGAGCGTGTGGGCGACACGCCCCACGTCCTCCTCTGAGACTGCGCTGGCAGGCGCGGTGCCAGGGAACTCGAATGGCAGTGAGGAGTGGACGCGGTTCTGCCCAGGGCGGGTCTGAACACATTTCGGTGCACGTTCTCTCCTTTCCTTCTGTGTCTGCTCGCTTAACAAGACAGTGACCGTGCCGAATGTATCACCTGCATCCTCTTTCGCCCTGCGTGTGTCGTATTTTGCAGAGTTAAGAACCCTTCTAACGGCCGTACGGCACTTGGTTGTGCTTTACCGAGACGTCACCCTGTGGGGACGTTTATGTTCTTCCTACTGTTTAGATTGGAATGATCACATTTGGAATATAGATAATAGTGTGTTTGTCTTACATACAGACCTTTTTTGTGCCTCTCGGTTCACTTAAGAGATTCCAATGAGCAGACTTTCTGGGTTCAAAGGATGTGGTTGTTGTAAGGTTCTCCCTGCACAGCACAGGGCGACTCCCTTCCGCTTGGGCCTCTTCTCCCTCCCCCCCCCCCCCCCCCCCCACCTTCTTGACACCGGAGGAGCGTCACTGTCTTCCCAGCTTGGCTGCTACGTCTTGTTCCTTTGCAGCTCCTCTGGTCTCCTTAATCTCGTTCTCCTCTGTTCCGGCTTCTTCTGTGCAGTTCCCTGCTGCCTAGCTGTGCTTTGATGCTCGCTCACCGACAACCTAGGTAGCCTGCCTCCTGTCTCCTCTCCCCTTGAGCCAGCCAACCACGTAAGATTTGAGAAAAGCCCGCTTGAACTCTGCCGCAAGGGTCCGCCAGTTTCAGTAACAACAGCGCTGCCATCTGTGACTCCCTTAGTCACCAAGGACACAGGTCTTTTATATTCATGACCCCATCCCATCCCCCAGCAAGGTACACATATTCTCATTTCATATTGAGGGTTCAGAGAGATTAATCATTTGCTCGGGGTCACCAAGCTGGGTGGCAGCAGAGGTTTGGACTCCAAGCCTGGCTTTGCTTTTAAACACCACTGGACGATTGCGTCGTCGCTTTGTTCGCTTCTAGGGCAGTGGCGGTGAGCTTCTGTCACCCCTTGGGTAATAAAGTCTCGTCTCCGTAGTTCTCATCAGATCAGAGAAGCACCCTAAAGCATTTTGTGGAGCCTCAAGGCCGGTAAAAACAGAACTGGAGCTTTCTGGACAATGAAGAGCAATCTTCTGATTTGCTTTTAGCCTGAATACTCTTGGTGCATGGGGTTAGCCCTTGGCGGCATCCCGTCCTGCGGGGCGCTGGGCCGTGTCCAGCTATATGCTTGATCCTGCATTCAGTGGGCACAGCGAGGCTCCTTACCAGCTCACCGTTAATTAGTATTACGCAATAGGTATGCCATTAAAATAAATTTCTACGTCCGAAAATTTAGACTACAGAGGACAAAGCCTTTGCTGTGGTTGTTGTTGTAGATGAGTGTGCTATTTTATCCTTTTCAAGTCTCAAGATTGGCAAACGCATTTGGTATCTTTTTATCCAGACAGAATCACTATATTTAAAGAACGTTTTCCAGAAGGAAACGATTCCTGGTGTTCTGTAATTAGGTTGCTTATAGCTTATTTATTTATTTATTTATTTTTACTATTTATAAACACGTCAGATATCATAGAATGGTTTTCACACTAAAGAGTTTGAACCTTCCAAAACGCATTTGGTGTCAGGTGACCCTCTGAGTAATTCTTCCTGCCCCCGCACATTTGAGATACTACCTGTTTTCAGGTTTTCCTAGGAGTCTCTTCCCTGTGCGTTCTATGACCGTAGCTTGTTAGCATTCTTGGAACATCTGGATGTCAAAAGCACCACTCGTGCTCACTCTCTTGGCTGTTCTGTCTTACTCTCTCTGATGTTCAAGTCCTGTCCTTCCAGGCCCACGTCCCCGTTCTCCAGGGCAGCGGCGGGAAACTGGCATCTTGAGAAGGGCTCATCCCCACACGGGGAAGGAGGGCCGCTCACTGCTCGTTCATACGCTCCTTTGTCTGAGTCATATGGGTTTTCTTAGTGTTGGTCGTACCATGTATAAGTTGGGACTTACTCGTTTTTAGGCCATTAAGTAACACTTCCAGCCAATGGTTCCCTTGATCAGTAACTCAACCTGAAGCAGCAAGAGAGGCTGTCCGGGTGGGGGGTTTGTGGGGGGGGGCAGTCCTTGAACCTCTCAGACCACCGAGTGAGGTGATGCTTCCTGATGTGCAGCAGGGTCGGCTCGTAAGAGTTTAAACTTCACGTCACGTAGAAGGACCAGAACTGTTGCGCACTTGACTCCAAGGGTATCGGGGTTTAGAGCAAGCAGGGAGTTACAGCGGCCGCATTTGAAGAGAAGCGTAAACGTCGAGTACGCAGTAGAAGCGGGAACTGTTCCCGTGGGCAGAGTGGGGTGCTGCTGGCGTGCAGGGGGCGTGTGGAAGCTGCTGGTGAGTGGCGCCCCTTGTGTTTCCTTCACAGTCTGATGTGAAGGAGACAGAAGGCTGGGCTTACTCGGTTAAAATCCCTTTTTCTTTCCTTTTTCACCTGTCACAGGGGACCGTGATTAGGGTGTTTTCCATTCCAGAGGGACAGAAACTCTTTGAGTTCCGGAGAGGAGTTAAGAGGTAAGATACAGAAGTCCCAGAACTGGTTTTGGAGTTGACATTTGGATTTCGGGTGTGTGTTCTCTGGATCGAGTGGAAACTTAAAGCAGCCCTGAGAGCCCCATTTCAACGCACAAGTGTTTCTCAACCCAGCCAGACGGTCAGAGGGGACTTGGGAGTCGTCCTGGCGGGTAAAGGAGCACGTTTATAATGCCAGCTGGCTTTCTTCTGTCTGCCACCCCCGCAGAATGGAGGGCAATGGCCAGGCAGCCCGAGAATGAGGAGGAAGCGGCCTGACTGGGCCCCCTGGAGCCAAGTGGTTTCTTCGGCCTGCCCTGAGGTGGCAGGCCCGTGAGTTCCCGGCCTGCTCATCACGCTCCTGTCTTGCTCCTCTACTCAGAAAACCCCTCAGCGTTTGGTGCTCCCTCCACTAATCTCCCTGTCCGGCTGCACACCTTGCCGGCTCTGTACTTGGCACCCCCTGGGTCCTCTTCCACAGGACTGGCTCTAGGGCTCTGGTCCCTGTCCTGAAGGGGCCACCGATAGTGCCCACCCCAGGGTGGGAACTGGGCCGGAAGGTTTTCCAGAACCTGCAGCTGTTGGCCACCCCCACTTCTGGGAACCTTGCGTTGTGCATCAGCACTCCCTCTCATCCCTGGGGTCCTTCCCAGAGACGGCACACGCGTGCTTTAGGGTCCCGTCTCCAAAGCCAGATGCCTCAGTTCCTCCCCATTACTGCTTCCTAGGTTTCTTGCCTTTTTTCTCTTGGTTTTCCTTACATTCACCTTTCTCGATTTTTCTACTGCTGCTGCTGCTCCATTTTCTCTCCCTGTGTCTCACTTCTGCCCTGGAGCCTCTCCTCCTGTGCTGTGCGGCCCCACAGGTTCCCACAGGCTCCTGAACCGGGTTGTCTGTGTGCTGGTGGGTCCACCTGTGTGTGTGGCCCGGGCTGCTCTCCTGACATGCACCTGTATTTCTCCTGCCTGCTGGATGCTGGGCCCCCCGGTGACCCACCAGAAGGTGCCCCCCATCTGCCCTTCATCGCTCACGTGCCTGATCTTGGTGAACACCGCCATCATCGACCTGGTGCCTGGGTCAGAGGGGCTCCACACTGGCTCCTTTCTCCCATTCAGTCAGGTGGCAGGGGTGTCGGCACCCTGGGTCAGTCCCACCAATCCCCTGTCCCCTCCGCCCCTGCCCTCCCAGTTCGAATCACCGCCGTCTGACCTCTTGTGTGCCTCGGTCTCTGTCGTCGGCCCCTTCGGTCCATTCTTCAGACCGTGGCCCAGGTTGCTCTTTGAGGGTGTCAGTGTCCGTAAAGCACACGCCCGTTGGGGGAGTTCCAGGTGTGCCTCCTGCCGGCAGGGCCGACCGCAGACCCCCCCAGCCGTGGTGCGTGAGGCCTGCCGTTCCCTGCTTTTCCAGCTCGGCTGCCCTGGCCCCGTGGCTCCCAGCTCCGGCCACACTGAACGCCCGCTCCTCAGAGGGAACTCTCTGCACGGGGTCTCGCCTGTGCGGTCTCCTGTGCTGGGTGTCAGTCTGTGACCCGGCCGACTGCTGACCCTCGCGTGGCAACAACCCTTCCCTCCACGGGTCTCTAGCGCCGCCCACTCGTACTTGCCGGCTCTCCTTTCTTGCGGCAGATTACTGTCCGCGAACTCGGCTCACCGAAGCTCCGTGAAAGCAAGAGCCCTTCCTGATTTCCCCGCTTCATCCCCAGAGCTTGGCCCGACACCGGCACTTCACAGGCACCCGTTAAACATGTACTGGCCTGACGGGGCAGACGCATCTTGTACTCCTAAGTGTCAGGAGCAGGTGCAGGTTCATTTGAGGCTTTGGGATTTTTACAGCGGTTTTTAAGATAAACTGGAGCGTCAGCGTGTTCAAAGTTCCGCTTTCCTCTTAGATACCACCAAGGTTGCCAGTCTGCCTTGCATGTTAAGAATTGCTAGGATTTGAATTATTGGACTTTGTTTTATTAACCTGAGTGCTGTAAATCCTGCCTGATTCAGCTAAAACTGGTTTAGTGAAGCCCTGAATCCCTTTGTTATTTGGAATTTCAAAGAAAATTAGCCAGCAGTACGGTAAAGAATTGCTCTTAATTTATTATCTTTAAAACATTTTTTTTCTTCAGAAAAATTTTTGAAAAAGCGTCTGGAGAGGAATAAGAAAGATGTCTGTAGACTCAAGTATGCCAATTCCGAGAACTTTTCTTCTCTGACTTTAAAGTCCCTGGAGAAAGGTTGCTAATCGCCCCTTGGAAGTTTGCAGGCGACCGCGTCACTCAGGCCTCTTTTGCTCACCCGCAGGTGTGTGAGCATCTGCTCCTTGGCCTTCAGCATGGACAGCCTGTTCCTGTCCGCGTCCAGCAACACTGAGACTGTGCACATCTTCAAACTCGAGACTGTGAAAGAAAAGTGAGTTGAGTTGCAGAGACACGTTTGTTTTTAAAAATATATATATATATATATACAAAGCACTTTCTCCACTGACTGGGTGGAAATTCCAGCACGGATGTTGTCCTGCCTTTAGACATTTTTGCCAGTAAACACCCCGGAGCTGCCTCTCGAGTGTCACCAGATGTGGGCTCAGCGGTGAAATGACTTCCCTGAAAGATGAGGCAGTGAGGCAGGACAGGAGGTTGGGGGACGGGGGTGGTGTGAAGAGGGACGTCCTGGGGTCTGTGCACATGTCCCCTCGTACCACTGCCTTTACCCACACAAGACGTGGGAGTGCGTGCTGGCTCCAGCCTGCCCACAGGTGGTTTCTGCATTTAAAGCAGTTGATTTAAATTCTGCGTTACTCTGACGGGTGTGCGCAGCGAAGGAGAGGTTCTTTTCTTAACTTTTAAAAAGACACCCACAAGGTTGAGTGTTGTTAGTTCACGTGCTGTCTTACTCAAAGGAATATTTACGATAACTTAACAAATGCATCCAGGTGAACAACAACAAAATCGGGCTCTGGGGAAATAATTGAGATGTGTGCTCATGAGGTTTCCGTAGACTTCCTGTTGAAAAGTTCTGGGGCGGAGGGCGGGTCGTGAATCTGGCCCCGTGCATTCTCACTTCTGCTGCAAAGTGGGGAGCCTGCCCGTCTGCCACCTTCTCGTGTGGCCCCCTGGGGGGAGCAAGGCTCTTCTAGGTTCTGAAACCTGACAGGCCTCCTCTGACCCTTCTCAGGAGATGCGCCCACAGCGTCCCCAGTCTCTTGAGACTTCGTCGTTCTCTACGCCCCTTTTTCCCGAGGTGTGGGGAACCCCTCTTCCAGTTTCAGGGCTGATACTTGCTTCTGTGAGTGGGACCTGGTCATTGTCCTGGCGGAGAGTCTGCCTTTGTGTATCTGATAATGGTTCTTCCTTCTAGACCTCAGGAGGAGCCCACCACCTGGACCGGGTACTTCGGGAAAGTGCTCATGGCGTCCACCAGCTACTTGCCCTCCCAAGTAACAGAAATGTTCAACCAGGGCAGAGCCTTTGCCACAGTCCGCCTGCCTTTCTGTGGCCACAAGAACATCTGCTCGCTGGCCACGTGAGTAGGGACAGGGGTCACCTCTCTCTCTCTTGCCAGGGTACATCCAGTCAGGAGCCTGGTCTCGGATCACTGCAGACGGTGGAGGTGTGGCCCCGTTAAGTTGCTCCCGGCCCGGGAACAGCCCGGAACTTAGGCCTTTGCAAAGCTTGGTCAAGAGTTAGGTGGAAGTGGAGGGAACCCCCAAGTGCCTCTTCACCGTTACTGGACTGAAATGCTTCCCCTGGGTTGTTCTGATCCAAAAATTCTTCCTCTTTCTGTTTCTGTTGGGAATATTGGTCGTGTTACTAAAGAAACCGCCTAAGTCTGGACTATAGGAGGCCGCCAATAGTTAACCTCTTGGGACCTACAAAACCTGCAGTGTGACCTAGTCCAGGGCTGTCTGTGTCGCTCTGGAGTGGGGCTTCAGAATGCACAAGGCGCCTGGTGAGCTTCGTCGGATTGTCCAGAGTGTAGCCACGCAGGGAGATACTGTCTTGAAAATTCCGCGACAGCACGTCTTCGTGATTCCGTGCACATAACAAACGTTACTTGACCTCCTCTTTGTCCAACTAACGTAGTTGAAATATCTACGCTTAGCATTCAGAGAAGCCACGGAAGTGGTCTTGTTCCCAGCTCTTCTGTGGGCTTGGGTGTCGATTCGCACGAAGTGCACCCGCAGCCCCCATGCTGTGGCCTCAGGCGGCGGGCGGGCGCCATCTCTCTTCTCACCAGTGGAGCGCACGAAACTAACTCTGCTCCTTTGGGGTGTGGGGTGAGAGGCCTTCCTGGCTGTGCCACAGGCGAGGCTCCTGGTTTACCAAGAATGTTGTATGAAAGCGGAGGTCCTAGAATCGGGCTCCTTCTGATTCTTCCTAGAATTCAGAAGATTCCCCGGCTACTGGTGGGAGCTTCCGACGGGTACTTGTACATGTACAACCTGGACCCCCAGGAGGGAGGCGAGTGCACCCTGATGAAGCAGCACAAGTAAGTGGGCCTCAGCCGGCCAGCACCGCCAGCGCGGGCACTGTGATGTCAGGCACCCCCCCACCGCCGTGCGTTTGCCCGGTTCCCCAAGGCCAGTGACACAGACGGGCATGTGCCCGCGGGGCCGGCCTGTGCCGCTGAGGAGACTCCCTTGCGCAGACAGAACTGGGTGAGGGCGCGGGCCCCGGCTCTCGGCGCCGCTCTGCTGGTGGCCCAGTGCGGTGACTGTGTAGAGATTGGACAGGCGGCCGGCGCTGTGCTCGTCCGTCCCCGGGCCGGGCCGGGCCGACTGAGGCGGGGACTTAGCCTTTTCCAGGAAAGGGATGACGCTCTTGGTGTCCTCCACGGTGCACTGAGCGTTCTTGGAGAGCCTGCTGCCTCAACGTGGGACACAGGTGTTCTCTTCGAAAAGAAGAAATTCGTATTTGTTCATTGGGAAGAGTGCAGTTTGCTGTTGCTTTTGCTTTTTTTGAATTACGCAGGAATTCCCCAAACAATGATACTATAATACTGTAACGTTATAACTGGGGTCTTTTTTTTTTTTTTTTTTTTTTTTTAATTTTTTTTTTTAACATTTTATTTATTTTTGAGACAGAGCATGAATGGGGGAGGGGCAGAGAGAGAGGGAGACACAGAATCGGAAACAGGCTCCAGGCTCTGAGCCATCAGCCCAGAGCCTGACGCGGGGCTCGAACTCACGGACCGCGAGATCGTGACCTGGCTGAAGTCGGACGCTTAACCGACTGCGCCACCCAGGCGCCCCTGGGGTCTTTTTTTTTATAGCAGATTCTACTTATGATCCTCAGTCTTAAAAATGGGAGATTATCTCAGTGGGTATAACTTTCACCAGATTTCCCAGGTAGAAATCTTGGTGAGAAATCCGAATGAACGCAGGGAATGAGCTTCTAGTCAGCACAGTGGAGGGAGCGCACACGCGTGTCCGTTTTGGGTGAGCCTGTTGGGTTTTCTGGGCACTTCTGGCCCCACAGGCCCACGAGGCTGAGTTGTGAGGACCCCTGACGGCCTAGACGTCTGTTTTCCTCCCTCCCTCCAGGTTGGACGGCAGCATGGAGACCACCAATGAAATCTTGGACTCGGCCTCTCACGACTGCCCCCTAGTGACGCAGACCTACGGCGCGGCTGTCACCACAGGTACTCACGTGCCTTCGTCTCCGACCAGACTTGGTAAGGGCTGTGCCGCAGGCACGGAGGTAGATGTGTATGGCCCGTGCGAGGCGCTGCTGCCCCCCCCCCCCGCCCTTTCCCCTGGGCGGTGCCCTGAGGCAAGCTGTTGGCAAGGTTGGGGGGGGGGGTTCAAGGCTGACCTACTTGTATTCCTTTCGAAGGAGGAGTAGTCATGATGGCTCAGGCTGCTTTGGGTGCATGTGAATTGTCCCTGGCTTGCTGCTAAAATATTACCCTCAATTTTGACGTCGCCAAGGGGGCGCCCTTGGTCCTGTGTGATCGCTCACCGGGCGAGCGTGCGGCACCCCCTTGGCACTGGGAGGCACTGGGGCCCTGGGAGGATGGGATTGTAGGCCTGCCTTCGGGGCCCCTCCTGCTGCGGGACAGACACAGGGGAGGCCACCCAGGCGTCCACCCCACCCCCCACCCCCAAAACCACCTTGACCTCAGGGGGGCAATCCTGTCACTTTGCTCCCACGGGAGACTGTAGGTGTCACCATCGCTCTCTGCGGTGAAGCGGCCCTTTCTGTCGGGTAAGGCCCTGGTGTCTGGTGACGAGCACCCCGCATCACCAGTTCGAGAACTGTTCCCACTCTCCGGTCTGTGGAGGAAAATTTGCAGCCTGGTTGTCAGGAAGCCCCGTTTACTGTGTAGCCATCTCGTTTGACGTTTATGAATTTTGGAAAATATCTGATTCACCTGGGGCTGCCCAAGGCCGCGAAAGGCTTGTAGTCAGAGAGGGAGCACAGTTCAGACTTAGTGTGCGCCGTGGCCTGTAAACACGCCGACGGCCGTGTCGCCATGCGGCCTCCGTGGCCGCTGGCTGCCACCGTCCTGCCTCCCAGCCCCTGAGCGTGGCCACGCTGTCTCTTTGCAGCCTACGCCGACGAGCTGGGAGCCGCGGGCGGCGCGTGTCTGGAGGAGGAGGCCAGCGCTCTGCGGCTGGAGGAAGACAGCGAGCACCCCCCTATGATTCTTCGGACGGACTGAACTTGACCTGTGAACTCTGACCCCTGAAGCAGAGGACACTGGCTTGACAGAGGACTTTGTGTTATGCTGCTATGAACTTTGACCTGAGTTGGGGAGAGGACGGCAGACACTTCAAAAGAAAAAAAAAAAAAAAAAGATTGTAGCCGTAGTGTCATTCCATACTGTCGAGAAATACATTGTTTTCACTTCAGTGGCTTTTAATCCCGCTTAGGAATCTTAGCTTTTCGTTTGTTTTCTCTTTTTGCCAAAATTAACTGTTCGGTGAAGCCCTTGAAACCTCCTTGCTTTGCATGCATTAATGTGCCAAGCCAGCAGAGGAGAGGAGAGCTAGAAGCCACTTTACGACACCCGCAGTTGTCTGGTTTTTAAAATCTGTATATAGTGAGGAGCGTCCTCGGGGGACGGCAGCATCGCGCAGTGGTTGTGGGTGTCCAGGCGGACCTGCTCGGCGGGTCCAAGAGCCCTCTGTGGGCTCGCCAGGCTGGGGCGTCAGCCGTGGGGAGGAGTGCTCACTCCCCGGAGCCCCTCCCGGGCCCTTTTCCCCGTTTTATTTTGTTAATTAAATTCTTTCCAGATTGGATTACTCTGGGAATTCTTGCTTGTTGGACTTTTATTTTGTTTCTGGCCTCATTTTCCACGTGGGTATTGGAGGAGAGCGATTCTTTCTGGCATTAAAAACCTTGTATTCAGACAGCGCGTGAACTTCAAAGAGCACCCGGGAAGGCCAGCGCCGAGGAAAGTGGTCTGGTTTGTGTGATTAAATTATCTGGTCTTTAATTTTCCTGTTGAATAACCGGGGGGGGGGGGGGGGGGGGGGGGTTGTTTGTTTTTAGGGAATTTAGTAGCGGCTCCCTGGACCCACAGAGCACAGAATTACAGCGTGGTGGCTACCCGAGTTGTCCTCTGACCTTGAGCCCCGCTGACTGTCAGGGGCTCTCCTCACCTTCGTCAGAAGTGGTAGAGAGAGCTAGAAATGGGGAGGTTGGCTCTGAGCGCCTGCCTTCCAGTGTGATACGTGCCTTTTCCATTTAGTCTTACGGAATTGTCCGGCAGAGTGACGCGGGGCTGTGGTCACGGGTCCCAGTGTTTGCCCAGCTTCCCTTTTCGTTTTCACAGCCTGAAACAACCGCAGATACCTCAAACTCTGCATTCCAAACCAAGACACCTAGCAGGTAAAGTTTTGAGGCCGTTCAAACGGAGTTAGTGGCATAAAGGATCGTGGTGGATTCTGTGGAATGGTGACAGTTAAGGATAGAAGTGAAAAAGCAAAAATGTGTCTGCCCTCCCTTTTCCCTTTGTCAGGCATTTGAACCGAGGCGGGAGAGGGGCAGAGGCATCTGCTCCGGGTTGTATTTGTCTGGTCTCGGCAGTCATGCGGCCTGGAGAAGGGGGAGAGGCACCTGCTCCAAGTGCCTGCGGCTGTGTGCCCAGCGGTTCAGGTAGAAAGCCTAGGTGCAGGGGGCACCCAGAGTAAGCTCTGACTGTGGCAGAAATCTCCAGAAACGCCAGTTGTGGCAACGAGTGGATGTGCCGTATTAGTCGAAGGTGAGGGCAGAATATACTCTACTTTCCTCTGAAGGCTAGAGGCTGGCACGCCTGCCAGCGTGACCCACAGTCACAGGGGTGATAGGGTGTGCGTCTGCTGAGCCCCGCGCAGGACACGGCCTGCCCAAGTCAGACCCGGAAGGCCCACTCGCTGTTCCTTCTGGAGCAAGGCGTTGCACTCTATGTCTTTGGTGGTGCATTGGCCAGGGTGAGTGTTCACGGGAAAACTAGTGTCAGAGGCCACGTGGCGGACGTGGGGCCCTCAGCTAGGGTCTTCTGACTACCAAAGAGAGAGCTGCCTTTCCTGTTGTGTGTTCAGTATTGCCGAGCTGGGTACCTTTGCGTCGGCCTGCACGCTTGTGGCGACGTGAGGAGTCACGTCTGCTCTGTGGTTCCTCCTGGCCAGGAGTGCGTGGCTTTGTCTGTCTTTGGGATTGGTGGCCCTGTCAGCCGCCATCTCCTCGATGGTGGGACGGATGCTTAGAAAAGGTGGCCTGAGTGGCTGTGACTGTCACTGCCTGCCCTGTTCCAAGGGGCACCGACAGGGCTGGCCAGGTGCTTCTTTGTGCCTGGGCATCAGCAGGCCAGAGGCGCATGCGGTGGGCGCTGGAGAGGACAAATCTGGGAGAAGCCACTGAGATGCACATTAGCAGGACACTTGCTGCCGCACCCGAAGCTTAAACAAACAGGACCCCAGCCGAACCAGACGGGGCACTGACGTGCTGAACTCCAAGCCGTACGCAGATAGTAACTTTATTATGTCCTCACTTTCCGAACTTCCAAAAGAATCACGGGGTAGGAAACAAAACCTGGAAGCCTGCTTCATAGAGCGGTGTGGACTGGGACCAAACCCTTTGTGTTTCCTAAAGCAGCGGAAGCCACAGGCAGGTGGAAGCTGGAGCCGAAGACGCCTGCGGCAGCCCCCGTTCCTGGCACCGTACTGTCAGCTGGCCTGGGTGGGCCTGGGGCCTCGGTCTCCTCCTGTCCCTGCCCCGAGGGGCCGCTGCCTAAACGGGACATGCATGCTGCAAATGCCCGGTTAACCTTTGAAACAGAAATTCGTCTGACCAAATGGAACCGATGGTTCTTCTTCGGTTCTCGTTTGAATACTGAGCCGGTGGGAAAGGTGAAACGAGAACAGTGTGAGTATAAGGCCCAGTCAAGGTCACGTGGCTCCCTGTTGTCCCTGCCTTTCCCACTCCCGGATTCCAGGACCCTGAGCAGCTGCGGGAGTGGGTCTTGGGCAGGAGGGTTGCTGGGGGAGACTCCACGGTCACCCCAGAGCAGACTCCCTTCCGCCGGCACAGGCCATAAGCTCGTGCCTCGTCTGTCCCCCTCCCCTGCAGCCCCCGCCCCCCCCCCCCCCCCCCGCTCGGCAAGGAGGGGCTCCTGGGCGCTGCCTACTCAGATCCATTTGGGGAGCCAAGGGGAAGATGGTGGGTCACGTACAGAAAAGACTAGATGTGCTCAGGTCACAGGCCAGTCAGTGGTGGGAGCTGAGTTCCGGGCTCATTCCCGCTGTCGTCCGAGGTTTTGTGCGGCCGTCTGCAGGGTGTGCGTGGGCCATGCTGGTTTGGTTTTGTTTGTCCCCTGCCCTATGTGTCTGTAGGTCCTGTCTTGTGCATGCGGGGAATGACAGGAGCCCTCGGCTAACATGCGTGTATGACTCTGTAGCTAGTGCAGCTGAAAATCCAAATATGTTACTTTACAAGTGTACTTAATTCTTAAACTGACGGTGGACGGGCGGAAAGGTTTTGGATCGGGTTCTGTGGTGTCCGACGAAAAAGAGTGCGTTCAAGCCATTGGTATTCTGTGTGGGAGGAGCGCTTTCTATAGAATTCTCTTTTGTGAGTGACTGCTTTCCTACTGAGAACGTACAATGACAGCTCATTGCCAAGCCGGTCTCACTGATGTATATTTGGGCTCCTACCAGGTCCTGACCCTGGGCCCGTATTGTACCTTTTCATTCTGCGGATTTTGTGAAGCACAAAAAAAATTGGATTTTGAGGCGTGGCCAACCCTTCTTATCCTTCCCCGATATCTGACCAGGAACGTCTTTAATTTGGAAAAATTAAATCTTTTTAAAGCTCAGAATTTAAAGGAACTGTTTCGATTCCTCACTCCTATGTTGTATCATTCTTTACTGAGTTGTAATTTCTGTTCCTTCTTACATTTCCTTTGTAGGTGAAGCCGTTGTATGTGCTGCCAGTGTATATGGGTGGGGGGGGGGGGAGGGAGGGAGGGTGTGTGTGTGTGTGTGTGTGTGTGTGTGTGTGTGTGTGTGGTGCACGTGCGCATGAGGGGGGAAGGTGTGTGTGTGGGCGCACGCGCACGCCGTGGGGAAACGTGCTTACCGATTCCACATCCGAGCGGAAGGCCCCTTGCTGTTAGCGTTTATAACTGCATTAAGAAATTAGAAGCTGCGATGTCCTTTTCTTCGCGGCCTCGTTGCCGCCTCACAGGCCCTCCATCTCATCTGTCTCGTGTTTCAATGCGCTGTCCTTCTGCCTCGAGCACTTGGGCAGAATATCAGAGTCCTGAAGCCCAAGTGACATCTCATAAAGGTTTTCCTCCGGAGCTGATTCCTGTCCTCTGTGGAACCGACGACACGCTCCCGTCCACTAGTGTTCTCGGCCTCATCTGCCAGATGTTCCCAGGACGCCGCCCCTCGCGGGCTGGGCAGGGTTGAGCGGGTGCGTGCGCTCGCCCCGCCCCCGAGGCCGTGGGGTTCTGTTTGGGGAGGAGGCTGTAGCGGGAGGAGCTCCGCCCGCACCCCTGCCTGGGCCTCGCTGTCAGCTGTCACCGGGGCGCAGCGCTAGTCTGGAGGCTTCTGTCGGCAGCGCCTCCTCCTGGGCACCGGTTTGCTGTGCCACAGACCTCCCTCCAGGCTGGAGGACTCGTTCCTTTTTACGTCGAAGGCGGAGACAGGTCTAATGTCCTGAAAAGGCGTGCCGGGACCCCAGCAGGTGAGATTCTGAGGGGCCGGCTGCCGGAAGCCGTGGGGGCCGCGTCCCTGCTGGGACCGCACGCCGTCGGTCTGGCAGCCACCGTCCTGTGTGAGGGCGCTGACGCAGCAGTTCGGTTTGCGGGGAGGCACACGAGACCCCGTGAGTCTTTGCACGCGCCCACGGTCGTCGTGGTTTTTTTTTTACAGAGAACATTTGTAATTTTTTTTTCCTCCTGTGCTTATTTCAGCGGATTGACACAAAGATGCATCTGAGTGCCTTTAGAAGCGTCCGGGCCTTTTGTCTCAAGGGAGCGTGAGGCGGGGTGGCTGGGGCAGAGCGCGTGGGCTCTTTGCTGCCCCTTTTCTCCCCGGAGGACACCCCTTGACCTTCCCCAGTCTAGTCGGAGTCTGTCGGGCCCAGGACACGGGCGGGCTCAGACGTGTCCACGCGGCGGGAACTCCGAGATGGGCGTCGCGCGAAGGCACGCAGGTCCTGTAGGGATTGAAGCGCTTGAAACAAGAAGGCAGGGTGCATATTAAATGGGGAACGTTACAAACTCCAACCACCTTTTCAAATGATGCCCTTGGGATGCCCTGTTCAAACCAGCTTTCCAGAGAGCCAGCCCCAGAACAAGCTCTTAAGTAAGATAAAGTGAGTTTCTAAAAAGAAGCCCTTAGAAGTCTCGCCCTGCCTGCCCTGGTCACCACTGCAGTACCTGTAGTAATGGGGGA
Source organism: Leopardus geoffroyi (assembly GCF_018350155.1). Classification (NCBI taxonomy): domain Eukaryota; kingdom Metazoa; phylum Chordata; class Mammalia; order Carnivora; family Felidae; genus Leopardus; species Leopardus geoffroyi. The sequence continues at coordinate 3,915,993 of NC_059340.1, forward strand.
TAATGATGTTAGGTGGCTTCTAAATGGAGCGCTCCCTTCCATTTACATGACTTCCCAGCTGCGGCCGGTCACCGGCTCCCCCCGGGCTGGTCATGCTCATCGCATAGCCTCTCGGGGAAGGAAATGCCAGGCCACGTTGGCTGTGTCACTAGCTACGCTCTTCAGAGGGAACGGGGTTTGGGAGGTCATGGGGACAGACCACACGGGGCTGTGTCGCTGCTGGCCGTGCGCTCCAAGGGGACCTGCCTTCTCATCCGTTCCGTCGGCGCGGTTGTGACAGGCGGGAACACGCCGTCATTAACTTGCTGGATTTGAACTTAAAGGTAGCTACCCTGTTGTGCCTCCGGGGCTTAGACCTTCCGGCTTACTCTGTTAACGCTCACCGACTGCAGTGGCGGGTGAGAGCCACGGTTGCTGGGCTCCTCTCTAAATAAAAAATGCAAATAAAACATGGTCTGTTTGCGATTACGCTCCAGCAGCAGACTGTTTGGAATCCCTCGAGGTAAGGTTTTCATAATGGGGTGGACGGCTGTCCCGCCTCACCCGGACATGCCACCTCGCCCTGACACTGTGGGTCCCTCTCCTCGGCCCTTCAGTGAGGTTGGGCCACTCTCCCACCTGCCCCACAGCGCGTGACACGTGGGGAGCAGGCCCACAGAGGGGGCCCTCGCCGTCCTCCTCTGTCTTAGCTGCAGGGCCGTGCAGTTATCTGTGCGGTGCGGGCCTAGAGGCCCCGTTTCCTGGGCGCAGCACGCAGGAGGCCTGCGGGCCGGTGTGGGAGGGGGAGCTGCCTCTGCCTCCTGCCTGGGAAGCGGGCGTGCGGTGGTCCTGGCACACAGGGGTGGGGTCCTCCTGGTTGAAGCCCCTCCCACCCGCTCTGTGTTCAACATAAACATTGGTAACGGTTTTCTGATCATAAACGCAGAGGGTCTGTGCGGACAATTCCGAAAAAAATAGGGATGGATAAAGAGGACCGAGGCCACCTCCACCCCTACCCTGAGCTGATGCAGGGTTAACGTTTTGGTGTGTTTCCTTCCAGCTGCTTTTCTGACGGCATTTTATAAGTTGATCTCTTTACATGATTACGCAGCTCTGCCGCGACATCGTCTTCTCCCCCAACTATTAACGGGGGTCTTATCTTTCCAGTCCCCACACTGGAATCTGCTCTCTAACAAAGGATTTGTATGGGGGGCACAGAGGCCGCCTGAGCGAAGGTTTACGGTCGCAGCCAGAAGACGGCCAGGAAGTGTCGGACGGCAGGGGCGTGACGTTGCGTGAGTGCATGGCGCGTGCGTGTCTCGCAGCTCAGGAGGCGGGGTTTCCCAGACCGAGGGGCTGACGGGTTCTGTGTCTGGAGGGAGCTGCTTCCTGGCTCACAGACCACGTCTTCTCACTGCGGCCTCGCAAGGCGGGACGGGCAAGGGAGCTCCGCGGGTGTCTCTTTTATAAGAACACTAATCCCATTCGCGAGGGCTGCACCCCGAAGTTAGGATCTGACCTATGGATTTGGGGCACACTCAGCCTACAGCAGGGGAAAGGTCACCTCCGATGTCCCAGCCACCAGGACTCTCTTCCGGGTTCCCTTGGGCAGCCGGATGTGACGTCAGGCAGGTCTTCAGGCCTGGCGGGAAGTCTCCCCTACCTGGGCACCCCTGCTGCACACCCACAGCCCCGTCCTCCCGGGTCACCTCACTTGCAGCCTGCAACTTCCTCAAATACGGAACATTTCACTTAGGATCCATGAAGACTCGACAGACCCATGAATGGAGGAAGGAATGAAAAGACTTTTTGTTGGGTTTTGCAGACAGCCCCACTGTCCCAGAGGATATATTTAGAAGAGGACATCTACGTACATTTTTCTCTTGGCTTTTCAGGAAATTCCCACGTGTCATCGTGGCCGTGTAGTTTTCCGTCGGGCGGAAGTGACATTGACATCACTTGTTTACATGTACTTCTCTTGCTGGACGTGTGGGTCTTGCTGGACGTCTCCAGGTTGGGGCTGTCCGAACATCGTCGCTACAAACATTCTCGTATACGTATTTGGGGACACTCCTGTGGGGTTATTCCCTAGGAGCGGGGTGGCCGGGGCATGAGGTATACCAATGTGCAGCCTCAAAAGATGGCACCAGCCTTCCAAGATGGTTATGGCAGAACAGAGATCCTGCTGCAGAGCACATCACCCACAACTCGGCTTGAAACGTTTGTTCATCACGACTGCAATCTGGCTGGACCCAGCCGCTCTCCATCAGCTCGAACCCCCAAAAGGCCTCTGTACTCACGTGGCTGGAGTTGTTACCAGCTGCGCCGGCAGCCGCGTCCCCACGTGGCTGCTTGGGCTTCCTTGCAGCATGGTGGCTTGCTGGCGGTCAGACCTCTTACACGGCGGCCGACTTGCAAAGAGTGAACGTGGAGGCTGCCGGCTTTCTTTTCAAAATAAAAGCCGGTATGCTGTGCTGTTGACTTCGTTCCTTTGACCCGGACGAGTCAGAAGATCAGGGCAGGTCTAAGGGAGGGGGAGACCAGCTCTACCTCTGCATGTGGAGCAGTGGGAAGAGAGGGGGGACGGCCATCCTCGGAGACTGCCCGAGATTGTACCGGTTTTCACTTCCTCTGGCAGCCTGTGAGCATTTCAGCCAGTTCACGCCCTCCCCAGCCCCATGGGACACTGAATGTCTTTTTTTTCCAACTTGGGTCTTTAAAGTTTTGTCTATTTTTAAGAGGCGGTGGGGGGGGCGGTGGTGGCGCAGGGAGAGGAAGAGCAAGGACCCCCAGCGCGGAGCCTGATGCTGGGCTTGAACCCACGAACCACGAGATCATGACCTGAGCCAAAATCAAGAGCCGGACACACTCAACCGACGCAGCCACCCAGGTGCCCCTGCATTTGTGTCTTTAAAACCAAGGGAAAGGGCGCTCCCAGCACCTCGTGTCCAAAGGGATGCACCAGCTCCACGGCAGGAGAGCTGAACCGGGGGCCCCGCGGGCGGTGGAGAGGCTGCTGGCCCGATGCCCAGGCCCGGTCCCTCCACTGCCTGAGAAACCCAGAGCTCCGCAGTGTGCGTGGGGGGCTGCCTTCTGGGGGGTTTCTATTTGCATAAGCCGGGGGAGAGCTTGGCTGCCAAAGAGCTCTGAGCAGAGGTTCGCAATAGCCACACAAATGCTGGAGGCGCTTAAAATAAAACCTGGTAAAGAAACAGGCCAGTTAAGAGATGTGATTACCCAGCTGTCATTTCAAACTCCTGTTCAGCCCTCAAATCCTCTGCAGTGTTTGCCTGACTTTATGTGTCAACTGATCGTTGGGTAGATACAGTATTCACTTTTCAAAGGAGACACCCGGGAGCCCACGGGGGAGGCAGGCACCGTGGTTTCTGCTCCATAAACGGAAGGATTACCATGGGAGTCTGTGTGGGTTGGTAGGGAAACGTGGAGGGTTTTAGCAACAGGAACGAACCTGGCGGACACAGAACCACCCCCACTCCAGCTATAAATGCTCCAAAGAAAGACGGAGAAATCCCCAGGTTGAGAAACAAAAAGCAAACCAGTGAGCTCAGGCTCACGGCCCAGGTGCCTGGCGTGGGGACCCCGGATCCAGACGGCAGCCTCGGGTGGGACCCTGAATCTGAGATGGCATCAGGACAGAGACGTTCCAAACATAAGTCACAGAAGAGCTGCCCAGTGAAAAGGGACAGGATGGCCCTGGCCACCAGCCCTGAAGGAGACCCAGGACACTTGCCGAGCTCAGGGCCCGGGAGGGGCGTGGAGAGGGCTTGGGGGATGGGAACAGAGTTTCTCTTTGGAAATAGTGGCGAAGGCTATGCAGCATTGGGCGTGTACCTAATGCCACTGAACTCTACACTCAAAACCAGTTAAAACAGGAAATTTTATGGTGTACCTATGTACACAATTAAAAGCAAAATTTTAAAAATCCTGGAAAGAAGGAGGCAGGATTCCGGTGTCTGCAAATAATCTGATTGTCTCCCTGGAAAGCCCAAGAAAACCCATGCAGATGTGTTTGGATCACAAAAGAATGTTCAGTTCGGTGCCTGGTTGTGAAGGCAACACAAGTCACTAGTCCTCTGTGCCAGCAGAGCTTAGAGAATACAGAGGTGAAGGAGGTCACTCAGGGTCGTCGCTAAGACCTGAGTAACGGCACTTGACCAAGCGACCAGGCTCCGTGAAGAGCTCCAGTGTCCGAGCTGCCCGTGACACTTGTGCAATGAATGAATAATTACCCGTTGCGCAGAGGGATATAAGAATAAAAGAAAAGATGTATCCTGTTCGGGGGGTTGGGGGGGGTGGGGAGAGAAGCAATGATGAGCAAAGACATGCAGGCTATTACCAAAAAGTAAGGACAGTAATAACGACCAGTCTGGCATGCTAAAGTGATGTATACGTATTACGAAAACGCTGGGCGTCAGCAAGGAAGGAGGGCAGCCTTAGTGAATCCAGGAGAGGGTCTGTTTCTACTGATCTTTCAACCACTTTGTAAGATTGACCCTTTTCGTAATAAAAAGTTGGGAAGTTGAAGAATTCGGCAAATTCGAGCACTGCTTGGCCCCCCGGTTGGAGGTCGGCGGCACCTAGAGGCCGGCTGTGCCCCAGCTGCAGGGGTCAGGGTGGGTGGCGGAGAGGAAGCGGGGGAAGCAGGGGGACGAGGGACAGAGAAAGAGGGGGAGCACAGTTTGTCAGTCTGCCCTACGAAACGGTGCACCCTCGCCCGCGCCCCAGCCCAGCGCCCGCGGTCCTGCCCTTTCCCTCATCACCCAAACCCCACGACAAAGTGCTGCTTTCTGGAGTCGGGCTAGCCAGAGCCCCCAACGACCCCGACCCCTCCTCCCCAACCTGCTGTTCTCTCCCTGGGCCCCCGGGCACAGCTGAACGCCTCCTGCCCTCCAGTGAGCCAAGGACCTGGAAGCAGCAAACACCTGCACCAGGCTCGTTAACCCGCCTCATCACATCCAGTCTGGCCTAGTCCGACCTCCCCTGCAGAGCTGAGCCACAGCCCGCGTCCGCTGGGCGAATAAGGGCAAAGCAGGGGCCCGGCCTCTCACCCCTGCGCTCCCAGGCCGCACCCCGGACAGGCGCTGAGAGCAGAGACCATTTGCAAACACCGCACGCGTACCTTTTCTTCCTCCAAGGCAGAGCTCAAGAAGCTCTCCTTGAAGCCAGGGACCTCTTCCAGAGTCCACAAAGAGCACTTGCCAAGGAACCTCACGCTCGCCCGGCTGTGAGGCCTGCACTCGGAGAGTCTAGGATTGCATCATGCGTGAAGTGTTTGGAGAAAGATTATTAGCCTCTCGGCTTCTCCAGGGGGCAAAGCCGGACGGTGGTTCCTCATCATGGGAGCTGCCCGGGAGGGGCTGTGGGGGAGGAGCTGCCCAAGGCGGGGGGGGGGGGGGGGGGGGTCTGGCCACACCCCATCCCCTGAGCGCCCCCCCGCCCCGGGGACCCATCACTGGGGAAGCTGGGGCTCACCTCGTGTGCCTCCAACTAGGCCTCCCGGGCCTGAGATGCCCGTTCCCTCCCGCCTTCCTCCACGAGGCCCTCTGGAAGGTGAGAATTCTCTTCGCTTCTGACATCTCAGAAGAAACCACTTCCGCTCCAGCATTGCCTGCTGAAGATCTGGAAACTGTGTGAAGGAGGCCAAGGCCACTGGGCGCACCCAGAGCCCCCGCCCCGGGCCCGAGGCCGGCCGGGAGGAGAAGCAGCTGGCACCCAGGAGGCCCCCACGGGTTGGGCGAGCCCACGAACAAGCTGTGGGAAACCACCAAAAGGCGTCTCCTAACTGTGGCCTCACCAAACCTAAGTAACCATCATTTTGAGTATTATTTATTTAATCATACGTCTATGTCATTTAATTCTTTTTAAAAAAAATTTTTTTTTTCAACGTTTACTTATTTTTTTTGGGACAGAGAGAGACAGAGCATGAACGGGGGAGGGGCAGAGAGAGAGGGAGACACAGAATCGGAAACAGGCTCCAGGCTCTGAGCCATCAGCCCAGAGCCCGACGCGGGGCTCGAACTCACGGACCGCGAGATCGTGACCTGGCTGAAGTCGGACGCTTAACCGACTGCGCCACCCAGGCGCCCCAGTCATTTAATTCTTAATGGCGACTTTAACCGCTGGCTTGCACCATTTCTACAACTTGAACGATCCGCTTTAGCGCCCATGTGAGCCCCTTCACCTGCCGGGAGGGCCCTGGGAGGTCGCCCTGCATGGCGCGTGGGGCCTGGGAGTGGCTGGATTTGGGCCTCGGGGCTGGCATGTGTTGGCTCTCCTGACTCAGCACCCGCTGCTCTCTGTGCCTGGTTTACGTCCAGACGCTTCCATTTATTAAAACGGTTCTTGTTCTGGGCACCACGGGCTCCTGAGTCCGCAGGTGCCAGCAGGGGTGAGGCCACTTGGCAGGAGACGGGGGGTGGGGGGGGGGGTGGCGTACGACCTGGGGGAGGGAGGGAGGACGCTCAGCGGCCAAGCCCGCTGGTTTGCCCCCCATGATTGCCCTTGGGGATCACCGACCCACGGAGGCTGCCACACGCCCGCCAGGACCGTGTGAACCAGAACGACCCAAAGACTCGGGGATGATACCAGGCTGGAGGCCGCTGTCGCGGAGACCACACGCACAGACCCTTCAAAACCCATGTGGGGAGCACGAGGCCCTGAGGGAGGAGGGTGCACCTCCACCTGCCTGAGGCTCCGTCTCTCCCCCCGGGAGATGAACTTGGGGGGAGCCAGGAACCGCTCACAAAGCACGTAGGGGCGCAGCAGGTGGACAGGTGGCTCCAGCCGGTGGGTGGCAAGATCCCAGCTGGCATCTCTGAGCCCCGGGTCCTGGAAAAGGAGCTGCCTGTTACGGCTGGGGCGGCCTTGTCCCTCAGGCTGTGGTCCTCTAGGACCTGGTGGGACAGGGCAGGACGACCCTCCCTGGCTTCCACCCGGGGTCTCCAGAGCAGTGGGTGAAGGCTAGACACAGGCATCCTCAGAGGACTCTGCCAGGGACCCTCTGCAGGTCCCAGTGCCCGCCAGGGCCCACGTCAGCATGCCGGCCAGCCTGGGGGGAGGGACAGTGCTGACCATTGCGGGCTCATTCATGGAGGCAGCTCTGCCTAGGGCCCCAGCTTCAGAATCAGACGGCCCTGGGCTCACACCCCCTCTCTGTGTGGCCTTGGTCGTGGTGTCCACCCTCCCCGCACCTCACTTGTCCCATCTGTGAAATGGGGTACTAATCCTACCTACCTCAGAGGGCGCCAGGACCTAGCAGGGGCCCAGCTGGCTAAATGCTTCCTCCCCGCTCTGGTTACAGTTGCACAGAACATACGTGAAACGCCTTTTGTTTCGCTCAGGATTCCGTCTGCAGGTCCTCAGCTCTGCTGGGCCGTCCCCTGCTGGGGTCTCCCCTGAGGCTGCAGTCAGATGTCCCCAGGTGCTGCCGTCACCTGAGGGGTCACCTGAGGGCTCCGAGGGCCTGCAGGAGATCGGCAGGGGGCAGGGCTGTGACCGAGTGCCCTGCAGGGCGGTAGGGCGTCTCCCAAGCAGCCGATGTCCCAGTGAGAAGCACCAGAAGCTTCCGTGACCCAGTGTCTCGCCCCCCGACTCCCCTGACCCATGCACACGCAAGGTGAGGGGACATGGACCTTCCTCTCGGTGGCAGGGGGTCGGAGAACTTGAGGCAGTGCCTTAAACCTCCACAGAGACTTTGCCTGAACCCCTCAACAAATACTTGCTTGGTCATCAGAGCAGCAGAAAGCCTGGCTTGCCAGTGGTTTCTAAGACTTAAGTTTTTTGTTTTGTTTTGTTTTTGAGAGAGAAAGAGCCAGGGGAGGGGCAGAGAGAGAGAGAGAGAGAGAGAGAGAGAGAGAGAGAATCCCAACTAGGCTCAGAACCATCAGTGCAGAGCCTGACTCAGGGCTCGATCCCACAAACCATGAGGTCGTGACCTGAGCCGCAATCAAGAGTCCAGGGACCAGGTTCTGAGCTGTCAGCCCAGAGCCTGATGCAAGGCTGCAACTCACAAACCCCAAGATCACGACCTGAGCTGAAGTCGGACACTTAACTGACTGAGCCGCATTAAATTTTTTTTTTAAAAAAGAGTTGGAGGGGCGCCTGGGTGGCGCAGTCGGTTAAGCGTCCGACTTCAGCCAGGTCACGATCTCGCGGTCCGTGAGTTCGAGCCCCGCGTCGGGCTCTGGGCTGATGGCTCAGAGCCTGGAGCCTGTTTCCGATTCTGTGTCTCCCTCTCTCTCTGCCCCTCCCCCGTTCATGCTCTGTCTCTCTCTGTCCCAAAAATAAATAAACGTTGAAAAAAAAAAATTAAAAAAAAAAAAAAAGAGTTGGACGCTTAACCAACTGAGCCACCCAGGCGCCCCAAGACTTACATTTTTTACAGCAGTTTTATGCTCCCAGCAAAACTGGGAGGCAGATACAGAGATTTCCCACATCCGCCACCAGGGTGGTGCATGTCGTTACAATCCCTGAAGCTATGTGGACACAACATAATCGGCCAAAGTCCACAGCTGACTCACGTGAGTGTTCGCTCTTGGTGCACATTCTGGGGGTTTGGACCGATGTATGATGAGCCCCAGCCATCATTATAATGTCATACAGACCAAGTTCACTGCCCTGCACATCCTCTGCACCCCTCCGGCCCCCAGCCCCTGGCAACCACTGATCTGGTGCTGCCTCTGTAATTGCCTTTTCCGGATCGCCATATACTTGGGACCATAGGCATATAGTATGCAGCCTTTTCCGACTGGCTTCTCTCCTCTCACGTAAACATACACATTTAAGGCCCCTTCGTGTCTTTCCACATTTTGATGGGCCATTCCTTTTTAGGGCTGAATAATATCCCGCTGTCTGGATGGACCACAGTGTATTTATCCATCGCCTGGAGAAGGACATCTTGTGGCTTCCAAGTTTGGGCAACTATGGATGAAGCTGCCATAAACATCTGTGCACAGATTTTCTTTTCTTTTCTTTTCTTTTTTTTTTCCTTAACATTTATTTATTTATTTTTGAGAGAGCATGAGCCGGGGAGGGGCAGAGAGAGAGGGAGACACAGAATCCGAGGCAGGCTCCAGACTCCCAGCCGTCAGCACACAGCCCGACGCGGGGCTCGAACCCACAAACCGTGAGATCATGACCTGAGCCCAAAGTCCGGCGCTTAACCGACTGAGCCACCCAGGCGCCCCTGTGTACAGGTTTTCGTGGGGACCTAAGTTTTTCCCTCCTTTGGGGGCTAAAGGGGCACAATTTCTAGATTGCACGGTAGAAAGATGGTGCGTCTTCCTAGGAACCAGCCAAACCCTCTTCCAAAGTGACAGCATTTTACATCCAGCCTACTGACTTTTCTTGTTTTTCTCCTGGTCAGAAAACGCCGACGTTATTCATCTTGACGCCAGGTTGGTCACTCCCGCCCTTAACGCCTCAGCCCCCGGCCAGGTTGGCAGGAACTCAAGTCGGTCTGGGCGAGTGGCCGTGCGGTTCGGGGGAATGAGGCTGCGCCGTGCCAGCTCGGCGGCTGGAGGCGCTGCCGGAACCCGGCCCCGGGGTCTTGCGGCGAGCGCTAGAGATGTGCACTAGTAACACGTCTGGAACACTCGCGGGCCTGGGGCAGGGCTCTCCGGAATCCTGGAGCAAACGACTCCTCTGGCCGACGCACCGGGACCCTTCGAGCCCGGGACGCCCTGTGTCCTCACGTCCGCGACTGGCGGACAAGGCTTGGCCGCTGTTTGTGGCTGGCGGTTCGGAGCCACGCGCTGCTGTCCTGAGGCTCACAGAGCCTCTGGACCCCTTCGGTCCAACCTGACAGTACCGTGGTCCTGCCGGGGCTCGGGGATGAGAGCCGGGAGCAGCCTCTGTCCCCTGGAGTTGGCGTTTCTCGGGAAGACGGACAAGACACGTGAACCTGTGCCGAGGGCCTGCTTTGAGGTTAACAGGCGACATCAGGGGACATCCCCATGGGGAGCTGCAGGCGACAGGACTTTGACGTCCGGGAGGGGGTGAGCAGGCAGACAGGTGCAAATCGCTGGTGTGTTGGGGCCACCGGGGGAGCATGAGGGGCCGTGAGGGAGGAGACCGGGCTGCAGAGGCTGACACTGCCCCAAATTGTGCCGCTGGCCCGAGGTGGCCCGAGTCCCGCTCGAGAACAGCCGAGGTCCACCATGTGCCAGGCACGGCCCTGGGCCTCTGGCCACTGGACCACCGGGCACCAGGCTCCCTGCGGGGCCTTCCCAGGTGAGCCCTGGCCTTTACGTCCGCTCTGGATGGCTTTTCCCATTTTATAAGAAACCCGAGGCTCAGAGAGGTTGACAAATGTGACCAGAGACACACAGCAGAGTGACGTTTCAATCCAGGCCCATCTTGACACCGGCATGGAGAGAGACTGGTCGGCACAGGGAGGGTGTTTGTGTGTGTGTGTGTGTGTGTGTGTGTGTGTGTGTGTGTCGCCGTGTGCGGCCTCTCAAGCTGAAGATTGTGTTTTCGAGGGAAATGCAGGCTGAGTGAACGGATGACACTCTCTGGTTGCAAATGTCCTTGAGGAGGCAAAGGACACGGGCTGCAGGGGAGAGAGGGGAGGGGGCCTGGTAGCCGGAGGAGCCAGACAGGGCCCAGCGGCAGCGATGAAGTCACAGGGCCCCCCCCCCCCCCCCCCCCCCGCTTGAGGCCCACGCGGAGCGTCCCCAGCCCTGCGGCACCACGGGCCCCAGAGCCCCTTCCGCGCCCTGACCACAGCCCTCGAGAAAGCAGCCGTTGGGAGAGTTTGTAGTGATAAAAATATCAGCTTGTTGCTTACAAAAATCGCTCGCAGCCTAAAAGCGCTTGTCCCTCGTTGTCATGGAATTGACAATACTGATAAGGATCAAAGGGACCAGAATAGATGCGAGGGGCTGGTTCCCACTTAACTCTTAGAATCTCTTTCTCTTCTAAATTTCTGGCTCTCTCCTGAAGAACATTCTAGATGCTGTCATGTGGCCACCGCCCGTCATTCTGAATGCCACATCCTCTGCTGTCCTGGAACAGCACCCCCTTCCTGGGATAAGCCCCCCTCTCCCCCTCCCCCAGCCATGCAGGGACCGACCGACCACCCACGCTCCTCACCAGCAGGTGGTCATGTGACCCACGCTGGGCCAATCAGAATTCTTCCCACGGGGATGGAGAGAGGAGGGTCAGGCCCTCTCGGGAGGCAGGGGTGGGGCGCTGTGAGCCGGGAGCTGGGGGCGACCAGAGACAAAGACCAAAGGCCCCCTCTGCGACCTGGTCTCTGGCTCCAGTGCCTCCGGGCCCCTGCCCCACCCTGGCTGGAGCCCCTGTGTGGTTACACGAGCTGCGGCTCCTGCCATTTCCAAGTCCTCATCCAGGCCCCGAGCTCACCCGCCACACCCCACCCTGCCCTGCTCCTGGTGCGGCCGGAGGTGGGGAGGCCCCTTCCACGGACGGACGGACCACCTGCCTCCCCGCCGCTCGACCGCGTCTCCGCTTAAACATCACCTCTTCAGAGGCCTGCCCCGACCACCCCCTACGTGAACCCCTGTTATTCTCTAGCCGGCCCCTCGTTTTTCCCCTCATTTGCATTTGTCACAAGCACTGACGTACGTGGGGAGGGCATCTCACCTGTCATCACCGCCCCCCGCCCCCCATGACTGCCAAACGACCGGCCGGCAGGGACCCATACGGCTGGATCAGTCAGGACCCTTTCAGGGGCAAATTTCAGAAACCCAATCCGAACGTACCTGGGGCATACCTGGGGCGTCCGGACCAGAGCGAGGCATCGGAAATGTCACCAGGCCTCTGTGACTCGTCCCTCCACCAACCCCACGGGGTCCCTCCAGCAGAAAGTAAGGCCGGGAGGGAGCCCTGACCCCCGCCCCCAGGTCCACTTCCTCACATGCTCTCCCAGCCACGAGGCATCTGGCTCTGTGTCCCTGGAGCCGAGAAGAAAGCCGGGCTGGAGCTCTGGTCTGGAGCCGCCGGCATCCAAGGGACACGTGCAACAGGCACGCAGAAGACAGTCCCAGGCCAGGCCCCAGGGCAGCGTCTGGGGCAGAGCTCAGGTGGGGCTGGGGGAACAGAGAGGGGGTCCTGAGTGTGCTTTGCAGAGGGAGGCCCAGGCGGGGCCCCCGGGGGAGGGGGCGGTGGCTTGGAGGGCCCTCGGGCACTCGGGGGGCCTGGTAGCTGGGGAAGCGAGGTCGCTAACTGCAGCCGCTCCCAGGGCCTTCCGCCAAACGCACACATGGGCCTGACCGGCAGGTGCGTCCCAGGTGGGCGACCCCGTGCCAGAACCAGGACTGCCCCCTGCTCTGACCCAGCAGCATCCCCATCTCGTGGACGTGATGACAGAGGCCCAGGAAGGAGGCGCGACCTGCCCACGGCCACGCGGCTGGGGCGCAGGGACACAGAGTCCCAGAGAAGCTTCCCTCCCTCCTTGGGTCAAAACAGAAAAATCCCAGACGCCCGCAGCAACCAGTGGCTCAACAAGGCAGCCGCAGTTATCATTAAATGTCCCTTCCAAGCCCAGGAAAGCTGAGATGGGGAAGCCATTGGGCTCCTCACAGCCTTTGGCTAAAAAGAGACAATTGGGGGGGGGGGGGGCGGGAGTTGCCCGCGGGCCCCAGAGGCCGAGATCTCCCTGTGTTGGAGCCTCCCCGGGAGAATGACAGCCCTTCTGGGGACAGGACTTTGCAAACCAGGCAGGTGTCGCCCCTGTGACATCCTGGGGGCCGGGCTGTGGGAGCGCTTTCCTGGGCGTCAGCAGCACCCCCGAATCCTGCACGTCTTGGAGCTCTGTAGACAAATGTTGGAGAACCCGGGGGCGAACCTTTGGCTGAGGACTGAGCTCTTTTCTCCCCATGAACATGTTACCCCCCAGAAACCTGGCCCGCGTGCATTTTATCCAGCAACGCACATCCTGCGCGTCCCCGCCGAACGTCATATTGTGCATATGGTTCCACTGACTACAATCTTTATTTCTAGTAACTTCCCTTGTCCCTCTTTTCTTTCTCACCACCCACCTTTCCTCCCAGCCCAGGCCCCCCTCGGTGGGCGTCTGCAAACCCTTAGCTGCTCTGCCCGGGCGGACCTTCGTGACCACCACCACGGGCGGACGAGGACGCAGTGACCGTGTCAAGAAAGGCCACGGTGTCTCTTGGGAAAACTGCTCCATGAACCCTGAGTTATGTCCCCGTCTCCCGTGGCCACTGCAACAAAGTCCACAACCGGGTAACTCAGAGCATCGTCATGTGGGCTGAATTGTGACCCCAAAATTAACCTTGTGTTCTGAACCCCCAGCGTCTCAAAATGTGACAGGGTCTTTAAGGGGGTAATTATGGTAAAATGAGGTCACGAGGGTGGGCCCCAATCCAAGAGGCCTGGAGTCCTTCTAAGAGGAGGATTTCAGGGCACAGACACTCACAGAGGAACGACCCCATGGGGGTGGACACAGGACAAGACGGCCCTGCCCACACCTTAATCCTGGCTCCCTCTGCAGGAGCAGGGGTGAGCGGGGGCCGGGGGGGGGGGGAGGTCGGCCGGGCCACTCTCCCGCCTTCTGCTGAATGACCGCAACCCCGGGCATTCCTGGGCTTGTAGACACATGTCCCCAGTTTCTGCCTCCATTGTCACATGATGTGTCCTTATCCAGCTCTCCTTCTGCTTCTAGGGACACCGGCCATTGGGCTAGGACCCCCTGGAATCCATTCGGACCTCCTCTGAACCTGTGCGGAGACCCTATTTCCAAACAAGGTCATGTTCACAGGTACTGGGGCTTGGGCCTTTGGACACCGTCGAAGACACACCATGCCGCCACCCACGTAGTCCGGCTCCCGTGAGGCCGCCACGTGGGGAAGAGGCCCGGCAGCTCTATCCGCCGCACTTGGAGCCTTGGCCCAGGCAGCAGACGGACGGGGCGGGGCGGGGCGGGGGGAGGAGCCACCACCCGCCCGTGACCGCGCTCGACACGCGGCACGGGAACTGCCAGCGGAACCCCTTCACCTCCAGACCCGCAAGCAGAAGGAGCCACGCTGTTGCGCGAACCACCGGTTTGGGGGGCACCGGGTAACGCACGCCCTGTCCCGCTTTCCACAAAGGCCACCGGCTGTCCGTTCCCCCAGCCAAGTCCGGGGTCGCCTCTTCCGTCCTGCCTCACCCTCCGCATCGACTGAGCGTTACCACGCGCGACATTTTTTTTTAGGCTTATTGATTTTGAGAGAGAACGAGAACCAGCAGGGGAGGGGCGGAGAGAGAGAGAATCGGGGCCTTCCATCCAGCAAACCCAACCGGGAGCCAGAGGCAGAGACCCCACGGATGTGGCCCATACGGGGCAGCTCCCAGGGCGCGACGCAGACAGGAGGGGCAGAAGGACAAGCCCGGGGAGACGTCCAGGGAAGTCTGACGATGAACCCGCCAAGGTCATCCTGTCAGCGGCTGCTGAGATATCTGGGCATCTAGGGCTGGAAGAAACCTCCCCCGAGGCTTCTTAGTCTTTGAGAGGAAGCGGGGGCCCCACCGAAGATCTGATAAAATCCAGGGTTTCCTCGCAGCAATCGGGGAGGAACCCCTGTTCCTCCAGCTCCCATCGCCTCCAGTTCCCAGCAGCACAAACACCACTTGAAACAGCTTTCTGCCAGAAAGGGAATTGACCGTCTCACAGAGCGGTGTCAGGTAAGGGTAGATCCAGGGTCCCAACACCGCCGGGGGTTGGCTCTCTCTCCGTCTCTGTGTTCTGCTTGTCGTCTCAACGCATCAGTGCTTGGCTACAGCAGCCTGAGCTTATCCCCCCAAGTTAGGAAGCCTCAAGGAAGAAACCCACCAGCTACACCCAGCAGAGGTTCTGAGGAAAGTTCTGGAGGTGGGGGGGGGGGGGGCACGCGTGAGCCACACGCCCATCCCTCACCAACCACTTGTGTCCCCGTGGATCCTGTCTCGTGGCTGGCCTCCTGCTCGGCGACTGACAGCCCCACCTCCCCCATGGGAGAGGGAGACTGGGTGAGGAAGCTTTTCAAACCAACACTAACTGTGGTGACCACAGTCCACGCCCTTGGACACATGACATTTCAGGGACCGCTGACCACCGCCAACCTCTTTCCTTTACAGAAAGAGGAACAGAGCCATAGATCAAGGTCACCCAGTGAGTGGGGAACAAAGCCGTCTGGGCTTTCTCTCAGAGAGCCTGAAGCCTATTAAATCCTTAAATGGCATTATCAAGGGACAGGCACTGAGTTTCCATAATCCTCCATGGGGATTAGGAAAATGCAGCCGAGCTAAGCTCCTTCCAGGCACGAAACAGCCGCCTGCCCCCAGCACTGTGCTTCTCCTGAGCCCGCAGCAGCCCCTGGAGGGCAGACAGCAGCCCCTTCGGCAAACGCCCTCGGGCCTCAGGACCCCTCCCCACCTCATAGCACCGCAGACCCTGATCATGATGACCACAAACACTGGTGTCGTCTCACAGCTCAGGAAGCCTTCCAAAGGCACAGATGGGTGTTCTGGGTGGATGAAGCCACACGAGTGAAGGTGTCGAGGCTGGGCCTTGGGGTCGGCCCTGCCCCTAAAATTGCAGAGCCTGGGGCAAGGGTCCGATGGCCAAAGGCCCACCTGCTGTGGGTTCACTCCCCATACATGCACCCTCGACACTCCCCTTGGTCACCCTTGGTCTAGGGCCACGCACACACTAATCCACACATCAGGAGAAAAGTCCCCAGAGACCCCAGAAGGGGGTCAGGGCTGCTCCGACAGGGGACCAGAGGGGCCCCAGGCCGCGGTGCGTTTGGCAGGACCTGGGGGTGATCCGTGAAGTAGACAGAGCTGGCCAGTCCCACGGGACCCTCACAACCTGGCTGGGAAGCTTGGGGGTGGTGCCTTGAGGGGCCTGGGTGCCGCGGGCACACGGGCAGCTCTGTGCTGGGAGACGGGGCTCCGGATGCCGCGGGCAGGCAGTTGAGGGGGCACAGACGTGCTGAGCGGCCAAGCAGGATCCGTGACAGCGGTGTCCCCAGGCTGGAGTCCAGGGCACGGACTGTCTGGGATGCGTTTGAGGGACCCCCCAGAGGGGAGGATTGCCCCCGCTCCGTGTGGAGCAGGGGTGAGGAAAAGCGGCAGTGTGCGGGGGTAAGAGCTGTAACCACCGGCTCTCACGTGGGAAAAGCCCTGATTTGAAGCAGTGACCAGTTTCCATGGTGTAAATATTCCCACTGTAGCTGATGTCCAGACGCCAACAGGATGTCAGGGAACAGAGTTGGGAAGAGAAACGCCGTAGCACATTACCACGTGGCACCAGCTGGATAGAGCGGACACAACCTCCAGAGCAGAGATTAAAAAAGTAAGGTAATCAGGAACCCGTGAGTTTTTTCTTTTTGTTTTCTGTTTTTTTTTTTTTTTTTTTTAATTTTAGTATTTATCTATTTTTGAGAGAGAGAGAGAGAGAGCAGGGAAGGGGCAGAGAGAGAGGGAGACACAGAATCCAAAACACGCTCCAGGCCCTGAGCTGTCAGCACAGAACCCGACGTGGGGCTTGAACTCGCAAACTGTGAGATGGTGACCTGAGCCAAAGTCAGACGCTTAACTGACTGAGCCACCCAGGCGCCCCTGTGTTTTGGTTTTCTTGAGAGAGGGGGAGAGCAAGCACAAGCAGGGGAGGGGCGGAAGGAGAGGGAGAGAGAGGATCCCAAGCAGGTTCCACTCCCAGGGCACAGCCCGACATAGGGCTCGATCCCCCACCAGGAGATCGAGACCTGAGCTGAAATCAAGAGCCAGACTCTTAACCGAAGGAGCCCCCCAGGCACCCCTAGAAGCGATGAGTTTTTAAATGTATTGTTTTTGTATGTTCATTCAATTTTCTTTAGGTTTATTTATTTTGAGAGAGAGGGAGGGAGCATGAGCAGGGGAGGGGCAGAGAGAAAGAGGGAGAATCCCAAGCAGACTTGTATGTTCATTTAATTTTTCATAATGGCTGAGTTCCCATCTTGCAGAATTTCCTCAGAATGTAATAACCAGCTCTCCAGAGGTAGCTGTGTTCTCTGGCACAGCCCTAGGAAGGCAGAGCTGAGGCATCTAGAACGTTCCCTCATTAAATCCCACGGGGTGATGGGAGATGAGGACGGTGCCCATTGCCCCCCACCCCAAGGGCCACATCCAGCCCCCTTCCCAGCCTGAGGGGACAGCCTGACCCCCAGATGCCGACCACGCCCGCAGACACGCTGGTCGTGAGCGGGCTGAGGGTGCGTCCCTGGCGGAGATTTTCCTGCGTGGCCCAGCATCCAGGCCCCTCTGCAGCCTGAGCTGATCCCTTCCACCAGGCAGCCGGCAGGAAGCGGCCTGGACGGTCCAGCCTCACCACAAAGCCTTGCATACCTGGCGGGGACCCTGCGGGATCGACTGTCACCGACTGGCAAGACGCCCCAGACGCTCGATTGTTGATCCTGCTGATGGCCGCTGACAGCCGCTGGGCACCAATTCGGTGCCCGCGGGCCTGGTGATCGTCACACGCTATTGATTGTAATTAGCAGCCATCCCGTGACACCATTGCTACCATTGTGACCCCATTTCTACAGATGAGACAAGTGAGCTCAGTCAGCAGCACACAGCTCGGAGGCAGAGGCTGGGGGGGCGGGGGGGGGGAGCTCAGGTTTGCCCGGCGGCCAGGCTCCGACGCCACCTTTCTGAGTGGGGGAAAGGACCAGGGGAGGGGAGGCGGGCTCCAGGGACCTTGACGGGGGGAGGGGAGGATGAAAGGCTGCGGGCCGGGGGTGGCCGTCCTCTGTCCCGGTCTCTGCAATCTGTCGCCAGCGATCTCACCACACACGTGGACCCCGGACTGCTCACAGAGACGTTCTGCTCAACGGATGTGTCCGTCCAAGGTGGGGGGGGTGGGGGGCGTGGGGGGGGCTCTCGCTTGGTTTATGTCCTACATTTCTGGGCTGGCGAAATATCGTCGTTATATTCAGAGGAAACAATAAAGCTATTTTCGGCAGCCTGGGAACAAAACAAATCCAGTGGCAACTAAAACCTCAAAGGCCGGTGCTGGGAAGGCCCAGAGAGCTGTGTGTTGGCAGCCTTCCTCCGCCTGGGAGGGGCTTCGTCTACACCACAGTGGGTGGGGGGGCGTGCAGGAGGAGAAGGGAGGCAGGCAGGGCGCGTTGTGGAGCCGCAGCCCCTCGGCCCCACCGGGGCAGACCCTGAGGTCCAGAGAGGGTGAGCACCCTGCCCTGGGACACACAGCCCACCGGGGCCAGGTAGCTCTCTCCGCCGCAATGCCGGGCGCTCCGGCTCCCGCGACGGCTCCAGTGTTTGCTCGGCACTCGGGAACAGATGGCTCCAACTCCCACCCACGGAAGCCAAACATTTTCCCTGGTTACCCTGCTAATTTGCTCACAAGCCTCCTCTTGTAAATAGAGAGTACAAAGCCTCCGGCGAACAGCGTGTCTGACGAGCGATTTCTAGCTGCACCGGTAAGGCTTCCGACCGAGCAAGACAAGCCCCAGGTAAGGCCCAGGTGCGGCTCAGGTTCGGCTCAGGTGCGGCTCAGGTTCGACTCAGGTGTGGCTCAGGTGCGGCCGGCCGATCTCCGGCGGGACACCCGCTCCCGTCCCGGACCTGCCCCTCCCCTCCCGCGGAGGCTGCCGGGAGAGCCTGGGCCAGCCTCTGTGACTCTCTGGCATCCTCTCATCTGTGAAATGGGCGTGCTGATTCCAGAGCAGAACGTGAGACATCGTGTAGGTGCTCTGGGAACGGAGGTGTCTACGAGAATCTGGTCACCTTCACCTGGTGACGCTGGGCTGGCATCACTCTGCGCCCCCCACCCCCCTGACGGTAATCCTCCCTTTCACTTACGGAGCCCTCCTCGAGACCCAGCCCTGCCCTGAGACCCAGGGAGGAGCTAAGTCCTCAAGATTCTGGGCTGTGTGGTGCTGGACGAGTGGCTTCACGTCTCTGGGCCTCAGCCCCCTCTGTAACTCGGGCTGTGGTCCAGGTAAGGATTCCCCGATGCCTG
Source organism: Leopardus geoffroyi (assembly GCF_018350155.1). NCBI lineage: Eukaryota > Metazoa > Chordata > Mammalia > Carnivora > Felidae > Leopardus > Leopardus geoffroyi. Next base: position 3,934,969 of record NC_059340.1, read on the forward strand.
ACAGCCCAGTGAGCGCTCAGGGTCATTCCTACCTCGCCAAAGTCAGGGGAGGCTCCCCGGAGAAGGGGACTGTGGGCCCCGAGGCTTTGCGGACAGAGGAATAGAAGCGGAAGGGTAGTGGCGAGTGTGTGTGGACGGGCAGTCCCTGCAGGTGGAGGGAACCACGTGGGTAGGAGATTGGGACGGACTGTGGGGGAGGGGGAGCCACAGGAGGCTGGGTGTGGCTGGGGAGTCGCAGAGGCTGTGCAGGGTCTAGGCGGGCGGGGATGGCAGGGAAGGGGGAGTCAGGGCTCCCAGCAGGTCCCGGGCTCCCTCCAAGGCTCCCCCCCAGCCTCATCCACAGCAGCCGTAATGAAGAGCTCTTCCTACTAAAAGCTCCTGGAGCGGGGCCAGACCGCAGCAGCCCTGGGAGCCCTGGGACCCTGCTGGCTGGCCTGGGGCATCGAGTCGGGGAGACCCAGGAGGCCGCTTACAGCCCTGGCCGGGGCCACTCCTTTGATCTCCAGGTCTAAGGGTGTGGCGTTCCAGGGCGTGGCATAACCCAGGGCAGGCAGACGAGGGAGGGACAAGCGAGGGACCAGTGTCTGCCTGGCCTCGCTGTGTGGCTGGGCCAAGCCCTTCCGCCTCTCCGAGCCTCAGCCTCTCCTTCCGGAGTCACTGTGGGGTTGGGGGGGGCAGAGACGGGGCTGACTCTGCGTCCTGGCGGGCCACGCCGGGCAAGGGCCTTCTCCTCTCTGGGCCTGGCAGTCCCAGGGGCCTTTTCTGTCCACGGTCAGAAACAGGCTTTGATGCCTTGGTCCCTGGGACCTGCCCTAAGGTGACTCAATGATCCCTGCGTCCCCGGGGGTGGCTGTGAGCGCGAAGAACGGTGCATGTATGACTACGACCCACCATCCCTGGGGGATTCCCACCCCACCACACACCTGCTGGCTTCTTCATCCCTAAAAGGGGCTCGTCGGGGGTGGGGGGGGGTGCCCCAGTCCCCGCAAGAATTAGAGAAGGCGACAGAGGTGAAGGCCGTCCCTGCACCAGGGGCGATACTGAGGGGTGGAGACCCCCGCCCCTCGGCGATCTGCTGAGCCCGGCCGTGCCCGGCGCGTCCAGCTGGCTGGCCCTGGACGGCAGCCCAGGCGGCGTCCCTCCCTCTGCCCCGGGAGGCTCCCTCTCCCTCCCTGGCTGCGTGTGTCCTGGGCAGGCCCCGCGCTTCTGTCTCTGTCTGGCTGTTGGCTGCAAATACCAGTTGATGGGAAGATTCTAATGGGCTTTAAGTTAATAAGTTGGGACTAAATTAGGTTTGAGCTCCGTAGGAAGCAGCTGGCACAGCCACCGTGGCCTGAAACAGCCCCCGTGGAGCAGCGACGGCCAGGCGGGGGGCGCCGCTGGGCTCTCTTGATCCTTCTCTCTCCTCCGACATTTTATTATGAAAGTTTTCAACATAAAGGAGATCCGAAGGAATTGTGCAGCGATCACCCATATGCTCACTGTCTGTATTTGCTCTGTTGGCTTTCTGGGACAGCTGCCCGTCCCCGCGTCCCCCTCGCCAGCCACCAACCCGTCACGTTGTTTTTAGTGCATGCAAAGTCGGTGGCAGACGTCGGTGAACTTCACCCCTCAACATGCAGGTCATTAGCTAGAGGTCAGTATTGGGTTTGGCTTTGTTTTCTGTTTTTTTTGCTTTTTGTTCTTTTTTGGGGGGAGGGGGTTGTTTTTGGTTTGCTGTTTGGTTTTTGTTTTTAGGCGAAACTCACAAACAGTGAAAGGCACAAATCTAAAACGGACCCCTGGGGAGTTGTGACAGATGCAAGCGTTGCGGAAGCAGCCGGAGCTCCGCCGAGATAGAGGGCTTTGCGCTGGCCCCGGAGCGTGTCCTGTGCCCCCGCCCTCCCCGACGGTGGTCACCATCTTAATTACGTTAGATCCGTGTTGCCTAGACTAGAACTTCGTGCGAGTGGATAGGAGTCCCTCTGGGGTCGGCCTTTTTCACGGTGGGTGCAACGCCCTTGACATTCCTCACAGTTACTGGGGTATCAGTGGCATGTTCCTTTCGATTGCAGCGTAGATCGCCGTGGCGTGGAAGGAGCCGGTCTGTTGACTCGTCTCCTGCTGGATGGATGGATGCCTGGGCTGTGGCCGGGTTTTTACCCTTATGAATACAAGTCTTATGGGTCTTCTTGTGGACATTGCTAGTTTGTTCATTTATTTATTTATCTTGAGAGAGAGAGAGAGAATGCGAGTAGGTGAGGCCCAGAGAGAGGGAAGGAAAGAGAGAGAATCCCAAGCAGGCTTCATGCTGTCAGCGCGGAGCCCAACACGGGGCTCAAACTCATGCACCGTGAGATCGTGACCTGAGCCAAAATCAAGAGTCAGACACTTAACCGACTGAGCCACTCGGGCACCCAGACGTTAAGTTTATTTTATTTTATTTTATTATCTTTTTTTCAACGTTTATTTATTTTTGGGACAGAGAGAGACAGAGCATGAACGGGGGAGGGGCAGAGAGAGAGGGAGACACAGAATCGGAAACAGGCTCCAGGCTCTGAGCCATCAGCCCAGAGCCCGACGCGGGGCTCGAACTCACGGGCCACGAGATCGTGACCTGGCTGAAGTCGGACGCTTAACCGACTGCGCCACCCAGGTGCCCCAAAGTTTATTTTAAAGCTCATCTTGGGGGGGCGCCTAGGTGGCGCAGTCGGTTGAGCGTCCGGCCTCAGCTCAGGTCATGATCTCGCGGTTCGTGGGTTCAAGCCCCACTTTGGGCTCTGTGCTGACAGCTCAGAGCCAGGAGCTGCTTTGGATTCTGTGTCTCCCTCTCTCTCTGCCCCTCCCCTGCTCTCTCTCTCTCTCTCTCAGAAATAAATAAACATTAAACAAATTAAAAAAAGAAAGAAAGAAAGAAAGACCCCAGGGCCCCAGGGAAAGGATTCACCTGAGGCAAAGATCAAATGTAGAGTATTGCTGACGTAGCACAGCGTCACGTTGAGCAAAATCTCAAAGGTGCCACTGTCCACAGTAAAAGTCGTGGCTAAGAAACACTCCAGGCCATGCTTGAAACTCTTGAAACTCTTGCTAGATGGAAAGGCTTCTGGGAATCCGGAGACTTAGCCTCTCTCTGCTCGACGAGCAGGCTCCTCAAACTCTGAAGTGCCTGTCGCATGGCCCCAAACAGATGTCTCCAATAGACGCGCGTGTGTGGCTTTTGCCCGACGGAGCATAGCGCAGTCAGGTACGCAGGAAGCCCACAAAGTTTGCAAAGGAATCACACCAGCTTGGACTGAGCGGAGCTGAGCGGAACCCCCCTGCCGGTGGGGCCCGAGGCACAGCGAGCCCACCCGGAGCCCACGCCCCCTTCTCAGCCTCTCCTCGACGGGCAGCAAGTGGAAGGAAACAGTTGGAAGCGGTCAGCCGGGTCAGAACACTTCGGGCTTTGGGTTTCAATCCCTGCCGCGCTGAGGAAGCACGGGAGAGAATTAGCAGAAGGACGCCTTTTCGAAAGCTCGCTGTGTCGGGGAAGGCGGGCTGGAGGGCAGAGTCAAAAGCCGAGAGGCCAAGGAGGAGGCCTTGGTAGCCGTCCTACTGAAAGATGACCTGTTTTTTTTTGGGGGGGGGGGAGCATCTGAGGCCATTTACAACAGCACTTGGAACTCGCCAAGCGAGGCCCCCGCTCACTCTGTCCATGAGGTGGACCCCGCCACGGCCTCCCCCTGCACCAAGCCGGGTACACTGCCCGGGCCCAGATGACGGAACAGGAGTGCAGTAAGTCCCTCCCCCGGCATGGGGCAAGGCGGGGCGCACGCATCTGTCATGAGGTCCCCGGGGCACAGGACAGCGTAGCCCTCAAAGCCACAGCTAACGTCGATGAGTCGGCGTCTCTGCTCTCCACGGCCGCAACGCTGCCACGTGACGGACGGGCCAGCGGCACGCAACAGGGTGGTGGGCCAGGTGGCTCCGCTCGCCCTGACCGGCTTGCCCACAGGCCGTCGGGGGCTCCGGGGCCGGCCTCGGCCGCGTGGCTGCGCGTCACACGTCTCCTGTCTCTCGGGGGACCGGCCGGCCGTGTCACCGCGGCGGTGCTGAGGTGAAAACGCTTCCGTACCACCAGCGACATCCCCGTGGCCAGCGTGAGTCACCGAGTCCCCTGTACACGTGCAGAGTGCCACGGTGGGGAGTCTGCCGGCCCTTCGCGGGAGACGCTGCGCCGAAGACGGGACGGGGCCCGGCGAGTTCACCTCCCGCGAGCGGGCATCTCTGGGGGGCAGGCCGTGCGTCGAAGGAGACACAGAATCCGAAGCAGGGTCCAGGCTCCGAGCTGTCAGCACAGGGCCCCACGCAGGGCTCGAACCCACGAGTGGTGAGACCAGGACCCGAGCCGAAGTCAGGCGCTTAACCGACTGAGTCACCCAGGCGTCCCTGCACATAAACACGTTTTGTTTTCCATGATAAGCATGTGCGTGGCAAAAAGCGTTACAGATGACCGTGGCTTACTGTGGAAAAGGTGGAGACGCACAGAGGAATATTCAGTGACGACCAATGTTGTTTTCGTTATAATCATTTCTCTGTGTGGAGTGAATATACCGTGTGCACAGTTGTGTATCTTGCGTGCGCCCCTTTAAAAATTCCACTTGTGCAAAGGGCCACAGTAGAAATAAGTGTCCCTTCTCTGACCCCAGCCCCACAGGCTCCTTTCTCCAAGGCAATCGCTATCACCTGCCTATGGTGCATCCTTCCAGAACAACCTATGTGCGGTGAGCACTCCCAGCTATGCTCTCCCTTTTTTTCTTTTTCTTTTATTTTTAATGTTTATTTATTTTCGAGAGAGACCGAGACAGAGTGCAAGCAAGGGAGAGAGGGCAGAGAGAGAGAGGGAGACACAGAACCTGAAGCAGGCTCCAGGCTCTGAGCTGTCAGCACAGAGCCCAATGTGGGGCTTGAAGCCACAAACCCTGAGATCATGACCTGAGCCGAAGTCAGATGCCCAACCGACTGAGCCACCCAGGGGCCCCTATGCTCTCCCTTTTTAACACAAACGATTTCATATTCTGCACACTGTATTAGTCAGGGTCTCCCGAGAAACAGGATGTGTGTGCGTGTGTGTGCGTGCAGGGATTTAGTTTAAGGAATTGACACACAATTATGGAGGCTGGCAAGCCCCGAATCTGCAGGGTGGGTCGGCTCCCTGGAGACCCAGGAAGAGCTGACGTCGTGGCTGAAGTCCAAAGGCTGTCTGCTGGCAGAACTCCCTCTTGCTCAGGGCTGATCAGCTTCCCGTTCCATTCAGCCTTCAACTGATTGGACGGGGCCCACCCACACTACGGAGGGCAATCCGCTTCCCTCAGAGTCCACCGATTTAAATGTAAACCTCATCCAAAACCACTCTCACAGAAATATACAGAACAATGTTTGACCCATACCTGGGCACCATGGGCCAGCCTAAAGTCGATGCATACAATTAGCCATCATAGTTTTCGGCAGCTTTTTGTCTGGTTGGTTGGTGGTGTTTTTGCCTAACTAAACAGTGTATCTTGTAAATGGATCCACATCAATGCAAGCAGACCTGCCTCATTCTTCTTAGCGATTGCATAGTATACCATCATATTGTTGTGCATTTAGGTTGCTTCTAATCTTCTGGTGTTAGGAAAAAAGCAACAAATGTCCCTTGAATACATAGCTTTGAACAGATATGCAAGTGTCACGTACACATTCTTAAAAAATAGTTAATGGAACAAATGGTTTCTGCATTAAAGATTTTGACCGAGGTGCGGAATTTCCTTCCGTAGACGTACAAGTCTACGGTCTACCCCCATGGGTGTGAGGGCCTCTTGCCTCAAACTTTGGTTTTGGCCTATTTGATAAGAGAAAAACAGCCTCTCATTATAGCTTTAATTTGTGTTTCTCTTAGTAGGTGTAGACTGGGGCAGTTTTTCATATGTCGGAGCCACTGTGGTTTTGGTTTTGTTGTTGTTGTTGTTTTCTTTTGTAAATTGTCAGTTCATGGACTTTACCCATCTTTTCTATCGGTTATTTGATCTTTTCCACTTTGATTTGCAGGTGCTTTTTATATATTAAGGAAGTAATACCTGTCATATGTGTTGCAAATATTTTCCCAACTTTTCCATCTTTTTATAATGGGTTTTTCCATGCACACATTTTATGTTTAGTGGTCTTTTCATTAATGGCTTCTGAGTTTTGGGCCTTCCTTAGAACATTCTTCCTATAAGATGATTAAAAACCAAAAATCTGGAGTTTTTTCTTATTATTCTGTTGGTGGTAGGGTTTGGTTTTCGCTTGGGTATAAGGCATGAGATAGGAACCCAATTTTATTTTATTTTGTTTTCAGATTGCCTCCCCCCCAGTGCAAGCAACACTTACACAATAATCTATCTTCCTCCCGTCGACACGTCAGGCTACCTTCATCGGTGCACACGTTTGGGTGACTTCCGGAACTACGCTCTGTCCCCATGATTGGTTCGTCTCATCAAAGTCTAGCCCACACCGCTCTCAGTACAGGAGCTTGGTTTCAGCCTTGGTATCTGGCAAGTTCGTCTCGACTCCTCCTCCTTCTTCTTCGGTCTTTTCTGGGATCCTTCTCGCGACTCCATTTGCCCGTATGAATTGCAGAATCAGTTTATCTGATTCCAAAGGAAGGACATGTCGCTGTTATTTTTACTGGGATGATGTGAGATCAGAGGATTGATTTAGAGAAATGACATCTTGGTCACACTTTTAGTCTTCCTGCCGAAGAACGGGGCAGGCCTTTCTGTTTATCTATCTTCCTTCTGTTTATTTATCTTCCTCTGGGTTATTTATCTTCCTCGCAAAGATTTTCCTTTCTTTTCTTTCTTCTTTTTTTAATGTCCCTTTACAAGTTTTTTGTATAGGTGTTGAACATTTCTAATTAAGATTATTCCAGAGGGACACCTGGGTGGCTCAGTGGGTTAAGCATCTGACTTTGGCTCAGGTCGTGACCTCAGGGCTCGTGGTTTCCAGCCGGCATCCGGGTCTCTGCTGTCAGGGCAAAGCCTGCTTCAGATCCTCTGCCCCTCCCCGCCCCCCAAGATAAATAAATAAATGTTAAAAATTTAAGGGTCAGTCACGTAAGCGTCCGACTTCGGCTCGGGTCATGATCTCACAGCTTGTGAGTTCGGGCCCCACATCAGGCTCTGTGCTGACAGCTCAGAGCCGGGAGCCTGCTTTGGATTCTGTGTCTCCCTCTCTCTCTGCCCCTTACTTGCTTGTGGTCTCTCTCAAAAAAATAATAAACATTTAAAAATTAAAAAAAATAAAATAAAGAGATGTGCTTTCGACTTGCTGTCCACATAAAAATCCACTGATTCCTATTTTATTAAACTTTGCAAGTCATTGGGAACAGAGGTTGCATTTTACCAAGTGCCAGCCAAATGTATTTTACCCATTTTATTATTTTTTTTAAATTTTGTATTTATATATTTTAAGAGAGGGAGAGCACATAAGCAGGGGAGGGGCCGGGGGGGGGGGCGGTGAGAGAGAATCCGTGCTGGCAGCACAGAGCCTGACATGGGGCTTGAACCCACAAACCGCGAGATCACGACTCAAGCCGAAATCAAGAGTTTAACACCCAACCAACCGAGCCAATCAGGTGCCCCTATTTTGCCATTTTCGTATCTGTATCGATGACGTGTTTTTCTCTTTGAGCTGTTACTACGAGCCATGGTGTTAATAACATAGTTTCCATCAGACCTGCCCTGTATTCCCTGTTGCAGAGCTTGTTGATTTCAATGTGCTGCTGGATTTCATTGGCTACTATTTTATTGAGGATTTTATATTGATATTCAGGGGTGAGACTGATGTGTTCTTTTCTTAGAGAAATCTGTCAGGTTTAGGAAGCTCTTTCTTTCTTTATTTTTCTCCTGTGCCCCGGAACAGTGAAGTTTCCTGTAAGTAACTTCTATATAAGTTTGGCAAAATTCTGAAATTCTGTGAACCTGCCCAACCAAGCCTGGGTTTTTGAGCATAGGGGTAATATATTGTTCTCTAACAGGATCCCTCGGGGCACCCGGGTGGCTCAGTTGTTTAAGCGTCCGACTTCAGCTTAGGTCATGATCTCACAGCTTGTGAGTTGGAGCCCCGTGTCGGGCTCTGTGCTGGGAGATTCTGTGTCTCCCTCTCTGTCTGCTCCTCCCCCACTCGTGTTCTGACTCTCTCTCTCTCTCAAAAATAAATAAAACATTAAAAAAACGAACAAACCCAGGAACCCTCTATCTTCCGTCCAGTGATTGTTCTATTTAGATTCCTTTCTCTTCTGATAGCAGGTGGTCTGCTCATTTATAGGTTCCCCGAGAATCATTTTACCCGTTTTCTGGGTTTGTTTTGTCTTTTTAACGTTGGGGCCTCGATGCAAAGTGTCTTCTGTATTCCTTCCCGTTTCCTGTTTCTGTGTCACCTACCACTTTGACCTTGGCGGTTCCATGATATTGGAAGTACCCCAGAACCGTACCGTCTCGTGGTGACAGGATTTCTCTGTGGTTACGTGGTCCCTCACTGGCCTTCGCGAGTTTTTCAAGTGTAACAATGGTGCAATGCACCTCTTCCTCTACAAGCCTTTTCTGTATTTAGAATGACTGCCTTGGGCTCGGTTTTCCGGACCAAAGGGTAGGCACGTTTTGGGGGCCCGTTTACTTTCCAGAAGGGTGTTCCAATCTGCACTCCCACCAGCGACGGAGGATTTTAAAAACATAGATCACCTCACGCTTTTTCCTCCAACCGAAACACCCCTGGGGCTCCCCCACCTTCCCCCTGCCAACAAGGCCCCCCTCAGGCTGGTTTCTGCCCTGACTTCACCTCCCGTCTCCCACCGGAAGGTTCTTCCTCCCCTGTTCCCGCTACACTGACCTTCTTTCTGGTCTTGAATATAATGAGCTTTTTCTGGCTCCGGGACTTTGCTGTTCCCTCTGTCCAAAACACCCTTAACCACAAACCTCCCCACATGGGCTCCTTCCCATCAGTCAATTCAAGCGTCACCTTCCCAGAATGGCCCTCCCTGACCACTAGACGATGATGCCCACCCCATCCCCGCAGTCACACGCTATTCCGTCCTTCTGTCCTGTTGTCTCGCAGGCATTTGACACTTCCTGAAGTGACTGCTTGCTTGCTGGGGACTGACACCCCACGGAGGCAGGGACCCTGACGTGTCCTCCGTATCTAGAACAGCGTCTCACACACACCGAGTAATTTTGTAAAAATTTTTTACAGTGTATTTATTTATTTTGAGAGAGAGAGAGAGCAGGGGAGGGGCAGAGAGAGAGGGAGAGAGAGAATTCCAGGCCGGCTCCGTGCTGTCAGCACAGAGCCTGATATGGGGCTCGCACTCACGGACTGCGAGATCATGCCCCAAGCCGAAACCAAGATTCGGACACTTTACCGACTGAGCCGCCCAGGTGCCCCCCACCCCGAATAAGTTTTATTTCCCCCCAGGAGGAGAGCGTTCAAAGCTCCAGACCCATGGGAAGTACGAGGCTCATTTACTCTAAGGTCAGTTTCTTAGAGCAACTGGCCATCTCCCCTGGTCCAAACAGCACCAGACGAAGGGCAGGGGGAGCGTCCAGCCTCAGCGCACCCTGTCACTTCACTCAATGCAGCCTTATTCAGCGCTCAGTTCAGTCCACCCTTCAAACAAATCTCTGGTTCTTACCGCATGCCATGCACTCCTCCGGGCACTGACGATCCAAACAGAAACCAAGCAGGGCCTTCTCCCAGGGGACTTCTAGTCTTTTAGAGGGGGACAAGGCTTTGAGAACAGGTGCCAACCACAGTGTGGGCTCTGGGCTTCCTGTCGGATGGCAGAGGTGGGTCTCAGGGCAGGGGGAGGAGCAGCGAGTCTGGTGGAAAGGGACAGGAGGCGTCCAGGTAGGGGCGTGGCTGGTGCTCTGGCAGGTGCTGTATTCTGATCCCATCCTGGTGGCTGGTTCCTGGGTGGGGAGGGGGTCACCTACTTCCCAAGGACACAGATCCCAGCCCTGGAAGGACCACCTCCCAGCCGGTTCCTGTTGTCACCTTGAGGCAGGACCCCTTTCCCTGCATGTGGAACCGCCCCATCGCTGGCTCATTTCTTGTGCCAGGGCCCCAGTGGGCTCCCTTCTGTAAGGTCCCCTGAGCTTCCACGGTCTCTCTTAAAACCACGTTACAGAAGAATAAACCGAGGCTCAGACAGAGGCACAGGAGCTGGGGCCCTCAGCCCTGAGAGAAGGTTATAATTCCATCTAGCTAGTCAGGGGCTGCTCCCAAGCTGGGGGGGGAGGAGAGACGGGACCGAGGTGGGGACCCAGCGAGGAAGCAACACAGGGGGCAGCGGCCATCCTTAGACCTGGCTGGAATCCGCGCACCTCAAGGTCTCCAGCCCACGGACTCCTACTCATCCTTCAAAACTTTGAGTCTGGCCACCCCGTGAGCTGGCCCACCCACTGACCTGGGCACCTTAGGCCTGCCCCCCTTCCCCTCCCCGGCTGACTCAGGGCAGAGGAGCGGGGAAGGGGATGAGTGAGCCTGGGCATCCACGCGGGGAGGTGGGCTTGGGGGTGGCGGGCTAGGTCAACCTCAGGTCACCCGGGGTGTGGCCCGGTGCCACCACGCCCCTCCCCGGGGTGTCCGGGGAGACGACCTCAGCCTCGGCCCCGCCCCCGCCTCTGCGGGCGCCGTGGGTTGGGGAGGGCGGGGGCGGGGCAGACAGGCAGGGTGAGGGGAGGGCGGGGCTCCGAGAGGGAGGGGGGGGAGGGGGGCGGGCCGGGGCGGAGCGCGGTGGCCCCCGCCGCGCTCGCCGCCGCCGCCGCCGCCGCTGCGCCCCCCGGACGCGCTCGCCGACCCGGGGCCCGCGGACCGCGGACCCGCGGAGGACGCCGGCTGCGCCGGGCCCGAAGCGCGGGGCGTGGGGCGCGGGCGCCCAGGGGTCCCGGCGCGGGGGCGGCGGGCACAGGCGGGGCCGGGCGCGCCGAGGACCCCCGGGCCGGGGCAGTGCCGAGGTAAGCGGTCACCGCGGAGGTGGCGGGCGGGGACGGGGACGGCGATGGGCTGGGGCGCAGAGACCTGTCGGAGCCTTTGTCTGCAGCGCGCGCGGCCCCACTCCGCGCCCCCTCCCCCTCCGCGCCGGCTCGGGCGGCTGAGTCCAGGGGCGGGGGCACGTGGCGCTGGGGACCCCGAATCTCCCACCCACCCCCCCCACCCTCATCCTAGGAAGAGGGTACTCCTGCCCTGCCCCATCCAGCGTCTGGACCGGGCCGGCTCCCCCGCCGCGAGCGTAGGACCCAGACCCGGGAAAGGGGAGAGTGGCCGGTGGCCCCAGGCCGTGCCCAGATCTGGGAGCCACCTCCCTGCCTCCCCGGCAGGCCCAAAGGGTCCCTCCACCTGAAGTTCCTCCCTGGACCCCCTCTGCCCCATCACACCTCTTCCCCCAGCCAGCTGCCTCCTAGTTCTTGGAAAAGCTGCTGTAAGAGGCAGGGCCTGAGCCGGGGGGGTCACCTCGTGGTAGCCTGCGGAGTCTGCCCTTTGCCGGGGGGGCACAGGCCTGGGAGCCAACTTTGTTGCTGATAGGGCTGGCCTGGCAGAAGGAGCCTGGGGGGTGCAGGGTGCTGTCAGCCCTGAGACCTGCAGAAACCAAGGCCAGGGAGGAGAAGGTGGGTCTGGGCTGAGCGAGTCACCAGCCAGCGCCGCGGCCAGTGCCTTCACCTCTCCAACAGCCGCTGTAGGAAGGGGGCGGCCGGGGAGCCTTGAAGCCCACTTTTCTGTGGGCAGAACCAACAGGGAGGAGTTGGGGCAGTCTGGAAGCCTGTGGAGGAGCAGCAGAGAACTCAAGCGGGCCCGGGCACAGGGGGCCGGGGCCGTCCGAGGGTGGCCAGCCAGCTGGGGCTTCTGGCCCAGACCAGTGTGAGGCCTGAGAGGGCCAGCAGGCTGGCTTTCCCAATCGAATTTAGGTTCCTCGTCGCCTCTGGAGGCCGAGCACAGCCCTTGGGAGGGAAGGGTCAGCCTGGCCCTGGGGTCCAGACACCCAGTGCCTCACAGCACCCGGGAGCCCATTCAGAACCCATGTCTGCTCAGTCACAGCTGAAATGAGGGCCCCAAAGGTGGTCAGCCCTGCCGGGGCTCCGATGCGACCCTCGTGGCCTCTGGCCTTGGCTCTCTGTGCCAAGCGGGGGCATGAGCCAGGCTTTCTGGACCGCTGGGGTCAAGAGCCCTTTCCAGCCTGCCACAGTGTCCTGATGCGGGGGCTTGTGTGATTTCTGAGCATCTCCCGTGTGCCACCAAGCCTTTGACGATCCAGCCGCGTCCCCCCCCCCCACAGTTTATGAAGTTCTTTCTCCCCATCCTCATCCACAATAGGGAGGTAGGGAAACTGAGGCCCAGGGGTGGCCCACTGAGCAGTGACTAGTGACCTGATGGCCAAAGAAATGAACCGTGTCTTCTCAACTCCCCAGGGGTGGACATCAAGGGCTTCTGGCAGGAGTAGGAGGGGGGGCGGTGGGAGCAGAGAAGAACCCGGGCCGTCTCAGATTTTTAAACCCACATGCGTGTCCTTAAATTTTAACTAAAGAGGGACAGGAGAAGAGGAGGGATGGGTCGGAGATGATCCGAGGCTCCAAGGCTGTTGGTGTGGGTGAGGGGGCCAGGGAGGGACGAGTTGGAGACGTAGGCCAGGAGAGGTGGAGATGAGCCATCTCAATGCACCCCCCCCCCCCCACTCTGTCACCCGGTGAGGCCTGGCCCGTGCCCAGGCCGGTGAGGTCATGCCCAGGGGCCATGGGGCCGCCACAGGGGGATCCCACAAGAGGGGCCTGGAGGAGCACATGGGGACGGTGGCTGAGGCAGGCATCGTGGGTGGCAGCTGCCTGCCTCACCAAGGAGCCAGAGGGAGCAGTGGGGCCACCTCCCCGTTTGATGCTGAGCACGTCCGCCCTCCCGGGTGGCGTGGCCAGGCGTGGCCAGGGCGCTGCGTCTTGGGAAGCTTTGCAGAGCACAGGTCAGGAGTTCGGGGTTCTGGTGTCCTCTGGGGGTGGGCTCCCATCCTGATTGTTCCATCGCTCTGCCGCTGGCCCCTTCCCTGGCCTCCCTATCCAGGGAGGCTGGGAAGGCGGAGCCCAGGGTCTCAAGCCTCCTGTGCAGAATGCTGCCCAAGGCCACGGAGCAAGGCCATGGTCATTCACACCAGGCCCAACTCTGTCCTAAATCTTACTGGGCTTCCCGGCTCCAGATGTGGCCAGAGGCCCGGGACTGGGGGGCACTCAGGAAAAGCACCAAGCCTGTAGGGAGGTTATACCTGCTTCTGGCCTCGGGACGGAGAAGCCGGTGACCCTCTCCTCCATACTCCTGGGTGCCCATCAGCCCGGCAGTTTCCCCGGTCCCCAGAGCAGCCTGGAGGCAGGATGGCTCCGGGCTCCAAGGCCCCAGTAGAAACTCTACGGAGAGCTGGGAAAGGTGGAAACATGGGGCCAGCAGGAGGCGCTCGGTGACTGGAGGCTGGGAGCTGGTAAACTGAGGCGGGAGAGCGGGAGGAAGCGAGACGAAACGAGAGCAGGCAGAGGTGGAGGGTGGTGACAGGCCAACCTCAGAGAAGCCTGGAGTAACCCCCGGCACGTGGGATCCCTCGGGAAGGGGGCCTTCCCCTGGCTGCTTCTGGGGGCTCTCCCACACGCTCGTGCGGGGCCGAGATGCCGCGCTCAGTGCCCGATGCTCCGGTCCCACCTCTGTGTCAGATTCTCTGAGGCGAGCTTGCGATCAGATAAATGACTAACAGTTGTGACAGAACCAAATTGCTGGGGCGCCTGGCTGGCTCCGTCGGTGGAGGACAAAAGCCTTGATCTCAGGGTTGTGAGTTCGGGCCCCTCGCTGGGTGTAGCGATTACTTAAAAAAAAAAAAAAAAAAAATCTTAAAAATGAAAAAGAAGGAAAACTTGGTAACTCTCTTAGGGAAAGAAAACAAGACTCCCCCCACCCAGCTGCACACACAGCGTTACTTACACAGGGGGTGCCTCTCCGTCATGGATCAACTAGCTTCTTCCTTTCTTGTAGAATTTTTTTAATGTTTACTCATTTTTCAAAAATTTTTTCTAATCCTTGATTTGAGAGACAGAGACAGAACGCGAGCAGGGGAGGGGCAGGGAGAGAGGGAGACACAGTGTCCGAAACAGGCTCCAGGCTCCGAGCTGTCAGCACAGAGCCCAACGCGGGCTCTGATCATGATCTGAGCCGGAGTCCGACGCTTAACCGACTGAGCCACCCAGGCGCCCCATGCTTATTATTATTATTATTTTTTTTTAACTTTTAAAGGTTTATTTACTTTTGAGAGAGACAGAGTGCAAGTGGGGGTGGGGCAGGTGTCCCCCTCTGACCGCACACCGCCCTGGATGAGTTGCGTCGGGCACCCCCTCGCGGAGGGAAGCGGTGCGTGGGACACGGGGCGCAGCGTTGGGCCGCGTTGGCTGTTCCGCCCGGCGCTCCAGCCCCGGACCGTTGCTTCGCCGTCGATTCCCCTCCCGTCGCTCTGCCGCCAGCTGCACTCGGGCCCCTGTCCCGGGCTCCCCGAGGCGCGCAGGGGCGCGGGCCCCGCCGTGCTGCTGCAGAGTGGCTGGGAGAGTGGCAGCGAGGACCCAGGGGCGCGGCGGGGGCGGGGGCGCCCCCCTGGCTCAGCCGGCCTCCCCGCCTCTCCCCGCAGCGCGGCTGCCATGGGCTCCGTGGGCAGCCAGCGCCTCAAGGAGCCCAGCGTGGCGGGCACGCCGGACAGGGCCGTGGTGACCAGCTTCGGCTTCGACGGCTGCCAGCTGGAGGAGGAGGTGGCCGTGCGGACAGCTGGGGGCCAGGACGGCGGGCCCGGGGGCGCCCCGGTTTTCACGGACTCTGGTGAGTGAGGGTGCGAGCCTGGCCCCGCGGGGACCGGAGCCCTGGGTGAGGGGCGCCTTGGGGGGGGGGTCTCCCAGCACAGGCCCCAGGGGGTGTCGGGATGGGTCACGCCTGCCACGGGGACACGCAAGTCTGCTGTCGCAGGGCCCACGCCCCGACGCTGCGTCCAGCGCAGGTCAGGGAGCCAGGCTGAGGAGGCTTCGTCTTAACATGGGCTTTCCTGACCCCTGGGCGGCTGCAGGGGGAGCACGGTGAGTCTGCCCCGTAGGGCTTCCGCCTGGAAGTGACATGTGTCGCCTGGGTCACGTTCAGTGGCCTCCCTTCAGTGGAGATGGGAAAGAGCCTGGAAGAAGGACTGATGTGAGGTTCAAAGACTTGATTTTCATCCTGGCTGTGTGACCTTGGGCAAGGGCCTAAACCTCTCTGAGCTTGTTTCCCCACATGGAGGAACCAGGCAGGCTGCCTCTGAGATCAGACTTGCAGGGTAGAGGGTTGCCCCGGACAGGTTTGGGTTCAGCCCCAACCCCCCCATCTCTCTGCCAGCTGGGGGACCATGGGCAAGTTACCATTGTCTGTACTTGGGTTATGTCCTCTAGGGAAGAGGAAGGGGACTGGTACCACCCTCCGTGTGGCTGCAGTGAAAGCCCCAGAACATCGCTTAGGGCTGTCCCCGCGCTCAGGAGGCCCCTGTGATAGTTCGTTTGGGGTGGCTGTAGTTTATGCTGGCACCAGCGCAGGCTCGGAAATAGGGGCTTATTCTCTGGTTCCGTCCGCTCTGTCTGCAGATGGGAAGCAGAGGTCCTGCTGGCCGAGCCCTGCAGTGGGTTGGAATAACCTCGCTGCTCCCCTGTGCCTAGGCAGGGCCAGCTCCCAGCCCATCCCCCAGGTGCCAGACTTCCCCCAGCCGGGTGTGGCACTAGATAGCATGTGGCCAGAGACGTGGATGGCGGCCCAGGCTCTGTGCTGACGGCTCGGAGCCTGGAGCCTGCTTTGGATTCTCTTGTCTCCCTCTCTTTCTCCCCCTCCCCTGCTCTGTCTCTCTGTCTCTCTGTCTCTCTCTCTCTCTCTCTCTCTCTCTCAAAAATAAATAAACGTTAAAAAAAATTGACTATAGTAGCTTTGGTGACGGTGGCTGGGTCAGTCAGGGTTCAGCCAAGAAACAGAGCCAGTAGGAGACACAGAGAGAGAGAGCAGAGAGAGAGAGAGATGTAGGTATGTAGGTGTAGATATATACACACGTGTATGGATTTATTACAGGAAATAAGCATCCACAGTGGAGCTGGAGTCCATAAGGCAGGTGCTCAGGAAACCCCAGGGGCATGAGCTGTTTAGGGTCTCAGCTCTGGGAAGACCTACATGTCTTGCCTGATTCGGCCAGGCCCACCCAGGGTAATTTTTTTTATTAACTTAGAGTCCACTCAGGAGGGACTTTAATCCACAAAATCCCTTCACAACAGCACCTCAGTCAGTGTCTGATTGAACAACGAGGGACTGTTTTAGCCTGCCAAATTGGCCCATAAAATTGACCACCACAGTCCACCCCTTGCCCACTTGGCTCCCATACACGGCTCTGTAAACCACACTTAATCTCCAAATAAAGACACCAACAAAGTCATACCGCTGCCTGGGGTGACACAGCTAACCAAAAACACGCTGACCCTTTCCCAGGAAGATGCAAAGTCCACGTTCCCACGTTCCCACCTCTCCTTTGACAGCTCGTAACATAAACACTGAGATGGGACGTTAACACGTGAACGTGTCTTAGGTTCGACACTAAGGTCACAAAGCAGACAAAACACGAGTTCCCGGTTAATACACATATGCAAACATTCATGTCAAGACAAGGAAGAAACACGCGTGACAACGGCATTTGTCGGTTCTGAGGCGGGCCACGTGGTCCTAGCTGGCACTTATGACCCCCTTTCCCCGCTACCCATTCCTCGTGCTCTTCACCCTCAGCACCTAGCTGGCCTTGGTTCTTTGCTTGGTGGGCTGACCCAGACCTTCACTTTTTTTTTTTTTTTTTAACGTTTATTTATTTTTGAGACAGAGAGAGACAAGAGCATGAACAGGGGAGGGTCAGAGGAAGAGGGAGACATAGAATCTGAAACAGGCTCCAGGCTCTGAGCTGTCAGCACAGAGCCCGACGCGGGGCTCAAACCCACAGACCGCGCGATCGTGACCTGAGCCGAAGTCAGACGCTTAACCGACTGAGCCACCCAGGCGCCCCCAGACCTTCACTTCTAAAGGCTACAATTGGATTGTTGTTGTTTTCCGTTGACTTCAGTCCCGGGGACTGGAAGTCCTAAGAGATGCCATAAGGAACCTCTTGCAATCTGGACATTGTCATCTTCCGTTCTATTCTGTTCTGTCCCCACGGGCAGCAGCAAGCTGATTTCCCCTTGGTAGTCGGGTTGACCCACCCCAGCCAGGAAGGCAGCCCTCTCCTCTGCCCGTTGATTCAGGGCCGGGAGGTGTCCAGAGTGCCTGGTGGCTGTCTCGCTCCCAGGTCAATGGGATCATTGTGTCTCTGTGTAGAAGCACTTCTCCTGTCGCAACCAGGACCGTCCCGTTGGGCCGGCAGCCTCGAGGCACAGGAGTGGGGAGCAGGCATGTTGCTTGCGGGCTGTTGAAGGTCATCGTGAGTGGTGCTACTCCCACGGCCGCCCGTGCTCCCTGGACACCTGGGTGCCGAAGGGGAGATCACCCCATGTGTTAGACACCGAGTTAGAGCAAACCTTCTGGAGGGTTCCACCTTGGCTGAGTCTTCCGACGGCCCTTCATCCATCCCGTCAAGCCAGCTGCTTGGTGGCCGTGATGGTGATGGCCGTGGGTGGTTGCCATGACCGGGGCAGCTCTGGCCACGAAGGTGGATGGTGGCCGCGATGCCGGTGGACGTGGGGGCGGTGACCACGGTGTCGATGGCCCGTGGATATGGGGGTGGCGGTGCTACGGTAGACTGTGGCCCTGGCACGGCGGCCGTGGCTCCGAGGGGCCTGTCCGCCTCTAACCTGCTGCCTCTGGGTTTAGCGGTAGGTGAGCCTGTGCCCGACGACCGCTACCACGCCATCTACTTTGCGATGCTGCTGGCCGGCGTGGGCTTCCTGCTGCCCTACAACAGCTTCATCACCGACGTGGATTACCTGCACCACAAGTACCCAGGTGGGTCCCCCGCGGTCGTGTCCCGCCCGCCACAGGCCGGCCGGCGCACTCAGCTCTGGCCCGCCACCCTCCGGAGACCCCGCAAGCGGGCCTCGGTTTCGGGGAAGCCCATTTTATCCAGATCCTCACTCGGCTGCCGAACGCGGAGTGACTCCAAGCGCCTGCTCACCCTCTCTGGGCTGTCAGCCAGTCTCGGGCGGAGCAAGGAAGCGGCCCCTGGGGAGGGTGGGTGCAGGGAGCGGGGTTCCCCCTGAGCACCTGCTGCTGGCCGGCCCCCTGCAGGGACCTCAATCGTGTTTGACATGAGCCTCACCTACATCCTGGTGGCGCTGGTGGCCGTGCTCCTGAACAACGTGCTGGTGGAGAGACTGAACCTTCACACCAGGATTACCGCGGGTACGCTGCCCACCGGGGCTCCCAGCTCTCACGCATCCGGCCTGCCACTCACCCCAATTTCCCTGCGACTCACTCTCCCCATCTATAAAATGGGCACATGTCCTGGGACTGTTACAGGGTTCAGCGTATGAAAGTAGGGTCAGGCCTGTGGCGGGTGCGCCACGTGCTAGCGTGACACCTGCACCTGGGGAGGCCCTGTGCGCCCCACATTGCATCCTGGGGCCTAGTCTGCTCTTCCTGTCCCTTTCCTCTTCATGGCAACATCCGGTGTCGAGGCCCAGCTCAAATGGGGCCTCCTCCAGGAAGCCTTCCAGGCACCCCTCTTGAGCCCTCTAAGGTGCCCTCGGCCCTCCCAGCATAAAGGGGGAAAGGCAGACAGAGAGGGCACCTCTGACCTGGCTCTGCAGGCGGGGTGGCACGGGGGGAGCCCCCAGCCTCATGGGCCCACGTCTCTGGCCTCTCGTCCCTCAGGCTACCTCTTGGCCTTGGGCCCCCTCCTCTTCATCAGCATCTGTGACGTGTGGCTGCAGCTCTTCTCTCACGACCAGGCTTACGCCATCAACCTGGCCGCTGTGGGCACCGTGGCCTTAGGCTGCACAGGTAGGAGCCCGGGCCGGGGGTGGGGGGGAGGCGGGCAGGGCGGGGGCCGGGGCCGGGCCCCTGAGTACCCACTGCTGGCCATGCCACCCCCACCCCGTCTGCCTGCTGGGAGCGTAACGACACGAGGTGACAAGGACTCAGTGCTGGCACCCACCCCCGTTTGCACACCCCTGCATGCCCTGTGGACGTGGAGGCAGTTCCCTGGCTTTCTCAGATAGAGACTGCATTTCAGGGACTATCTTGCCCAGGTGACCACGCCACTGTGTTTCTCTTGGAGACTGGCTTTCAAAGTTGTATTTCTGACTTTTAACTTTAAAACTATTTCAAACCCATGGGAAGGTTGCAAAAATAGTATAATGAATTCCCATACGCCGACCCCCAGTTGCTAATGTTTTGTCGGATAGGCTTTCCCTCTGTCCCCCCTGTTCACGTACATAGGTGCGTATAAATTTTGCCCCTGAATGCATATCAACATAAAATATGCTATGTTGTCCCTTTAAACCGTTCGGGGGTTACGCGCAGACGTCATTACGTGTCTTGCCTACGTACTATCACCGGAGGGTGTATTTTCTAAAAGCCGAGACGTTTCATCTGTAACCGGGTTACAACTGCCCGAGTCTGGGAATTGAATGCTGCCCACGTCCGAGAACTGAACACTGACCCCCACGGTACCTTATCTACAACCCATATGTGCGTATTACCAATCACCTTGGGAACGTCTTTAGCGTTTTCTTTTTCTGATCCAGGATCCGATCCAGGATCGTGTCCTGCGTTCGTCGTTAATCCCCTTTAATCCCCAAGGGTCCTCAGGTTTCCACGGCTGGCCATGACGTTTGGAAAGGTCCAGGCCTGTTGTTTTGTACTTTTTAAGTTCTTCTTGAGCGGGAAGAAACACACTTCCTGTTACAAGCCAGTGTGAGTTACCTGTTTATCAGTGAAATCAAGGCTTCTGGAAACTGTTCTCATTCCAGGCCATGTCCTCGGGTCTGTTTTGTTCTGTTCCATTTGGTTAAAAAGCAGATGTTTTCCCAGTGTGACCGCTCCAGGGTGTCCGTGTAGACCACGGCTGCGCCAACCTGCAGGGTCCGAGCCAGTGAGTCTTTAACCCCCTTAGACCCGGTGCTGGTTGGGACGAGAGCAGTGAGGCTCTAGGAACCAGCTGGCTCCGAGATCTCGGTGCCTTTGTAGAGCGAGACTTATTTCTGGTTCTTGCCACGCGTTCACCACGTGGATGGGGGCGGTGCTCCACAGTCACGGGGAGTCGGGCCGCAGCGGTAACTGCAACACGGGTTCCCTGTGGTCACTGCTGCTGGGGGAAAGACACACCCCCAGTCCACATGGGCTTTTCACTGCCTCGGCCAGACGCGGGGCACGTTGTCGCTGCACGTGTTTCATTGGCCGGAGCCAGTCACGGGGTCCGGCGGGCCGCGCACGCTCGGTTTGGTGGACAGGGCGCTGGGACCAAATCTCTGTGCTGCCCCCGATGTTCACGTCTGTTTCCCCGCACCCTCACCGACACGTGCTCTTGGACTTGTGAATTTGGTTCCAAGCTGACAGGTGATGGGTGGCATCTCACGGTTACTCCTCTGTCTGTCCCCCCAAGTGCAGCAATCCAGCTTCTATGGCTACACGGGGATGCTGCCCAAGAGGTACA
The DNA here is from genome assembly GCF_018350155.1 of Leopardus geoffroyi. Taxonomy (NCBI): domain Eukaryota; kingdom Metazoa; phylum Chordata; class Mammalia; order Carnivora; family Felidae; genus Leopardus; species Leopardus geoffroyi. The sequence continues at coordinate 3,955,637 of NC_059340.1, forward strand.
CGCAGGGCGTGATGACCGGGGAGAGTAAGTAGCGGCAGGCCCCCTGGAGGGGACCCCCCCCCACGACATGCCATGGACCCGGTGCTGGGGACCGTGACCGCCGTCTCCCCGCGCCTGGCTGGTGGGGGGGCAGGGACTCCTGGCGGGAAGGGACGTGGCTCTGATGTGTGCACATCTCTCCAAGCGTGTAGTCCTTTGCTCGAGAAGCATACATGTCTCCTAGCGGGGGTCTGTGGTGGCTTGGAGTGCCCGCGTGTCTGTGTGTGCATGTGTGTGTGGGGGTAAGCCTGTCCAAACCGTGACATCCAGCATCATGCCGTCCTCGGAGCCCCAGACCCCTGAGCTAACCCCTGCCCGGCACCCCCACTTGGCTTCTCAGACCCGCTTTCCCAAGCCCATCTGCCCTGGCCTCCCGCCCCTGGTCAGTGAATGGCCCCCCCTTGCTCACACCGGACACTTACCCGGCACCTAGACTTGCCCCGCACTCCAGCCCTGGTCCGGGGGGTCCAGCTCCCCTCTTGCCCTGCCGCCCCTGCCCACACATCAGGACCCCCTTTGAAGCACCTTCCTCCAGACGCTCCCAGTCTTCCTTCTGCACCTGGACGGACTGAGGTCCAGGCAGGAAGCTGGGCCCACTTCTCGTCTTCGAGGTACTCTACGCCCCCTCCCGTGTGGTGACCACATGGCCCCAGGGCGCCAGGCCTCAGGTCTGTGGGGTTTGGTTCCAGGAAGCACTGGACGAGCAGATCACTTCTGGATATTTTGCTGCGGAGACGAGCAAGGCACCTGTGGAGCGGTGCGGATTTGGGGTGGTTTACGCAGCCAGGAGCCCCACACTCTGGGAGCAGCCCACACCCACACCCTACCTGAGGCCTCCTGCCTGCCGTGACCCCGTCGCCCTCCCTCATGACCTCACGAGCACAGCCACGCTGCTCGGGACACCGCCCCCGGCTGTCGCCTACCCGCGGAATCGTGCGCGGGTGTTGGCGTTTTTCTGCGACTTCTCTGCCGCCTTCCCCACTGAGCCCCGGGAAGGCCGGGCCTCTGTCCCCTCTGTCCCCACTGTGTCCTCAGGGCGGGATGGTGCCAGATACACGGCAGGCGTTCTAGAAATGCTCCTGCGTGTGACTACGCAGTGCCAGGGAGGGATGTTCTGAGTGGTCGCATTTTGTGAACCGCTACCTGCCTGTCTGAAGCCCGGGCCAGGCTGGGCCCAGGGCCAGGGGCAGAGTGGGGGCAGGGCCAGGCAGGGCTGGGGCAGGTGCATGGCTAGGGGCAGAGCGGGCCAGGGCCGTGCCGGGCAGGGCCAGGGCAGAGCTGGGGGCGCTGAGCGGGGGGCCGAGGCCCGGGCCCAGCACGGCGCCCTCTCGGCTCCAGGCACGGCGGGCGTCATGGTGTCCCTGAGCCGCATCCTCACCAAGCTGCTGCTGCCGGACGAGCGGGCCAGCACGCTCATCTTCTTCCTGGTGTCCGCGGGCCTCGAGCTGCTCTGCTTCCTGCTGCATCTGCTGGTGCGGCGTAGCCGCTTCGTGCTCTACCACACGGCGCGGCCCCGCGACAGCCGCCCCGGCTGCAGGGCCGGCTACCGGGTGCACCACGACGTCGCGGCGGGGGACGTCCACTTCGTGAGTCTGCCGGCCGCCGCCCCCGCCCAGTCCCGCTTGTGGTCTCCGCCACGCCGTGGCCTCGGGCTGCGTCCCGCGGGGCCTCCTTCGTTCTGCGGACCCAGGTTGCGTCCCTCCAGGGCGCCGCGTGTCCGTGGCCTGAGTCCCCGCGGGCAGGCCGCCCGGAGCCATGCTGGGGGGGGGCGGGGCGCCCTCTGGTGGCGGCAGCGGGGCCGGTGGGGGCGGAGGCGCGGAGTCCCCCAAGACGGGGTCCAGAGGGTCACCCCGGCTCTGCGTGGGAATCGCTGCCGTGAGCTCAGGATGGGGACCACCAGGCCCCATGCCGTGTCACGGTGCTGGGATGATAAGGCCCACAGTGGGAACGAGGCCCCCCGGTGGCCGAGGAGGTTCCCCAAGAAGTGGCTTCTGGGCTGAAACCTGGCCCGTGGGGGAGGGGAGACGGGAAGACCCACAGGAAGGGCATTGGGGACAGAGGGAAATGCATCTGCAGGGGCTCAGAGGCGGATGGGGCTCGGTGTGTTGGAGGGGCCCCCACCCAAACCCCACCGGCCGCTGCTTCGTCCTCCCTCCAGGAGCACCAAGGCCCAGGCCTGGCCAACAGCGGGTCCCCGAAGGACAGCCCGGCCCACGAGGTGACCAGCCACGGCGGGGGGGCCTACACGCGCTTTGATGTGCCTCAGCTGGGAGTCGCGCGCAGCTGGCCCTCCTTCAGAGGTGGGGGTGGGGGTGGGGGCGGGGCAGGGGCGGCCAGGGCGGTGCTCCGCGCATGTCCCGGCCCCGTGGGCCTGGCGCGCGGCTCCGTGGGGCGGGGCGGGGGCGGTCGGGCCGTGCTCTGCGCATGTCCGGTGACGCCCCGGCGCCGTGGGCCTCCTTGCGCGCACGTGCGGTGCCGGCGCGGACGCTGCGCCCTGACCCCTGGGCCGTCCCCCGCAGCCCTGCTGCTGCACCGCTACGCCGTGGCCCGCGCCATCTGGGCCGACATGCTGTCCATCGCCGTCACCTACTTCATCACGCTGTGCCTGTTCCCGGGTCTCGAGTCCGAGGTCCGCCACTGCGTCTTGGGCGAGTGGCTGCCCATCCTCATCATGGCCGTGTTCAACCTCTCCGACTTCGTGGGCAAGGTAGGCCCGCAGCCCCTTCCCTGCGTCTGGGGGAGAGGCGGTGGGGGCGCGAGAGCCGGGAGGCCCGGGGGAGGGGCAGGCCCCGAGCGGAGCACGCCCGTGTCTCCCGAGTGGGGAGGGCGGTGGCCAAGCAATGACGCGGCCCCGCTACCGTGCAGGGCGGCTCCGAACTGCCTGTCGGCCGTGCGCACAAAGTCCGGCGCCGTCGTTCTGTGTCCGTGCTCAGCCCGCAGGGCCCCGGGGCAGGCCTCCAAAGACGGCACAGGAAGTACTTCCGGGGGCAGGAGAATCTGGGCAGAGTGCTCTGTGCTGCGGGCGCAGGACAGGGTTGGGGGGTCAGGGCTGGAGTAAGATCAAGGCTCCCGTTTCTGGGACAGGCCTGACGTAGGGGAACTTGAGGCTCAGAGAGGGAAAGCTGTTTGCTCGAGGTCACACAGCAGGAAGTCTGGTTCTTGAAGGAACGAGGCTTAGTTAGCGGGCTCAGCTCCAGATCTTGCGGCTTCCTGCTGTGGGAGTGGTGGCAGGTGACCCTCGGCGCTTCGGGTGTCATTTTTCAAGCGGGGTCAAGAGCCCATCCTGCGAGGGTACGGTGAGGATTGAGCAGGAGGGATCTGTGCGGTGTTTGGAAGGATTCTGGACACACGGCGAGGACCGCATGTCGCTGTGACACGGGATTTGGTGGATTTGGTGGTCCCGGCTGGGTGAGGACAGGGACGCAGCCTGAGCCGGAGCGAGTGGAGACAGGGGCCGCGTGTGGGGGCCGCCGTGGAGACGGCGGGGTGGTGGCGTCAGTGGAGGGAGGGGGCCGACGTGCTTCGCTCCCCGCAGATCCTGGCAGCTCTGCCCGTGGACTGGAGGGGCACCCACCTGCTGGCCTGCTCCTGCCTGCGTGTGGTCTTCATCCCCCTCTTCATCCTGTGCGTCTACCCCAGCGGCACGCCCGCCCTGCGCCACCCGGCCTGGCCCTGCGTCTTCTCTCTGCTCATGGGCATCAGCAACGGCTACTTTGGCAGCGTGCCCATGATCCTGGCGGCGGGCAAAGTGAGCCCCAAGCAGCGGGAGCTGGCGGGTAAGGCCCGGCACCCCTCTGCCTGGCAGGGAAATCGAGGCCCGCAGGAATCCCTGCCACGCAGCAAGAAGGTGCATTTGGGCTCCGGGATCGGATCGATCTCAGGGAGTTTGTCGTGCGAGCGTGTTTGTCGGTCGTTTGTTCCTTCGTTCCACAACTACGTGGTGAGCCCCTACCGTGGGCCAGGCGCCGTTCTAGGTGCTGGGGACTCGGCGGCCACGAAACAGCACTCCCTGCGCTCATGGGGCTGACAGTGCAGAGGTGACGGGTGACAGGGCGTGCGATACGTTGAGTGAAAAGTAAAGCAGAGAAGTGGGATGTGGGAGTTGGGATGGGAGCTTGCGATGTAAGAGCAGTCTGGGAAGGCTCCCTGAGGAGGTGACTTTTGACAGCCGACCTGGAGAGAGTGGTGAGGGACACGTGACAGTGCTAGGGACTAGCCGGTGGGAAAGCCCAGAGGCAGAGCTGGCGGGGGGTGGGGTGGGGGGGTGGGTGCCACCAGGGCAGGCAGTGGGAGGCCCGAGGACGGACTGGACCTTAATGTGTCTTAAGACCCCTTCTGGTGCTGCTTGGACAGCGGGGAGGGAACAGATGGGGGCAGGAAAGGAGTGACGGGTCCCGCACCCGTCCATCGACAGCGTAAGGGGCGGGGACCCTGACAACAAGGGGAGGTTGCCTTGTCTCTGGAGGAAAATGGTGGGTTCTGGATCTGTTTTGATGGTAGAGCCCATGGGGCCAGCTGATGGATTGGGAGAGCGGGTGTGAGAAGGGGACGGGATTCCAGGAGGAGCCCCCACTTTGGGGCTGTTGCAAGAAGCTTGGGTTGCCGTCTCTTGAGACGGTGGGAGCTTGTGGGGGAAGGGGCCCTGGAGTCTGTTCTGCGCACAGTGGTCCCAGAAACCCTGTTAGATGCCCTGGACAGTCTGTGACCAGGAAGCACGTGGAGACGGGGGGGGGGGGGGGGCTGGAGGTGGAGAAGCAGGCAAGTCCCCGGGCACCCGCCGTGCTCCCACCGGGGTGTCTCACCACCCTGGGACGGCCGCCTCTTCGGGAGCGGGCGCCGGTCGCTGCCTCAGACCCAAGAAGCCGGGGCTGCTGCCCAGCAGCCCTTTGTCGAGACCACCGGGTTGGTCCGCATGGGTTTGGCCACCGCGGTCCTCTGAGCGCCCCTTGCTGTCGGCCCCCACCTGCCCCCTCAGGCCCAGTCTCGTCCGCAGGGAACACCATGACCGTGTCCTACATGACGGGGCTGACGCTGGGCTCCGCCGTGGCCTACTGCACCTACAGCCTCACCCGGGACGCCTACAGCACTTGCTTCCGCCCCTCCGCCAACACCTCCGCCCCCGCCGGCCTCTGAGCCGGGCCCGGGCCCCCCCCCCCCCAACTCTGGCCCGGACTAGGGGCCCCGAGGCCCGAGGCCCCCTCCCCGCCCCTGCCTGCAGTGCCTGCGGGGCCCCGGCCTCCCCCTGTGCCAGTAACGCCACCCGCCGGGTCCGGCCGGCCGTCACGCCGGCCCCAGGGTTCTGCCGAGCCCTCCGGCCCCCCAGAGCCACCCAGCACTGTGCTCTGCGTCGCGTCTCCGGCCTGTCCTTCACCCTCTGTGTCCGGTGGCCCCAGCCGTCGCCAGACGAGTGCCCTCTCTGGGGTCGCAGCCGTTCCCGGCCAGGAGAGCAGACTGCCAGCCGGTATCCCCTCCTGGTGACCCTCACCCACGGACCCGGGCCCCAGCCCTCCTCCACCAGGGGCCCTCCTCGTGAACACAAGAGGTCCTCAGCGGAGAGGGCCTGTCCCCCTCCGTCTGTTCGTAAACACTGCTTCTTTCGAACAAAACGCATCTGCCGGGAGGGAATCGTAGCCCTGGGTCTGAATGGTTTCAGGCCACGGTCTACGCTGGTCTATGACCACAGCTTCCGCACCGGTCTGGGCGCACCCACCCCATGCCGAAATCCCCCTCCGTGCACCCTGGCGCCCACCTGATGCCACAGGCCTGGCAGTCTGTGCCTGCCCCGAGACCCCGTCTGCTTCTCTGGCCACCCGTCTGCCTGTGACGCCGGAAGGGGGCACGCTCTGGTTGCAGTCTCTCTCTCAGACGCTGATCCTCACCCAGGGAGGCCCAAGGAGGGACGTGAGTCCCTGGCAAGCAGGGAGGTGTGGGGGTCCCTCCTCAGCCGGGACCCTCAAACCCCAGGCTGGCCCGGTGCCCTGAGCGGAGGAATTTCTGGAGTGTCTTGACAAAGTCAGGCTTCTCAGGGGAGAGGAGTCTGCCCTGCCACCCCCACGGCACAGCTGTGACCACCCGCACCTGTGTCCTGTCTCCCCCTCACCCCCCACCGTCTGTCCACTAAGTGTACCGCACTGGCCATTAAAAGATGAAGGCAGAAACTCCCCAGCTGCTGCCTCAGAGTAGTGTCTGTGTGGGTGGGGGCTGCCCCCCGACCTTGCTCGTCCTTCGTGGGGGAAGGGGTCCTGGCGGCTGGGACGTCCCTCTTCTCACCTGGAAAGTGGCCCTGTCCGCCTGGGCTGGGGTGGGGGGGGGGGGGGGAGATCGTAGGGGGTGGATGGGGGTGGGTCAGTCTCGTAGCCGGGTCTCCACGCACCTGGTAGGGGTGAACGGCGGCACGGGACCCGGAAGCATTTGGGCTTTGACGCCTTGGTGGTCAGGTCAGGGAAAAAGGCGGCATCCCACCCATTTGCATGGCAGGGGCGGGGGGGCAGCTTGCCCCTGCCTGCAGGGACTCAGAGTTGGGACCTGGGGGCTGCGTGTTCTGGGCCGAAGTCCTAGCCGTGCAGCCGATCCGTGTGATGTGAACCACTTCCTGTACCGTTTGGTGCCTTAGTTTCCCCCAAGGAGTGGAGCTGGTCCGCTCTTTCATGCAGGTCCCTTGGAGGAGGGTTGGGGCAGGGGAGCTGGCTTTCCGAGGGGCTGTGCTCCAGCCCTGCAGCCTCCGGGACCCACCCGCTGGGCCCAGTGGGCAGCCGTCACTCTGGGAACCCGGTGGGCGTCCTGGGCAGCTGTGGGGAGAGCCGAGACCCCAGGCGATACCACAGGGACCGCCAGGTGGCGCCAGTTCACTGTTCCTCCTGTTGTGTGACTCCGTTTCTCTGAAGCGGGAGAACCATCAGAACCTTTCCTCTGGTGGGTGGTTGGGCAGGTACCCGTGCGGTCAGGCTGAAAGTTCACCTCAGGGCAGGAGTGGGTAGCAGCACCAGGAGCAGGGCCCAGCCTCCCCCCAGGCCTCCACACCTGCTCAGGGCCACTCAGACCCTCAGCGTCGTCCTCGTTCTGTGGTCTTCAGGTAGGGGTGTGGCCGGGAGTGCTCATCTTGGCATTTTCAAGGAAGAAACAGGCGGCGCAAGCCCTCTAGCCTCTCACCGGCCAAGAGAACTTTCCGCCCTGATGGACACGTTCTGTATCCCAGCCACCCCACGGTAGCCACTGGCCACTTCTGGCTGTTGACCACTGGAAATGCAGCCGGGGCAACCAAGAAACTTTTCATTTCCCTTCATTTCAATTAGCGTGGATGTAAACAGCCCCATGTGCCCAGTGGCCGTTGTACAGGGGGACACCCAGCTCGCGGCCCTGAAAGGTCAGCACCGCCACCCAGCACCCTGCGCCCACCCCCACGGCCCTTGAAATGAACCACTCCAGACAACGGTATTTCTCCGATTATAGCTTTTTCTTTTTTCCTTTTTTTATGAAAAAGATCACACAGAATTCGCCAACAAACAAAATTCCAAAAGAAACTTAAAAAAAAAAACAAAACAAAAACCAGTAATTCCCCCAAAAAACAAAACCGAAGTCTGGCTTTTCCTTCCCTTAAGATTGTCTGGACGAGGCCTCCCGTCCCCCTGGAAGGCGCGGGGGCTGGTAAGTGCTTTCCGGGGCCGGGGCCGAGCCGCGGGAGCAGGGTCACTGCGCCCTGCCGGCCCCCTCCCTCCCTCCCTCCCTCGGCCTCTGCTCTCCCTAACCGCTTCTCCATTCTGGGGGCGAGTACAGTACACCTGGGCCGGGCAGGGTGGGCAGGTGGGGTGTGCTTGGGACAAAGGGGGGGGCGTGAAGCTGGGTGCTAGACACAATCTAATAGGAAATAAAAAATAATATTCTGCACGTCAGAATGTTTGCTTTTTTTTTTTTATAATTTCATAGCTATTTTTTTCACAGTTTTAAAAAGTTTATATTTATATATATTTATATATATTTATCTTTATATATATAATTAAAAAGTGGACTCCATTTAAAGGCGTATGATACAGGGGCGAGGAGAGTCTCTTGGTACAATAAAACTGTACAGGTGACCCACTACCGCTGCCCTCTGGGCTGGCCGAGGCCTGGGCAGGAGGGCCGGGGGTGGCCGGGACGAGGATGTCAGCACCATTGGGGTTGTCTGTAGTGTGAGGGGCTGGACCAGGAGGAGGGGCCCTCAGGGCAGCCCCCCCACCCCCCGCCTGGCACCTGGCTGTCTTGCCCCGTCCAGGCCGTCCTGAGTGGGCGGAGGCCGGGCCCCCCCGGCCCGGTGCCCAGAGCAGGCCTGGCCTGATTGGTGAGGCTGGCGGGCATCGGGCCCCCCACCCCCCGTCTCACGGCGGGAGGCTCGGAGTGGGCTCCGTGCCGAGGGAGGGGTCTGGCACGAGGAGCCGGACCCACGAGCAGCGGGAACCCCAGAACGCATGTCAGTTCGGTTCCCTGGAAACCCCCTCCCTGCCGGGCCTCGGACGAAGGCGCCTGGGGGTGGGGGGAGGGGGCTGGCCTGGCCAAGTGCTTACAAGGTGCTGGAGGGGAGCCCCTGAGGGGGGCCCGGCAGAGCCATACCCTGATAGCTGAGAGGAACCCCGTCTTGGGGGGCACCGAGGGGGTCGTGAAGGGGGCCGGAGACATGTGCACATGTGCGCACACACGTGCATGCATACGGGCACACACATGTACACACTCACGCACGCCAGGGCATCCCAGGGCACACTTGCATGCACGCAGCCCCCGAGACGTGGCAGTGATGGCGAGGGGCCCCCGACGGGCCGGCCCTCGGGGCCCGAGGCAGCGGGCAGGGCGCGGGCGCTCAGCAGAGCACAGGCACGCCGTCGGTGGAGAAGATCATGCCGGTGGTGGGCTCGTAGGTGCCCGCGAGGTAGTACAGGCCCTCGCTGTCCTGGTACTTCTTGGTCTTGAGCATCTGCTCGTACTGCTCCAGGCCCACCACCAGGCACTTGTGCGACACGGTCTGCACATCGTTCTCGTCCACGTGCGAGGACTGGTACAGGGCACGCTGCGGGCGTGGCAGGCGGGCTCAGGGCAGGTGGCCCGGGAAGACAGGGAAGACGCCCTCCCCCCATCCAGGACCCACAGGATCAGGGAAAGCACCGAGGACCAAGACAGAGAGAGATGCCCCCCCCAGGGAGGCGGAGAGACAGAGGCTGGGATTCCGAGACCAAGAGGGAGCCGGAGTGGGAGCCCTGAAGGATTAGGGCCCAGAAGCGACGGGGGAGACCGAGCGCGGCAAACATGGGGCTCAGGGTCGGACGTGGGGTGGGGGGTCGGAGGCCCAGCCCCCACCGGGCTGCATGCAGAGGGTTTGAGGCAGCCCGCCCTCCAGCCCACACCCCCTACCTCCATGAAGTCCTTCCTCTGGCTGGAGGCCCGCAGCGCCGCGGGGAGGCCGCGGCCGGACTTCTGGTCCCAGTGCTGTGTGTGTGTGACAAACACGGGGCGGCGGTGAGCCCGGCCCCAGAGCCGAGCACCCCGGCCTCAGCCTCGGGGCGGGTGGGGCCACTGCTCCCCGGCGTGACGCGCACGGCCCCGGCCTCACCTGGCCCTCATGGAGGCGCTTGCCCGGGCTGGTCTCCTCGGGGTGGTAGAACCACTTGACGCGGACCACCATGTTGCTGCCCCAGGACTCCCACATGCTCTGGATGCGACCGATGTAGGGCAGGTTGGGGCGGCCGGCCGACAGGAACACGGCGCAGTCCCCGATGCGGATCATTTCCTTGCCGCGCACGATGGCCTTGTAGAACAGCTTGCGGGCCTTGCCCTTCATGCCGCGGCGCTGTGGGATACGCGTGTCAGGGAGGCCCGGGCCGGTCCCCAAACCCTGGGGCTCTGCAGAGGGTGGGGTGGGAGGGAGGAGGCCCCTTGCTTGCTCTAACTGGGGGGGACCCCTTCCCCTCTCCATGCTGGGTGTCCAAGAGGGGCTTTACCGACACCAAGGACCTCAGCTAAGAGGGACCTCCAGGACCGTCTGGGTGGCTCAGTCGGTTAAGCTCAAGTCACGATCTCCCCCCCCCCCCCCCATTAATGGGTTCGAGCCCCGTGTCGGGCTCTGTGCTGAGAGCTCAGAACCTGGAGCCTGCTTCGGATTCTGTGACTCTCTCTCTGCCCGCCCCCTCCCTCAAAAGAAAAGCATTAAAAAAACAAAAAATCTTCGGGACCTGCACCGCCCCGTCCTGGAGTAGTGCGGGCACACGCCTGGCAGAGCCGCACCTGCGGTCCACGGGGCTCGCGGTGGCCGTGCCCTGGGCCCAGCAGCCCCCTGCGGCCTGGCGGTTTCTAGACAGTGCCGGTGGGGGACAGGACAGGGAAGCCCGGGGGCTCGCAGCTTGGCCTCTGGACAGAGGGCATGGCTCCACCCCCCACAGCTGGCACACGCCATTCGGGCCCCGGGGCCACAGGGCACTTGCTGCACAGCCTCGTTCTACGTCCCTGCAGGCAGCATGGGGCTGGGAGTCGGCCACCTAAGTGGCCTGAACCAGGGGCGACGGAGTAGGGGACGTGGGCTGAGGGCTGTCACGGGGACGGTGCCAGACCCCAGGGGAAGCCCCTGAAGTCCGTCCGGGGCCCGCAGGAGCCAGCACCAGACTCGCATGTGCCAGGCCCATCGCGTGCAGGGCTTTTCTTAGTCACTCGACAAACATTTCCTGAAGCCTGCTCAGTGCCCCGGCCTGGGCCAGCATGGGGACAGACACGTGGGTTCGGAGGAGGGAAGAGACCTGCCTGTCATCAGGACCCCAAACCCATCAGAGCCCCAGGCAGCTCTGGGGCCTGTCACTGTCCCTAGGGCCAAACCTCCAGGACCCAGGCCTCTGCAAAGCTCTGCCCTCTGGTGACCCGGCGTATCCTCTCTTCAAACCAAGATCTAAAATCACTTTGCCATTTTCATATCGGCTGCCAGGTGACTCAAAGCCAATTTGCCCAAACAGGAGAAAACTACGTGCCAATTTCCAACTTCCTCCAACAAGCGCTTTTTCCACTTAATTCACTGGATCCCTGGTGGTGATGGATTTTCAGAGGTCCTTGTCACTGATTTCTGCTATGTCCTGTGAACTGCTCAAATGCTTTTCACTTTTCAGCTCAAGGCTGAAAATAAATTCGAGGTGAGGAGGACGGCTAAGATTTCTACACCAACTCCTCTTTGGCCACCGTGACATGCCCGGCCCCCGCCGGCTACTCCCTTCTCACAGAGCCGCCTCACTCCATATGGTCCCCCCGGGGGGCTGATCCCGCCCTTGCAGTGAGCACAGGACTCGGTGTGGACACCCTGAACGTCCTGCCCTCCCGCTGGTATCATGACTGGCTCAGAAGCGGGCTCGGCACACAAGCTGAGAGTGTTCTATCAGCTGTAGCTTGAGCCCCTTGCAAAAAGATACTTCCTCTCCAGTGCCACTTCCGAGCCGGGAGCCACTGAGGCTGCTTGCTGCCAGGAGGGAAGGGCTGTCTGAGCAGGAGACCAGCGCAAAGGCAGGAAGGGGAAACGGAAGCCTGGACCGTGGACCCACAGGGAGGTCTGAAGACAGCCCTTCAAACCCCTGGGCTCCAGCTGTACCTGAAGCCTGGAATTTTCTGTTAAAGTGGCCACTAAGCTCCGCCCCGTGCTGCGTCCGCTGCAGCAGTAAGAACCTTGGCATTACTAGTAAATCTGCAAGTGGCAGATGCTAAAACATGGAACGAGTCGGTCACGGTGAAGGCGAGACGGCAAGGATGTGCCGCCTTCAGCTCAGAAGCTGTCACTCCTCAATACGTCCCAATAAAGCACCTGCTGGGATCAGAGCTCCGGGGGGCCTGGTCAGGAGAGTCAGGGAAGGTTCTACATGTTCAACTCTGCCGTCCCCGGCGGTGGCCCTGCTGAGAGAGGAGCTCTCATCCGGGGCCAGCAATCCACGTGGGCTTAACGTCAGACAACCTATGCCCCGCAGCGTCAGAGACGCAGGCTGTCTGCCCCAGGTTCAAGTTAGTGCCTCAAAAGCAGGGACGCCCTCAGGAGAGTGGGTGCCGACTGCTTCCAGATGCCCTGCTCTGCACCCCCATTCTGAGGAGCCCTCTGGGGGACTCTAACTGCCCCTGGTGTCACTGGCACAGGGGGCCCCAAAAAACACGAAGATGGAAACCCCCGAGCTGGGGTCTTCAGAGCTCCCCCCAATTTTTCCGGCCTCGTTGAACCCAGGGAGCTAACACAACACGAATACACCAGCAGCTTCCCGAGGTCCCGAGAGGTGCACGGTCAGACGCCCCCCCCCCCCCCCAAGCTCATCACTGTCGACCCCCAATTCCCCACACCTGCCCTGGCGGGAAGCGGCTCTGGAAAGGGAACAGACCCGGGGGGCATCACGCCAAGCCCACCTCAGGTGTGGCCTCAGGGGGCCTGGGCCAGGGAGACAGGCACCGCGGGCGAACCTGTGAGCCGTACCCGTGGACGAGGGGCACGGGGTGGACCGGTGACCACGGGGCTATTCCCCACCTGCACGCGGGAGCCTCACGGTGCCTGTGCGCGCGCACAGGTACGTGTGTGGTGCGCGGCCGCGGGTGCACACGGGTGAGCTGGCAGGGCTCCTTCTGGAGAACCGTCCTGTCTACAGAGGTGGCCACGGGACCCAACCAGAACCTTCTCCCTTTGGCTAGCTTGTGGGTGAGGGGGCACCCGAGCCAGCCAGGCAGGGAGACCGCCCCAGCCCTCCGCTGCCATCAGAGGGGAGCAAGTGCCTCTTGCCGGGGTCACCACACGGTCAGCCCGAGGCCTGGAGCCCTCGTGCCGCTACACACGACGCCCCCACCGAGACAGGCTGTGGGGCCACGGGGTTCTGAGACCCCCGGTGGGGCGACCGGGCGCCTGCCGGAGGGGCCGGCATCCGTCCCCGCGTGTTCTCTCGCCGGGCCCGAGACCGAGGGCGGCGCTGCTCCGCGGAGGAGCCGGCTTCGAGCCGGCAGAGGGGGCGCGCTCGGGCGCCCCGAGACTCGGGCGACCCGGGTATGAGACGGGGTCCCCCACCTCACCCCAACCCGCCCCGTGGGGGGCCCGGAGGAAGGGGGGGGCACGCGGGGGGGCCGGCCCGCCGGAGAACACCACGTCCGGACCCTCCGCCTTCCGCTACCTGGGTGGGCTTGCCGAACCACTTCCAGAGCTGCCGCGCGGGCAGGAAGGCGGCGATCTTGGGCCGGTTCTCCACGGACGGCAGGCGCTGCCGCTTGGCCAGCTCCTTGGTGGTGGGGAGGTGGACGCCCTCCCTCTTCTTGGGTCGGCTCTTGGCCGCGGCCTGAGCCTTGGGCTGCAGAGGCTGCGCGGGCTGCGGCGGGGGCGCCTGGGGCGGGGGCGCCGGGGCCTTCTTGCCCGGGGAGGGGGCAGAGGAGCGAGCCTTGCCCGCCTGCTTGGGCGCCTTGCCGGGCAGGGCCGGCGGCGCCGAGGGGCCGGCCGCGGCGGGAGGCGCTGCCTCGTCGTCTGAGCTGCAGGAAGAATCGTCCGTGGTGGAGGAGGAGGAGGACGAGGACGAGGAGGACGAGGAAGACGAGGAGGAGGAGGAGGACGAGGAGGAGGAGGAGGACGAGGAGGAGGAGGAGGACGAGGAGGAGGACGACGAGGACGAGGAGGAGGACGAGGAGGAAGAGGACGAGGACGAGGAGGACGACGACGAGGACGAGGAGGACGACGCCCTGGAGCTGGAGGCGCTACAGTTCCGGCCGCCGCCGCCGCCCTGGCCCTCCTCCTCCCCCTCGGTCTCTGAGCTGCTGCTGCTGCTGCCACTGTCGCTGCTGCTACCGCCGCTCTCCGACTCCTCGGCCCCGTCCTGCTCCGCCTGGCCCTTGTCCGGGCTCTTGGGCTCACCCGAGTCCTCGAACTCGAGCCCGGCCCCGGGCTCCTGGGTCAGGTCGCCGTCCCCGGACTTGGGCCGGGCGGCCTTGGGCTCGCCGCTGCCTGTGGCCGGCGGGTAGCCGCCCAGGCCCAGGAGGCCCTTGGGCTCCTGCCAGCCCCCGGCTCCGGGGTCATCCCGCAGAAGCAGGGCCTCTTTGGCCTTCTTGCTTTTGGGCGACGTCACACCCTCGTGGTCCAGCTTGACGAGCGGCTCGGCCTCCTCCCCGGGCCTCCGGGCGCCCTTGGCGGCCGCCTCTTCCGCGGCCCGGGCCTTCTTGGGCTTGGGGCGGGTGGCGGGCATGGCGATGGGCATGGCGACGAGGGGGGTGGGGGCCAGGACCGCAGCGGGGGCCGGCAGCTCCCCAAAGGGCTCAGGAGCCGGGCAGCTGGTGAAGGTGGACGGGGCGGGGCTGGCCTGCGGGGCCGCCGGGCGAGCCTTGGGGGCTTTGGCTCGCTTGTCCGCGGGTTCTGGGGGGCTCTTCTTGGAGCCTGGGGTGCTGATGGGCTCCAGGGCCAACGGGGTACTGGGGACCTCCTCTGTCGGGCCCCCCTCTTCCAGGACGGCGGCTCTGTCTAGAAGAGAGAAGGAACAAGCTTATGTGAGGTCAGGGCAGCGAGGGGCTTCCCGAGCCCAAAAGCCCGGTTTCTGCGCTGGCCCTGCTGCTTCCTCTGCGATGACCGGGTGCTGGGCCTGGACGCTGCCCGCTCTGGGCCCAGGATGAGTGACTCTCACATCGCTGTCATCCCACGTGTGGTGACCCCCAAGCGGTCCTTGGCAGCCTCGGCTCTTAGCACCTCTCTCTGGATTCTGGCGTGAACAACTCGGCTGCCCAGGAGTCAGCTCTGCCCAAGGCAGATGAACGCTGACTCCCTGAGCCTCCGTGTCCCACTCTATCAAAGGGTCCGAGGGGCCCTGCAGCTGAGTTCCCACAGAGGGGGGGCGCAGTCTCTGTGCGCAGACCCCACGGCATCCCGCGTCCGCAGCAAGTCCCCCCCCATGCCTGCACCTGCCCCTGTGCCTCGGCTGAGGCAGAGCTGGGGCTAACGTACCACTCTTGGCTTTGGTGCTGGGTTTCCGCCCACGCCCTCGTGCCTTGGTGCCCGGCTCCTCGGACCCCGGCGTGCCCCCGTCTTTGCTGTCCCCGGTGTCTTTGCTGGTCTTCCGGCTGCGGCGCTTGGCACTTGGCACCAGGAGGGCTGGGGACGGCTCCGCACCTGCGGGAGAGGGACACGGTGGCTCAGGCCTGGGTCTCTGCTCTCCCAGCCACCAGAGCATCATCCATCGCGGGGGACAGGGACCGGAAGGCCCTGCGGCTGAATCCGCTCGGCCTGCCTGGAGGGGCTGTGCAGCTGGAGAGGGGGGATGCCCAAAACCACAGACCCCCGGAGGTCCAAGTCCTGGCTCTGCCTCTAACTAGATGTAGGACCCCAGGAAGAGTCATTTCCCTCCTTGACGCTGAGCTTCGTATTGGTCAGTCACGGGGGATGGGATCTCTGGATGCGCAGGACGAAGCCAGGAACTCCGTGCTCTCGTGGACATGTGAAGCCTGGAACCATCGGGAACGGTGCCTGACCAGCCTCGACGGCCTGGACTGCTCGGGACGCAGACCTGGGGAGCCCGGGAGCCCCTCCCCCAAGCCACTGTGGGAGCCCCACCCGTGGCTCCTGCCATTTCCATCCCACGGGTGCAAACGGTCGGAATGGTGGCCAGAGCCCAGGGCTGGGCCCACAGGGGAGCCGGTGTGGACGTGGGGGTCACCCCTGCCAGGGCAACAGGACCACCACTCACACTGGATCTTATAGTCGGGAGGCAGAAGGCGGATGTGGGAGAGGGGGATCCTCCCCGTGTCCCCGTCATCGAACTCCACTGTGATCAGGTCCCCGTCGTCCTCGAGGCCTAGCAAGCCTGTTGGCAGAGGGGCAGGGTCAAGGACGCCAGCGGACCCCCGCTCTCCGGTGCCCACAAGGGCAAAAGGGGAGCAGAAACCAGCCGGTGAGCAGCTCTGGACCTGGGATGTGTAGCGGCACGTATCCAGTGGTACAGAATGTGAGTCTTAGAGTCTTGTGGTCCAGCAGGAGCACCGGCACCTGCCATTCCACTGAGCGTGTGTCCTGACTCACTCCCAAGACCCTCCCGAGAGCACAGGGAAGCAAGAGCAGGGGCGGAAAGCCTGCAGGCCGGACCTGGTGGGTCAGTGGCCGACTGCGGGAGCGGGGCATTTCCCAGACCACCACCTGCACGGTGAAGGGCTTCCCCTGCTGCTGGGGGCCTGGGAGGGGGCCTGCTTCACAAGGGAGCCCTGCCAGGCTCGGGCCCAAGAGGCGCCAAGTGCCTCTGTAGGCAGGGGTCAGGGGACCCCAACACCGGACAGGCTGAGGGTTTACAAACGCCCGGGGCACAGGAGAGTTTGGTGGGTCCCCAGACCCCAAGGACTGTCTGCCGGCCGGTGGCAGGAAGCCATGGGTAATGGGGACCAGGGGTCGCCACAAAACGTGCCTGTCGATGCACAGGCCTTCCAATCTGCTTAGTACAGACCACCTGACCCGAGAGGCCAGCCTCTCAACGAGACAGACACGGACCAGAGAGCTCAGGGGGCTGAAGAGCACAGAACCCCCGAAGAGACGACAAGGGCAAGTCAGGAGAAAAGGGAGCTGCAGAAACCCAAACGTGGAAACAGTCCTTTCTCCGCGAAGTTTACGAAAAGAGAACACAGATACCAGCAAATGTGGTAAGAAACAAAATCAGATAAAAACAAGAAGACGGGACACAAAAAGTTGGGGGAAAAAAAAACATGCAGAGAATAAGAAAAAACTCTAGGAATTTCTTACACGACAGCAGGAATTTCAAAACTTCAGTAGATGGAAGGGCCAGAAGGTCGGGGTTAGTTGAGGAAACCTCCCGAGAGGTTGAACAAAAAGGTGAAGAAACAGACGATAGGAATAAAGATAACAGGCACTGCAGGCCAGCACGCGGTCCCAGGGAGGGCGGCAGGGGACAGGGAGTGGCTCCGGGAGAGCCACACACGGAGTTTCCAGAACAAAGGAAATTTGCTGCACAAAGCCCTCAGGCCCCAAACACCCAGCAACACACACACAGAGACACTCAGAGACACATACACAGACACACATCAGACACACACACACACACAGATACACACAAACACATAGACACACACAGCCGTGCATAGAGACATGGACAAAAACAGACATACACAAAGACAGACGCACACATATTCACACACGTACAGACACACACAAACCCACATGAAATTCCAGATCTAGGAATAACGAGAACACCCTCAAAGTTTCCAGAGAGAAAGCAGGGCTCCTACAGAGATGTAGTTTTAACAATGACATCGAATTTAGACAACGTCGACAGCCAGATAAAGACGGAAGGCACAGTGACTGTGAAAATTATTTCCAACCTTGACTTTATCCCCAGCTCAACTATCTTTCAAGAACATGCCAAAATAAAGCGATCTCAAGCATGCATGTACTAGAGGGATTTACCTCCTAGGATCCTCTCTCAGAAAGCTACAGAAAGATTCTCCATGGAAACGAGGGAACGGAACAAGGAAGAGAAAGACGCGGATGAAACACAGGAGCTGGAGAAATGGAATTCTGAGTGATCCCCAGGGGACGGACCAAGAGTGACCCTGCCATGGTCTCTCTGGGGCAGGGGGGCGGGGGAGACTTCCTGCCCGGCATCCGTGTTCCACCTCCTGGGTGGGTGTGGATGTCGGGCCGCAGCGGGTACACTGTATCTGCCACCTGGCTGTCGGTCTGAAGAACGAACATCCAGAGCTCAGCTCCTGGAAACGTCAGTTTTGCACCGTGTGAGGATCTGTGGTTTCTGTCCAACACCTGCAGCTTCTGGGGCACCTGTTATTTATGTCAGCCTTGCTTCCCATCTCTTACTCGGCTAACAACACCCCGGTTTTCCTGGGGTGGCCACCGTCTCCTCTCCCGGGTCACAAGTGGAATCAGAAAGCCAACCTCACTTGCTGGTGTCGGGAACGAGCACGTGACCCAGGCTCAAGGACGAGACTCACAGCAGCCGACGAAATCCACGTGACCCAAGCCAGTTTCGGGGGCCCCGTCCTACGTGTCCCCACATGGGAAATGAGAGCAATTCCCCCCACGGCAGGATCCGTTAATCTGGCACAACACCGTCCCCGAGGAGCTGGGTGTGAAGCCGGCGCAGCCAAAAGCGGACCGAGGGCCTGAGCGCCGGGCCGGCCCTGCTGGAAGCCACGCGAGGAAATGGGGGGATGAGGGGGAGGATCTGGGCCGGGGGGGGGGGGGGGGATGCCGAGGATGCCTCACCTCGGACCACGGTGCCCGGGTAGAGGCAGCGGTACTGCTGGCTCCAGTAGGCCGCGATCCTGGTCCCTTGTGGCAAGAAGCGCGTGGAGGCCGGCCTCACGTCGTTGATCTGCGAGGGCGAAGGATTGAGCAACCAGGGGTGACAGGGAACAGCCCGGCCCCCAACCGCCCGGTGGCCCCGCCTCCCCTGCCCCCCTCACCGCCTCCTGCAGCAGCTGCTCCAGACAGTAGATGTGGGGCCGGTTCCCACGCTCGCCCTCCACCACCACACGGTATCTGCAAGGCCACGGCAGGCGCGGTGTGAGGTGACGGAGACGGCAGCCCCTCCCGGAGGAACCCTGCCCCTCAACCACCGGCCCCAGCGGCGCCAGCTCTGCCTCCCAGACCGCTCGATGGCACGTCAGAGCCTGGGGAGCTGCTGGCGTGCGGTCTGAACCTGGGGCGAGGCTCTCCCCTTCTGGGCCTCGGTTTCCTCATCTTTACAGCTAGGGGGTTCAGATCCAAGAGAGGCCAGCACAGACCGGCTGGCCACGCCCACTGGGGCCTCCCTCAGCGGGCACCGTTCACCTGGTTCTAGGGAGAAGCAGTCGCAGCTCAGAGAAGCAAAGCAACCCGCCCATAGAGGCCCAGCAAGGCCCCCTGGACCCTGGACTGGGGGAGGGTCCGCAGGCTCTGAGGCCGGTGCCGCCCCCGCCCAGGCCCCCACTCACATGTCTGGCGAGTGCACTGTCTGCACGTGCCCGGCATACAGCAGCTTATCATCCATGGGGATAAGCACACGTAAGCCGTCTTTCAGCTCGTCCTTGTCGATGACGCAGGAGCGCGGGGCTGCAGGGGGACACGCAGGGAGGCAGGGCTGGAGCCAGGGGGCAGCCGAGAGACCCTCCTTCCGCGCCCAGTGCCTCCCTTCCCCCAGGCCTGCCGGGTGGCAGGGATGCCCCCCTGCAGGGACATGTGGGGGGGCCGTGCGCAGCCCCTCGCCTCCTGGCCCAGGCCCCTGCAGAGATCCCAGGCAGGTGTGAACCAAGTGTGATCACCTACACAAGCCACCCCTCCTCCACCCAAAGACCACCACCCTTGGGGCCTGGGCTTGAGGCCCCAGCTCATCAGCCCGTCCACCGCTGCCTCTCCCACCAGACCTCCAGGACTTTCCACTGGTGTTTTCTCTTCCTGGAATGCTATGTGTCGTGGTGGAAACCAATCCCCGCCTTGGCCAAACTTCCAGGCCAGGCTCTCCGCGTTCCTCACCTGTCCTCAGCTGAAAGCTGCCTCTCCCCCCCGGCTTAGAGGCCACCCCCTCCGGAGCCCCCACACCAGATGTTCCCCATTTTCCTTTTCCACACTGACCACACTGCTCTGGATTCCAGGGCTCCCTCCTCCTGCCCTGTGAGACCTTGAATCCGGCCCCACCCTGTCATGACCCACACGGCTCTCTGGCTGGCCCGCTGGTTTCTTCATTCCTGCCTGCACGCACACCCCTGCCACAGCCTCACCGTGGGCAGAGTGGACACCCACCCCTTGTCGCTGAGTGTGGCCATGAGACTTCCTCCGGCCAATGGCACAAGGGTGGGAGTGATCAAATACTGATTCTGAATCTAGGCCTCCAGAGGTCTGGTCAGCTCCCACTTTCCCTCGTGAGCCTCTGGCAGTACGGCCCCAGGAAAAGCACGCCCCGGCTCACCCACAGGCCCAGGGGGTGAACGGCCCCGGAGTGGAGCTGACCCTGCGTCTGTGGACCTCCAGCTGTCCTGCTGTTGTGGCAACAAGCCCAGGCGAGGTCAGCCCGGCTGCCTTACAGACCGCTGAGACCCATAATGGATACCTACTACCAGCTACCACTGGGTAACTCTTTGTTACACGGCAACAGCTGACTGATACACTCCCAATCAGGTGATTAAGTTCCCCAGCCCTGCACATCCTCTTGTTCCACACCCGCCCCACCCAATTCACATCCTCAGTCTCTCCTCAGAGCTCCACACCCCTGGGTCCAGGTGCCAAGTGTATGTCATTTACCCGGATGTTCTCCAGGCACCCCAGACTCCAGCCAGCAAAGTGTGGCATGTGATCTCTCCCTACTCCCCCTACACGCCCACCCCACCACCACCCATACTCACTCGTTCTGGTCTGCTCACACAGCCCCTCTCTCCCTCGCGACGTGCTCAAACCCACCCCATATCCCTCCATGCTGCCCCTGCCACCATCGCTCACCGGATCCCCACAAGGGCCTCCCTACCTGGACTCCTGTCCCCCTCAGGGCCACCCCCAAGTCATTCTATACAAAGCAGTCAGAAAGCACTTTCCAAAACCAGTCCGACTGTCCTCATCTACTTCCAGCCGGGGACAGCTTCTTATTTTCATTAGGGCAAACTGTGACCACAGCCCAGAGATGGGGCCGTCTGCCTCTCCCTCCTCCCCCCACCCAGCTTACTAAGCCAGAGCCAAGCCGGCCTCTCTCGGTTTACCACAGATACCATGCCCCCACCCAACCTCAGGGCCCCTGCACATGCCCACTCCCTGGGGTAGCTCAGCCCCTGCCCACTGCTTCCCCAGGGGGACCTCCAACCACCCCCCCACACGCTTTGGGCCTGAGCCGACAGGGCATCGAGGGCACTTACCTGGAGTCAGTGGCCGCTCCGCAGCCCCACCACGTGGCAGGTGCTCATCCTCAGAGAAGCTCGAGTCCTGATTGGGCTCAAAGTCCTCCTCTGCAGCCATGCTCTCCATTAGCTTGCTCACGGCTCCCCCCTTCCCCCGGTTCTGGGGACAGAGCACAGCAGACCCACGGCTCGGGGCACGCCGTGCAAGTCCCGCTGCTTAGGACCCTCCCTGGAAACCCCGGAGTCTCTGTCAGGCTGCAGGGGCATCTGCCACGTGAGTGGTGCGGGGCCGAGGGGGTGGTGTCCGTGAGATGGGCAAGCAACCCGAGTGGCCAGGGCCTGCGTGGGCTGAGGCAGCACTTCCGGACACACATGGGGGCGGGGGGGGGGGGGAGGAGGCGGAGCCTGGGGTCTCAGTCACTTGCATGTTCAACTTCGCCTCAGGTCATGATCATAGCTGTGGTTTCCAATCCCGCATGGGGCTCTGTGCGCTCAGCTCAGAGCCTGGAGCCTGCTTCGGATTGTCTCCCCTCTCCCTGCCCCTCCCCCTCTGATGCTCTGTTTCTCTCTCTCAAAAATAAACATTAAAAAAAAAAAAAGCCTGCTGGGGACAAGGTGGTGTGGGGGGTGGGCACACCCAGCATGCCCCATCTGGGAGGGACCTATGAGGACCTGGCTCCTGGGGCACCGCGAGCCTCACCTCCTTTTTCACCTCCTTCCCTTTGGCCTTGGCCTTGCTCCTCTTGGCAGTGGCCGGGGAGCTGGTGTGGGGCGCCCGGGCCTCTGGGGGCAGGGCAGGAACACGGGGCGGGGGCAGCGCCGCCCCTCCTGAGCTGGCCTCCTTCCCCTTCTTCTTCTGGGGGAGGAAGCAACAGAGGTGCCATCACAGGCCGTCCTCGCCATCCCGGGAAAGGAACGAAACCCCTTCCCTCCCCTCCCCCAAATACGTTTGTTTTTCATCTTTTCTTCATCTTAACTGCTTCATTATTACTATATGTTGCTTATTGTAAAAAAAAAAAAAAAAAAAAAAAAAAAATCACCAAAGTGCATATAGGTGCAGCTTCCTCTCCAATGAATCCTGTCAAATGCACAGCGCTAACTAGAGTCACTAGTGGCTGTGTGGTGTACCCTTCCAGAGCTTTCCAAAAGCACATACAACGGAGTAAATACACAGGCTATGAAGATACATTTGTGCACAAACGGTATTTTTTTTTTTTTAACACAAATGGGAATTTGCCAAACGTCCTGCTTTGCAACGTTCCCTCCCAAGTATGTCTGATATAGAGACTGCTTAGCTTTGTTTTTAACAGCTGCTCAATGTGCAGCTGTGGGAGGGGGCGCCATTCATTCAACCGCCCCCCCACAACCCGGTGATGGATGCATCGGCTGCCTCCATTTTAACACGCTTCCAAATGAAGCCACAAAAAACCAGGATGGTGCCGGGTGGTCCCACAGGCACGTTCCTGGAAGAAGGACGAAGACCCTTTCGGCTGGGCGGGTCACTTGGGGCGTGCCTGAGTAACTCTGCGCTCAGCCACGCCCACCCCAGCTCCAAGCCCCGCCCCCAGGTGGTAAGGGGCCAGGGGCCACTCACTGCGTATTGGTCCGCATTCAGCCACGCCCACCCCAGCCTCGCTGCTCCCTGCCCCCACCACAGGGCCGGGTGGAGGCTCCGCGGATTCTCTGCACTCAGCCCCGCCCCCCACGGTGGGGTGAAGGGGCCGCTACTCGTCCCCGCAGCCTCGAAACCAGTCCAACCCCACGGGCATGGCTTCGTTTATCAGAGCAAAGCACTGGAAACAACCTGTCTGTCCTGCGGCCTGTCAGGGAAACACTGGGGCATCTACAGATACAGTTGCAAGCTTTGCTACAGCGTCTGAGAGTCCTGCTCCAGGAAAAGGCAGGGGGCGCCGTGGCCAGGACAACAAAGTGGGGATACTTGGCGCCAGAAGGAAGCTCAGACTATAATCTCCGTGACCCAGGCAGGGGAGGTGGGCGGCAGGGGCAAGGGGTAACTTTATGCTTTTTAAAAGACACATTCCTGAAACAAAACAACCAAGTCAAAGGACCGGAGGATGTGGGAAATTAAGAAATATTAAAAAAAAAAACCCTGGACAAATGTTACCAAGACCACAGCGGAAGTCACAACTTCCTATCAGACAAGTGACATTCGCAGCAAACAGCATTATAAGGGTCAAAACAGTGTTACAGGGATAGAAGGTATTCAGTCTGGATCCCCATTTGGGAGAGGGAAATACATATATGATTATATCTTCTTGTTTCTGATGCATCATTTTAATCCTGTTCACATTTCTGAAATCGGAAGGCATCCAGGGGGTCGAAGGAACAACCTTTCTCCACAAACACCCGCTGAAAACGGACAGCTCACTGAATGGCCTCTACCTTCGCAGCTGTGCACATGGGGCCAGCAGAGGACAGCAAGCAAAGTTCCGAGCGGACCTGTATTTGCTTCCTTTTCTGTATCTTCCAAGGCAGTGTTATAATCAGGTATCACTGAGACCTCTTTCTTTCCCACTGATGAGAGAGCCCTTTTCTGGGAAACTTATTATTATTATTTTAGTAAGAAAAGAACTCCAACAAGCTCTGTACCCAGAACAGACACGGTCACTGCCATGGTCATTATGGCAGAAAAATACCATCCTCAACCCAATCACCGCATGGTTGATGGCAGCGGAGAATGAAAACCAAGGGGTGGGTGCAGACGGACGGGTGTTATTCAGCCGTTTAGAAATATTGATTAAAAAAAAAAGTAAAATAAGGCTGACGGCAAGTGGGAATATCCAAGTCTAAAAAAGCAGGATACAAAAGCGGGTCTCAAAACACTATGAACAGTGGTTGCTCCTGTGGTGACTTCACTGGCATCTGATTTCTTTTGTTGACAATTAGTCTCTCCTGTTCTCGTCTCTTACTGTGTCATCAGAAGGCTGGGATTGGGTGAGCCCCCGATCTTCTCCCCAGCAGAAGGTACCATATCTTGGCAAAGGGCCCAGGGGGCAGCATGGCCCGGGGCGGGTGTTCAAAGCTTAGCTGGGACGCTCAGTAGCTGCCGTGACCTTGGGCAGGTTACAAGGCCACCTGTGCAGTTAACATGAGTAACCTACCTCGCAGGGTTTTGTGAGCACTCTGTTGGGACACAGTAAGAAATATCTACTTGGTCTCTGCCCCTGGTTCCTGACAAAGAGCCCCTGAACCCCTCGGAATTTCCTGGATCACAGGAGAGTCTTTTGTCCTAATGAGGCGACTGTGGGTAAGTCCCTAGCTGGCCTCGGAACGGGGGCGGCTCACGAGAAACACCAAGCCAGGAGAAGCCAGGAACTCTGAGTTCCAATGTCCCCCATCCTCCGGGGCAGGGAGAGGGTCCAGAGATTGAGTTAATAACCGATCCTGCCAACGTGACGAAGCCTCCATAAAACCCTGAACGACGGGGTTTGGGGAGCTTCCAGGTCGGTGACGGTGCTGGAGAGGCGGCGCACCGGGAAAGGGCACGGACGCCCACACCCTTGCCCCATCCCTTGCCCTGGGCATGTCTTCTATCCGGCTGTTGCTGAACCGTATCCTTTCTAGTAAACAGTAATAGTAAGTGAAGTGCCTCCCAGGGATTCTGGGAGGCCCCCTGGCGAGTTACAGACCCTGAGAAGCGGGTCCTGGGAACCCCCAGTACACAGCTGGTGCGTCCGCCAGAAGCACAGGTGACACCCTGAACTTGGAACTGGCGCGCAGAGTGGGGGCCGGGCCCTCTGCCTGTGGGGTCTGTGCCAAGCCCGGGGAGTCGGGGCCAGAAGTGTCGTGAGTGGAGGAAAGGAGTTGTCCTTCACCAGTCGAAGTAGCAGAGGTGCTCAAGGGGTGGGACCTGGCCTGGGCCCTGCCTCAGACCACCTGGTGTGATCACCCTGAGCAGTACACACTATTCCAGCACCTTCCCTCCGAGGCCCGGAGAAACCTGAGAGGGCTTCAGCTGTGGGCAGACAGGTGGGCGCCGATCACCGTGGACGACACCGGAAGACACCCACTTCCTCACTAGCCCCGTCACCGGGAAATCAGTGCCGAGCCTCATCCCTCTTCTCGACTTCCTACATAGAACATCACCGGTATTTGAGACCTCATCCTCCATCGGGGACAGGGATGGGGAGGTCTGAATGCAACCAACCAAAGGGGGTGGCTTCCTAGCAGCCAGTGCAAGAAGGGTCTGACTGTCCTACGGTTCTTAGAAAGCAAGCATTTTAGGGGCGCCTGGGTGGCTCAGTCGGTTAAGTATCCAACTAAGGCTCAGGTCGTGATCTCATGGATCATGGGATTAAGCTCCGTATCAGGGTCCATGCTGATAGCACGGAGCCTGCTCGGGATTCTTTCTCCTCTACCCCTCCCCAACCTGTGCGCACGCTCTCTCTCAAAACTGAATAGGGGCGCCTGGGTGTCTCGGTCGGTTGAGCGTCCAGCTTTGGCTCAGGTCACGATCTCATGGTTCGTGAGTTCGAGCCTTGCGTCAGGCTCTGTGCTGACTCAGAGCTTGTTTCCTATTCTGTGTCTCCTCCTCTCCTGCCCCTCCTCTGCTCCCACTCTGTCTCTCTCTCTCTCTCTCTCTCTCTCTCTCAAAAATAAATAAACATTTGGGGCGCCTGGGTGGCGCAGTCGGTTAAGCATCCGACTTCAGCCAGGTCACGATCTCGTGGTCCGTGAGTTCGAGCCCCGCGTCAGGCTCTGGGCTGACGGCTCAGAGCCTGGAGCCTGTTTCCGATTCTGTGTCTCCCTCTCTCTCTGCCCCTCCCCCGTTCATGCTCTGTCTCTCTCTGTCCCAAAAATAAATAAACGTTGAAAAAAAAAATTTTTTTTTTTAAATAAATAAACATTTAAAAATTTAAGGGGCGCCTGGGTGGCTCAGTCAGTTGAGTGGCCAACTTTGGCTTGGTCATGATCTCAAGGTTCATGGGTTCGAGCCCTGCATCAGGCTCGCTGAGGTCAGCCTGTAAGCGCAGAGCCAGCTTCAGATCCTCCGTTCCTCTCTCTCTGCCCCTCTCCTGCTTGTCACTTGTGTCCTCCCAAAAAATAAACGTTAAAAAAAAAAAAAGAAACAAATGGAGGTGTCCGGTGTTTTGATAACTGCACTCAAGGGTCCCTGCACCTCACTCGCACGTGAGGACTGCGTCTGAGACGGGAAGTGAGAGCTGCTCTGAGGCCGGGTCTGAACGCGCTGCCAGCAGGGCTCCAGGGGCCCGTGGCTGGGAGGAGTCAGGCCCGCCTTCGGGGCCCCCTCCCGCTGCTCCCACCCCCCCCCACCCCCCGCACTGAGGGCCCTACCTTTCTGGGGTCCTTCCTGTCCTTGGCGCGGCCGGTGTCCTTCCGAGGGCTCAGCGGGCCACCCTTGCCACAGCGGCTGGGCTTGGTGGCCGCGGGGGCCGCGCTGCTGGGCGCCGGAGCCGCGGCCGAGGCGTCGTGCAGGAAGATGCGCTCGCTGCGCCGCCTTGTCCACAGGTCGTCATCGCTGGCCTCAGGCCCCGCCTCGAAGCCAGGCTCCTTGGCGCCCCGTAGCCTGCGGGCCTTGCGCCCTTTCTCCGCCGCCAGCTTGGCCTTGTCGGGGCCGGCGGGGCCGGGGCCCCGGGCGCTGGGTGCGGGCGCGGCCAGGGAGGGGCCCGGCTCCCCCAGTCCCTTCTTGGGCCGTAGCAGCCCGGCAGGCGACCGCTTCCGCACCTTGACCTCACTCTCCGAGTCCGTGTACTCAAACTCCGTGCCTGGATGCGGACAAGGGCAGGGGCTGTGGACAGGGGCTCCTGGGACCCTTGCTTCCCACCCACCCAGATGCCCTGGCCACCAGCAGAAGGCCACCGTCCCACCCTTCCTCCAGGGCACCTCGCTGCCCACGGGAGGCTTCTTGCATCCAGGAGAGGAACAGGGGCCCAGAGGAGGAAGACTCACCTGCCACACACCTGTGAGTGGCAGGTCCTGCTGGCCCCGCTGCTGGCCCAAACTCCTCTTGGCTGCCCAGACTCAACTCCCTGGGAATGTGACCATCCCTGCCCAGGGCCCCCACGAGCTTCCCCACTGCCTCCTGCATGCCCGGTGGGAATCCCAGAAGCCAGGGCAGGCTGGGGAGGGCCCGAGGCCCCGCAGGGGCAGCAGGTCCACGGGAGGCATGCGGAAAAGCCCGTGTGAAATCCCCAAGCCGGGTGGGGCCTCTCCTCTACTTCCTGGTGCCTCTTCTCAAGAGCTGGAAGGTCCCTGGCACCCGCTCCTCTACTAGAGGGCAGGCCTCACCAAACTCAAAGCCCTGGGGCCCAGCTGCCTCCTGTCGGCCGAGGCTCTCCCTTCCGGCAGACACGAGGCCAGCCTTGATCCCAACCCTCGAGCCCCTGGGCTCCCTGAACACAGACCCTCTGCCCAACACCCCGCTGTGCTCTGTCCCTTCCAACCTCCGGGCCTTTGCTGCTGCTGGTCCCTCTACCTGGGGCACCATTCCTCCCCTGACCTCGACCTGGAAATCCGCGGCCTCCTAGCGGAGAAGACACACTGAGCACCCGGGAAGATCCTCTGTCCACACCTCCATCACCGCAGGCACACACCCCACCGGAGGGGGCTCCCATCCATGTCTGTCTATCCGGTCCCGCCCTGTGCCCCGGAAGCAGATCCCCAGTTTTACTACCGCAGGCCTGATGACCCCTGGGAAGCCGACAGCCTGCCCACAAGGCCTCCTCGGGGAGGCCGGGTCCCATCACCCAACAGATGCAGCCAGGCTGGGAGGGGGCACACTCCGTGGGAGGGACCCACTTGCAAAGCTTAATGATCCCATTAATTAAGCTTTTGTTAACGGACTTCCCACCACACAGGGAGGCAGCTGGGGGCTCTCATGGCTGATCAGGGTGCAGGCCATAAAAGGCTGGGGTTATGCTGCCGGGTTTGACCCACCTGATGACAGCCCCCTGCAGAAAGCCGGAAGGAAACCCCCAGGCAGCGAAACGCTGCAGGTGAGCCACGTAGGGAGCAGGGCCAGAGAACGGACAGAGCAGCGACAGGCAGCGGACACTTTCAAGTGTGGAGTAAGGTCGGCCCGGGGGACAAATACTTATGAGGCCAGTGGGGCAGCATGAATGGTGCCTGGGACACAGGAAACGGGCTCTGTGAGGGGACAGGCCTGTCCTCGAGTGGGGACAGGCAGGAAGCCCAGAGGGAGGGGAGGACGTGCCGAGCCCTCACCGCCACACAGGGCCGCGGCAGGGAGCAGAGTCCGTGTCTGTGATGCCCACCCAATGTCCTGTGCTCCTGCCTCCGCCCCCAAGAAATACGGTAACAAAGGAGGAACAGACAACAAAAAGCACAAAAAAAAATAAAACAGAAGAGTGAGACCCAAAGAGATTGCAAGTCAAAGGATGGAAAAGATAACCCATCCAAACACTAACCAAAAAGAGCTGAATAAGCATAAATAGAAACATCAGACAAAACTGACCTTCCTTACGACAAAACTTGTTACTAGAGACAAAGGATATATTTACATAATAAATGGTCAACTCACTAGGAAGATATAACAATTCACAAACATACATGAGCATAATCCAGAAATAGGTAAAAAAAAGATTATACGCTATGACCAAGGGGGATTTATTCCAGGAATACAAGGTTGGTTCGACGTGTAAGAAAATTAACGTGAGGGTGCCTGGGTGGCTCAGTCAGTTGAGCGTTTGACGCTTGGTTACGGCTCACATCATGCTCTCACGGTTCACAGGTTCAAGCCCCATGACCAGCTCTGCGCTGACAGTGTGAAGCCTGCTTGGGAATCTGTCTCTCCCTCTATCCCTCTGTCCCCTCCCCTGCTCACTCACCCTCTCGCTCTCTCAAAAATAAATATTTTTTAAAAATCAGTATAATATACTGTAATAAAGGACAAAAACCACAGGAATACCTCCATAGACGCAGAAGAAGTTAACTGACCAAACCTAACACCCTTTCGTGATAAAATCACTCAAACTGAGAAAAGAAGGAAATTCCTTCCACCTGACAAAGACAGCCATAAAAAAGCCACCAGTAACATCATACCTAATGGGGGCAGAATGAATATTATCAACCCCTGTGATCAGAAGACAAAGATACCTGTTCTTGCCACTTCCGTTCAACATTGTACAGAATATTGTAGCCAAGGCAGTTAGGCTACAAAAAGAAAGAAAAGGTATACCCATCCGCAAGAAACCCAGAATGACCAACTCAATATGGAAGAAGGACAAAGTATGAAGACTGACAGTACATGACTGCAAGACCTAGTATAAAGCCACAGTAATCCGACGAGATACTGACAAAAGAACAAACCAATCAATGGCACAGAACAGAACCCCAAAACAGACTCCCATAAATTTAATCACACAATCTTTGACACGGAGTAAAGGCAATACAATGGAGAAAGGAGATGTTCTTTCAACAAATGGTATGGGAACCACTGGAGATCCACACACAAAAAAGTGAACCTAGACACAGAACTAACATCTTTACAAAAATGAACTCAAAATGGATCACAGGACTAAACGTAAAATGCAAAACTCAAAAACCCCTAAAAGAAAAGGTAAGAGAAATCCAGATGACCCTGGGTTTGGCAGTGAATTTTCAGATACGACACCCAAAGGACAATCCACGAAAGCTGGGCTTCCCTAAAAGTAGAAATTTCTGGTTTGTGAAAGACACCATAAAGAGAATGAAAAGACAAGCCAGAGACTAGGAGAAAATATCTGCAAAAGACACACCGGATAAAGGTCCGTTCTCCAAAACAGATAAAGAACTCTTAAAATTCAACATTAAGAAAAGACCCCGATTGAAAAAATGGGTCAAACATTGGAAGAGACATGTCACCAAAGATACAGAGATGGCAAAGAAGCATTCGAAAAGATGTTCCGCCTCATGTCACTAGGAATGCAAATTAAAACAACAGAATACCACTACACACCTGTTAGAATGTCCAAAATCCAAAACACTAACGCTAAATGCTGGCAAGGGTTGACAAATCCTGTTCACCGCTGCTGGGAAGGCAAAACGGCACAGCCACTTTGTAAGACAATTCTGGCAACGTCTTACAAAACCGAACGTGTTCCTGCCATACGATCCAGCAATCACGCTCCTTGGTATTTACCCGAAGGGGTTAAAAACTTGCATCCGCACACACAAAACTACACACAGATGATTACAGCAGCTTTAGTCGAAAGCGCCAAACCCTGGAGGCCACCAAGATGTCCTTGAACAGGTGAATGAATAAATAAGCGGTGGCCCGTCCAGACAATGGAATATTATTCAAAGGTAAAAGCTAACAAGAAACAAGCTGTCAAGTCATGAAAAGACACGGAGACACCTTTAAGCGCACCGTATGTGACATTCTAGAGAAGGCAAAACTGTGCAGACATTAAGAGTGTCAGGGAGGGGCGCCTGGGTGGCGCAGTCGGTTAAGCGTCCGACTTCAGCCAGGTCACGATCTCGCGGTCCGTGAGTTCGAGCCCCGCGTCGGGCTCTGGGCTGATGGCTCAGAGCCTGGAGCCTGTTTCCGATTCTGTGTCTCCCTCTCTCTCTGCCCCTCCCCCGTTCATGCTCTGTCTCTCTCTGTCCCAAAAAAATAAATAAAAAACGTTGAAGAAAAAAAAAAAAAAAAAAAAAGAGTGTCAGGGATTGCCAGGGTGCGAGGGGAAGAGAGGGATGAATCCAGAGGATTTTCAGGCAGTGAAACTACTCTGTATGACACTCTAATGGTGTTTTTACACCATCACACGTTTGCCCAAACCCACAGGATGTACAACACCAGGAGTGAATCCTGACGCAAACTATGAATTCTGGGTGACAGTGATGGGTCAGTGTAGGTTCATCAGTGGTAACAAATGCACCACTTTGGTGGGGAATGCCGATGATGGGGGGGGGGGGGGGGAGGCTGTGCGTGGGGCGGGGCCACGTGGGGGGCGGTGCATGGCACGTGTAGAGGGTATCTCTGTACCTTCCTCTCAATTTTGCTACGAACTTAAAACTGCTCTAAAAAAAAAAAAAAAAAAAAAGGAGTACTGACATATACCATGGATGAACCTTCAGACAATTACAACAACTGAAAGCAGCCAGATACGAAAAGCCACATGTGGTATGATTTCATTTATATGAAATGTCCAGGATAGAGAAATCTATAGAAGACAGAGAATAGTGGTTCAGGGAATATGGGGAGTGATATAAACAGGCATGGGGTTTCTTGTCGGGGACGGGGGGATAAAAATGTTCTGAAATTAGACAGTGATAATGGTTGCACAGCTCTGTGAATACAAAAAAAAAAAAAACCATCAAATCGTACACTTTAAAGGATGAATTTTAGGGGCGCCTGGGTGGCTCAGTCGGTTAAGCGTCCGACTTCGGCTCAGGTCACAATCTCGCGGTCCATGAGTTCGAGCCCCGTGTCGGGCTCTGTGCTGACCACTCAGAGCCTGGAGCCTGTTTCAGATTCTGTGTCTCCCTCTCTCTCTGACCCTCCCCCCTTCATGCTCTGTCTCTCTCTGTCTCAAAAATAAATAAACATTAAAAAAAAATAAAAAATAAATAAATAAAAGATGAATTTTATGTGATGTGAATTATAGCTCCACAAAGTTGTGATTTAAGGGTAGAATCAAACCTGAGAATGTCAATAATTACATTAGATGTTTAAAAATTAAGCTCTCCAATGAAAAGACAGAGATTACAAAACAGATTGAAAAGGACCCAACTATAAGCTGTGTAAAAGAGACTTTACATATTAAGACAAAGGTAAAATGACTACATGAGTGGAAAAAGACACACCACGCAAAGAGGAATCATTAACAAAGGTGGAGTGTGGGGCGCCTGGGTGGCTCAGTAGGTTAAGCATCCGACTCTTGATTTCGGCTCAGGTCTTGATCTCATGGTCATGAGATAGACCCAAGCCCCACCCACATCTGGGTCCACGATGGGCGTGCAGCCTGCTTAAGATTCTCCCTCTTTCTCTCCCTCTTCCTCTGCCCTCCCATCGTCTGCACACACTCATGGGTGTGCTCTCTCTCTCAAAATAAAAAAAAAAAGGGTAGTGACAGTTTAATATCAGATAAGAGGGATTTCAAAACAAAATATATTAAGAGATAGAACACTTGGTAATAATAAAAGGATCACTTTAAGAGGAAAACAGGAACTCGTAAACGTACATATGCACCCAATAACAGAGCTTCAAATACATGAAGCAAATGTCCAGAGTTAAATTATAAGGAGAAAGAAAATCCTGCAATTCATAGCCGGAGGTTTTATATGTATCTGTAAGCAACTGATAAAACTAGACAACTAGTAAAGACACACAAAAATCTTAATACTTTCAATCACATTGACTTGCCTGATAGAACTGAATGACTTACAGAACACTGTGTATAATGACGCCAGAATCACATTCTTTAAGTGCACACAATACATTTACTAGGAAATACCATATATCCTCAAATTTTAAAAGATTGAAATCATAGGGGCGCCTGAGTGGCTCAGTTGCTTGGGCCTCCGACTTTGGCTCAAGTCATGATCTCACAGTTTGTGAGTTCGAGCCCTGCATCAGGCTCTGTGCTGACAGCTCAGAGTCTGGAGCCTGCTTTGGATTCTGTGTCTCCCTCTCTCTCTGCCCCTCCCCTGCTTGTGCTCACACACGCGCGCGTGCATGCGCGCGCGCTCTCTCTCTCTCTCTCAAAAGATAAATAAACAATAAAGATTGAAATTATATAGAGTACTCTTTCTGACCAAGATGGAATTATGTTAGAAACCAGTAACAAGTAAATAACAAGGTAATGCCCACCATATTTGGAAAATAAATAATGCTTGTAAATAATCATTGGCTAAAAGTAGAAATCACAAGATAAATTAAGAAAAGTGTTGAACTTGGCACAAAAACAGACACTGAGACCAGTGGAACAGAATAGAGAACCCAGAAATGGACCCACAAACGTATGGCCAACTGGTCTTTGACAAAGCAGGAAGGAATATCCAATGGAAGAAAGACAGTCTCTTCAGCAAGTGGTGCTGGGAAAACTGGACAGCGACATGCAGAAGAATGGAGCCTGGACCACTTTCTTACACCAGACACAAAAAATAAACTCAAAATGGGTGAAAGACCTCAATGTAAGACAGGAAGCCATCAGAACCCTCGAGGAGAAAGCAGGCAAAAACCTCTATGACCTTGGCCGCAGCAGCTTCTTACTCAACACGTCTCCGGAGGCAAGGGAAACAAAAGTAAAAATGAACTATTGGGACCTCATCAAAATAAAAATCTTCTGCACAGCTGAAGAAACAATCAGCAAAACTAAAAGGAGAAGATATTTGCAAACGACATATCAGATAAAGGGTTAGTATCCAAAATCTATAAAGAACTTACCAAGCTCAACACCCAAAGAACAAATAATCCAGTGAAGAAATGGGCAAAAGACATGAACAGACACTTCTCCAAGGAAGACATCCAGATGGCCAACTGACACGTGAAAAACTGCTCAACATCACTCATCATCAGGGAAATACAAGTCAAAACCACAATGAGATACCACCTCACACCTGTCAGAATGGCTCACATGAACAACTCAGGCAACAACAGATGTTGGCGAGGATATGGAGAGAGAGGATCTCTTTTGACCGCTGGTGGGAATGCAAACCGGAAAAACAGCATGGAGGTTCCTCAAAAGGACTAAAAACAGAACTACCCTATGAGCCAGCAATTGCACTACTAGGTATCTATCCAAGGGATACAGGTGTGCTGTTTCAAAAGGGCACATGCACCCCAGTGTTTATGGCAGCACTATCGACAATAGCCAAAGTCTGCAAAGAGCCCAAATGCCCATCGATGGATGAACGGATAAAGAAGATGTGGTCTATATACACAAAGGAGTATTACTCGGCCATCAAAAAGAACGAAATCTTGCCATCTGCAACTATGTGGATGGAACCAGAGGGTATTATTATGCTAAGTGAAATCAGTCAGTCAGAGAAAGACAAAAATCATATGACTTCACTCATATGAGGACTTTAAGACACAGAACAGATGAACAGACGGGCAGGGAAGCAAAAATAATATAAAACCAGGGAGGGGACAAAACAGAAGAGACTCATAAATATGGAGAACAAACTGAGGGTTCCTGAAGGGGCTGTGGGAGTGGGGATGGGCCAACTGGGTAAGGGGCTTTAAGGAATCTACTCCTGAAATCATTGTTGCGCTAAATGCCAACTAATTTGCATGTAAATTAAAAAAAATAAAATTAACAAAAAAAGAAATGTGTTGGACTGAGTCATACTAAAAACAGGACAACATAAAATGCATGAGATGCAGCTAAAACAGTGTTGAGAGAGAGCTTTACAAGTCTCCAAAAAAAAAAAAAAAGAAGGTCCCAAGTTGATAACCTAAGCTTGCACCTTAAAAAATAGGAAGTGGTTGGCAATTATACCAAGAGTGAACAGGAATTAAGGAAATAAAGAGCAGAAATTAATATAATTGATAACTTCTGGCCACAATGACCAAGAAATAGAGCAGAAATAAGTTATTTGTATCAGCAATGAAGAAGAAAACATCACTACAGACCCCTCAGAGTTTAAAAAAAAAAAAAAAATGGGGTGGGGGCAGCGGGTGGATGATGTGAACTCTGCCAATACATTTGACAACCTGGGTGAAATGCAGAAGCCTGCAGGTTCCAGGATGGCTGGTGCATTTGGGGGTGAGGCTGGGGGCTGTGGACAGGATGATGGGTGTCTGAGCAGCCACAGCCTGAGGGTGGGGGAGCAGATAGGTAGAATGTGACCAGAGGGCAATGGGGGGCCAGTGAGAGGTTCTTAGCAGAGAAGTGGTCTGGTCAAGTGCAACCTTTGAGGAAAAGCCCTCCAGCTGCTTCACCATAAAGAAAACCTGAGCAAGGCAAGCCGGAAGGGAGGCCAGCGCCACTGTCGGGGGGAACCAGGCCCTAAGTTCCCAGGGAACAACGGCAGGACGTGGGGTGAGAGGGAGTGAGAAGGAGGAGGAAGGAGACCGCGAGGTTGCCCCAGAGATGGGGTCCCAGGGGGCGGTACAGGCCGCAGGAATGAGCCTTCGTCCTGGAGCCTGCAAGAAATGAAGCCAGGAGCCGCTGGGGGAGACCTGGGGGGAGAGCAGGGTGGCAGTACTGTGCCCATGTTCCCTGTCCCGGCCCCTGCCAGGAGGGACTCCCGTGGACCTCCGAGACCCAGAGAGGGGCCGGGAGGGCGGGCCAGGCCCAGGTCAGCGCACACACGTGGGACCATCTCAGTCTCCAACACCCCGGATGCAGGTAAGCCAGGTCCGTGTGGGGACACTTGGCCTAGTGAGAATGGAGGTGGGCCCAGGAGAAAGGTCCCCCGTTTGTCCCAAGAAGGCACGGCTACGACCGGACAGGCAGAGAGGAAGAAGTGGGCCCAGGACAAGGCCTCGTCTCCCGCCGGAGAATCCGGCCGTCTCCATTTGCCCATCTGGGCAGCTGGACGGTGAGCCCGGCTAACAGGCACACGGCGCCCGGCAACCCCCTAGGGATGACCTCCTCCGGGCCCCCACCCCAGGCTGCATGGCCATCTCGCCGACTGAACCGCCTCTAATGCCCAGACAGAAGGGGCTTCCTCTTCCTCCAAACCTCTGCGTGGCCGGCCTGTGCCTCTACCTACACCTGAGTTTCTCCTATGACACTTAGCCTAGCGCCTCCTCTCCGTCGTGCTTCAGCCTGGGTGTCACCTACCTGGAGTAGCCTCACCTGGGCTGCTCCAGCCCCCCAGGGCGCAGATCTGAGGCCTCTGAGCTTCCCGGAACGGCCCGTCCCCGGACGCCTGAAGCGCACGGGGCCAGGCTACGTACATCCGTCAGGCGCACACACAGTGAAGGTCACCTGCAGAGCTCTGGCGACCCCTCCTGGGGCGGGCCAGGCCCACATCACCAGGACCACTCTGCTCAGGATGGGGGCCCACGAGGCAGGGCTCCACCGGCCCCCCAGCTCTGCTTCTAGCCTCCTCCAAGCCTTGGTTTCCTGTCCGAAGGATGGGGCGGCGGCGGCCCTGCAAGCCCACCTGCACGCACTTACCCATCAGGTTCTGCCGCTCTTCCTTCTTCCGGGCCTTCTGCTTGGCCTCCAGCTGCACCACCGAGAGGGACGGCCCCACTGTGGGGCTGGGGAGGGCACTGGCTGCAAAGCGGGCCAGCAAGCCCAGCCCGCTCTCCTCCAGGCCTGGCGACAGGGCCCGTTCCCGGGGCCCCAGCCTATAGCCGCCGGCAGCCTCGTCCTCCTCCTCCTCCAGCTCATCCTCCTCGTCCTCCTCCTCGGAGCTCTCATCTGGTGCAGAAAACAGGGGGCAAGTCAGAGCCTTGGCCCGGGTGGGTACCACCCCCCACCGCCCCTGCTCGGCCGGGGCACCAGCGAGGGATGCCACAGCTCCAGCCTAGCTCCTCACTCCTCACCGGCCGGGGGTGGTCCAAAACCAGCCCACAAGTCCCCCCGATGGCCCAGTGACCCCATCACAGCAAGCCCAAGACATGGGCATCCCGGACAGCCCAGAGGTGGGCAGCGGCCCTGGGAATCAGAGGGTTTCTGTAAGGGGAACACCACATGCACCTGTGCTGTGGGGAGGGGGACAGACACACGGACAAGGACTGGAGACAGCTCTCTCCACCGTCTCGCGCACGCGCACGCGCACACACACACACACACACACACACACACACACACGCCCCGACATACAACATGGAGGCTGAGGAAGGAGGCAGGAGAGAAGGAAAGAGGAGGCCAGGGAGGGACAGAAAGGAGGCGGGAGAGGGCCCCGGGGACTCAGGCGCCTGGGGGTCTGGGGCTGGTGATGAGAACGTGGAGTTTGATCTCCTCTTGGGGGAGTGGAAACCCCCTGGGTTGTAGCCCCGAGCAGACGCTGGGATCCAAACTTGACTTCCAAGGATCCCCCTGAGCCAAGAAGCCTGGGGCAAATCTCAGCCCTCCTTGAGCACCTATTGTCTCATCTGTGGCAAGGGATGGTCTCCCCAGCGCCCCCCCTCCCCAAGGTAAGGGGAGGCTCCCAATATGTAGGAGAAAGCACTTTGCAGGCTCAACAAGCATCAAACAGGACAAGCCTGTTGAGCAGAAAGAAGCCACTGTCCCCAAGGCCAAGGGAGCCACAAGCTGGCCATGCCTCACGACCCATGGGGAGCCGGGAAGGGAGAAGCACCCAGGTCAGCCCACTCTACACCAGGAGACGGAGACTCGGTGTGGCCAACTGCTCAGGCAGGACTCAAACCCAGGGCTGCCTGGCTATCTTGCCACCCAGAATCTCCTGGAAAGAATCTAAAGGAGCTTCAGCCTGTGTCTCCAGCTGGTGAACAGAGATGTACTTCTCCATGGGAACCGGCCTCCCGCCTGGGAACCTGCAGCCCTGAGCCCAGCTCGGGCCATGGGAACAAAGGCAGGGCAGGTGGCAGGCTGGCAGGCAGGGCAGGAAAGGCAGTGCTCCCGGCACACGAACCAAGCCCTCCAAGACACTGTAGGCAGGTAACGAGCTTGCTTCCGACCTTCCCCAAGAGACAGCCTAACACCGCAAGGGCAGGCAGGCACGAGAGCATCAGAAGCCAACTGCCCACGAGATGCCCAAGGGACATCTGCCCAAGGGTGGGGTCTGCCCAGACTGCTGGGAGTATGAAGGTGGCTCTGGGGGCTGCTGACCAAGGGCAGGGCCAGGCGAGGCTGGAGGTGCCCCTCTGCAGCAGGAAGGGGGAAGGGAAATACGGAGGTGGCCCAGATCCCCCCTACTCTACCTTGGGAAGCACCTGGGCTCAGGGGACGGAGAGGGACAGAGACAGCTGGCCAAGTCCACGTTCTCGCACCATGCCCCAAGCCACCTGCCTGCTTGCGTGCAACTAACAGCCCCAAGTGGCGGCCCTGGGTGTGCCAGTGGAGGCAGGGGTTCTGTCTAACCCTTTACCGACGGAGCCTCGGTCTGTGCCGAGTGACCCCTCAGTGAGGAAGGTGGAGATGAGCTCAAGGAATCCCTGAAGGGAGTTGAGAAAGGCAGGAGGCAGAGACAGAGGTTTGTTAGGAGGAGAAGGAGGAGGAGGGGGAGGAGGGAGAAAGGAGGAGGTGGGGGAGGAGGAGGAGCGGGAGGAGGAGGAGCAGGAGGAGGAGACCCGGCCCCACCCCCGCCCCGGAGCAATGGATGAAGCAGGATGGAGGCCAGCGGGGCAAGCAGGCAGGCAGTGCGCACTTGCGGTCCATTCACATTGCAGACATCACATGGTTCTGTCTCCGCCCCAGCGGGCCACAGCGGCAAAGCAGGCTAAGTGTAGGCAGACTTTCGACAGCGCCTGGGTCCCCCACAGCGGGCCTCCCGGGGGTGGGCCAATTTGAGCAGGGTGGCGGGCGGGGGGGCTGGCTGGGGTGGGGGCACGGGGTCAGACGTGTGGCCGGTTTTCCCTTGTAGAGAAGGCCTCCCCTGGCTGCTCAGGTGTGGAGACTCCAGAACTCTCTCCCATCCAGGAGTCCCCATCGGCAACGTCCGGTGGGGGAGGGCTGGCTCTGGGTTTCCGGATGCCCGGGATGTCTATGTTGGACACCAGTCAGCCAGCAGCAGCCCAATCCCAGCACCCTGAGACGGGAGAGTGCTTGGAAGGGAAAAGTCAAAACCAGGGCGTGCTTCCCCCAAAGCGGAGACACAGATGATCTTGGTCTCCCGAGACGCTCCCCACCTCCGGCTGCTGGGAGCGTGACAAGCCCCCACTGGCTGTTTCCCATGGTGGCCGGTCTACTCAGGCTGGGGTCTGCGGGGCAGGGGGAGTAGAGGGGGTCTCCGGACCAAGAAAGCCTTTCTAGAGCTGTCCACACCTGAGGTCACAGGGCTTGCCAAGGGCAGAGTCGGCAGAAAAAGTCCCAACAAAGAAGCCCAAGGAAATAGAGAAAAACTTTTTTTTATAAAAAGAAACAAAAAACACCACCAACAAAAATCTCTTGGCTCAGTACAGTGGGGTTGTCTGTTGTTAACTTGGTTCGGTTTCCAAAACCCGATTGATAAATGCCAAAGCAATCCGCTGCTGCCATAGCCGATGGGGGCAAACCCCGAGGAGGGGGGGTGCAGAGGGGACACAAAGAAAAGGGTTTTGCCTACCTACGGAGCAACGAGCCAGGCTCGCACCCAAGCTCAGTGACCCACTGCGCCGTCTGCCCTACTCCCAGCCTTCGCTTTGCGTCCAGAGTGCAGCGTGAGAGCAAATGCAAGAGACCAAAACAGACATTCAAAGCATCATGGGTAGGGATCAAGGGTGAAGGTATGGTCAAGCTGCTGGGAGGAGAGAGCAGACACTAGAAAGCCAAGCAGTCAGGTGTTTTAGTACCGGATGTCAGAAGTCCCTATTACCCAAATATCCCTGTCAAGACCTCAGCAGCTGGTGTGCGCAGCAAGGCCCCTCACCTCCCCCTATCTGGGCTCTCTCCACGGCTGCATCCGGCCTGGTCTGAGGGCCCCTGGCTCCCTCTGCCCACTCTGGGCCAATGGCCCCTTGCGAAGAGATCAGATCGGGAGGGGCTGCCTGCTTCTCTACAGGATCTGAGCTGGGGCAGGAGAGCTTAAAAACATGGAAGCTGGAACTTTGGCTTTAAAGGGGAGGGGCCCGGGGAGGAAAGGAAAGGGTCCGGGAAGGAGGGAGAATGATGAACCAGCCAGACTGGTCTGCAGGGGCCAGGGCTGGGGGAGGTCCGGCAAAGGAGGCTGGCTGATCGGTTAGTGGCCTCCCCCTGAGGCCCAGACGGACGGCAGCAGCACAGGAGAATCAGAGTCCCAAGGGCACCTGGCTCCCTGCTGTGCCGTCTCCTGGTCACCCAAAACGGATGTGGGCCAATCAGGACGAGGGGCGTGGGCAGGGAGAAGGCGGACCAGGAACGAAATCAGGGTAGAGTCCAGCCCCAGGGCCCAAGCCAGTTCCCGTCCAGGTTGGCCTCTACGTGTCTGGGCCTCACTCAGGGAGCGTGGGGTCCGGGCTCTGGGAATCCCTGAAGCGGGGGTCCACCCTGAAGCAAATGCTAAAGTAGGGTGAGGAAACACTTAGGGATCCTCTGGCTCCCCCGCCGCCCCTGGGACGCACCTAACCCGGGCAAAGTCAGAGCCAGGGTGTTCGCAGGGGTCACTGAACCCCACCCTCTCTTCACAAGTGAGGCGAGTGAGGTTCCCCGGGCTGGGCCGGGGTGCCAGCAGACCAGGCCTGTGGGCTCCTAGGCCAGAGCTCTCGCCGAAGCCTGTGCCCCGCCGCTCAACACGGCAATGAGGCCCACGCTTTCACATCTCACAACAAAACTCGGGGCAGCAAATGGTCTTGACCCTGCACTGCCTACATGCCCTTTAAAACAGAAATATGTGTTAGGAAACGAGTGTTCGTATTTTTAAACCGCTGTTACGCAGGAACAGAGCTTTAAGAAAATAAAAAAACAAACGAGCAGCTAAAAAAAAAATAAAAATAAAAAAAAGGAAGAAAGATGAAGCTGGAGGTGAACGCAGCTGACTTTCGATCTGAAGAATGAAACGCATGCCAAGAGCTACCGGGGACATCTGAACAATAGAAAAGAGCGGCAGACTGCACACCCCAGCTCTGCCCCTTGGTGGGGGGGGGGAGGGGCGGGGGGGGGAGGGGAAGGAGGGACAAAATGGGGGGAGCAGCAACCTAACGGTCTAGTAAGGACACAGCAAGAGAGACAAGGCACACGGGTTTAGTTAAAAATGAACTCGGTATGTTTAATAAAGCTTGGTATTACCAAAATCGCGGTACAAACATCAAGTCACACGCCCACACGACAGAATTCCATTTACAAAATGTCCCTCGGAGGCCTCCTCCGGGTCCGCGCCCGAGAGCGCCCAACCCAGGCCTGCGGTCTAGGGGGCAGAGGAGGCGAGGAGGAGGGCAGAGGGGGAGAATGGACAGGGGTGGAGACTAAAAACAGTCCATATAAAAGCTCAAAAAGAGCCAGGCCGTGGCGTTATCACAATGATACAGGTACAGGTAAGAACAAAAATAAAGACTCAGGCGGATACAGCAGGCTACGCTGCCAAGAACCAAGACGGCCGCCCTTCCCGAGGCGTCCCAGACGGGCCACCTCTGCCCGCCATCTCCTGCCATCTCCTGCGTGCTCGCTCGCTCGCTCGCGCTCGCTCTCTCGCGCTCTCTCTCACTCACTCTCTCGCTAGGAAACACGGAAGGTATTTTGTGTTTGGAGCTAGTAACCTTGGTCAAACGAGTCCTCCGAGGAATCGCTGAAGGAGGATCGGGCCTCGACCTCTCGAAGCAGCAAACAAAAGGGCTGCTTCCTGCCGGCGGCCGGCTTGGGTTTGAGAGTCCGGGCGGCCGCCAGGCCCCGCTCGCTCAGCTTGGGGCCCCCGGCCGGCTTGCCGTTCTTTGCCACCATGCCACACAGGATGGAGGACGTCAGTTTGGAGCCGGACGGGCCTTGGGCAGACCACTCGTCCTTCAGGAATCCTTCGTCTTCCTCTGAGTCCGTATCTGCAGTCAAAGTAGTTTTTGACACAGTAAGTCATGGGGTGCTGGGCGGGGAAGGGCTGGCGTCTCTCTCTCTCTCTCTCTCGCTACTAGCGGTTTCGAGAAGGCCCTGGCGCGTGCTAGGGCAGAGAGGTCCAAACGCCCACTGGCTGCGGAACAAGCCGTGCCCCACCGCCTGGACCTCTCGCCTCTCGCCCGGGAGGCCTCCAAGCCGCAGGCATCACAGAGCTTGTCTTGTCAGGGCTGGCCGCTGCCGGCCCCGCCCACCAGACAGCCACTTCTGCCAAGGCCTTTCTGGGCCCTGGGGGGGAGGCAGGAGCCCCACACTCGTGAGGGTCTCGCCCGTGGTCATGGACGTCACTGCACCCAGCACGTGGGGACATGGGGAGGGACAAGGGCCAAGAAAGGAAGGGCCCCGGTAAAGCTCTTCTCCCCCAGAATACCCGTTTGCCCCGGCACAGGGTGGCACAGGCAGGCTCACGACGACAATCACGCACGCGCACCCCAACTCCCCACCCAGCAGCATCCCAAAGGCGCGTCGAGATGGGCCATCGTGAAAGCGGTTACACCGAGGAAATTGGCAAACGACGGGACAACTCAAGGCTTCCCCCCAACTTTTTCCTATCGAAGGGCCGGACTGCCAGCACACTGCTGCTGGCTTCCCTGTCTCTGGCCTCACCGTGCAGGTGAGGTCAGGGTTCCCAAGCTCTTCCGGGAGAGGATCCCCCAGCTTTGGGGAGGGGGGGGGGGTGCCACGGTCAAGCAGGCACAGCTCTGGCCCCTTCCAAGCCCATCCCAAACATCCTCACACCATCTTGATCCGTTTTGCATATGGTGCTGTCAAGCAAGAATTCATTGGAAGAATGGGCTCTGCAGCCAGAAAGTATAACCTCTTGATCTGATAAAATCCACTTGGAACAAGAGGAACGCTGACAGAGACACAGCTCTGGCAGCACCTGCCATCTGCGAGTCCACGAGAAAACCATACACGTCGGGTGCAGGAGGCGAGAGGGACGCAGCGTCCGCTGGCTGCCTCCTCCTCTACCTGGGCTTTCCACGTCAAGACCCCAACGGCAGGATGGCCTCCAAACTCCAGGCAGAGCTAGGACAAAGACAAGCCCCACCAGGCCCCTGCCCATCATTCCCAAGGCCGCATCCCAGGCCAGAGCCACTCGTGGGTGACGACAACCGAACCGGCTTCCCACCAGGCATGCCCCCGACCCCTACAACCCAAGAGTTGTAAAACCCCAAAGCGAAAAAGAGAAGAACGTTCTGTTCTCTCCTCCCGTCTCCTGCCAGCCATCCCTGTGCTAGAAAACACTCTTGTCCTCTTTGTGACCGTGTACTCTCGCTTACCTAGAACCGCGGAAAAGCCAACATAAAAAATACAAACGAGGGCTCTCTCCAGATCCAGCCGCGTATCAGAGCCAGCATCTAGTTGGAGTCAGACCTTTAGACCTGCATGTTGCAACGTTTACTCACTTCTCACCTGGACGATGGAACTTAGGCACAGACCCAACAGCTAGACTAGCAATCTGAACATCGCTTTGTGCATGCACACATGTGCGCACAGCAGACTCACCGGCTCAGAGCACGCCAAACATCTCAGCGGCTGAACCGATCTCTGGTCTCTAAATGTACCCCAACCACCTAGAAGTGGGAAGATACAGGATTCTTACCCGGCAACCAGCCAGGCGACACCCAGCGGCCACTCACCCTTGAAACATAAGAGCCGCAGCAATGCTCCCCACTCCCTCCATCATCGTTCTAAAACCAGCAGAGATACAAACAGCAGAGGAAAACCTTCTTCCCTCTTCCTCCAGAGCTAGGAGTTTCTGGTATGAGCTCATGGTGGCCATGGGCCTGGGCACTCCTGCTCGGATCATACCCATTAGGACCGGAGGGCCATCAAAGCTGTATCAATCAAGCATGTCTTGGGCACATAAGCCACAAAAGCGCTGTTTACTTCACACACGTCTCTGCATCAGCCCTAGAGACCCTTCAGTCCACAGCAACCAAAACCACGAACGTTAAAACATACACACACGTATGCACACGCATGCGCGCGCGTCAAGCTCTTCACCGACGTGAACTCGCTTAAAGTTCAGGACAGCCATGGGAAGCAGACGATGATAACCCCATGTCCACAAAACTTTATTTCCTTTCCTTAAGAAAACAAACGTTCTAATAACATTACAAGTGTCCGCTTTCTTGCACGTGACGTTCAACCGCTGCCCTCCGACACCTCATGAACCACGCAGAGTCAATCAAAAGCCTAGACGCACACAGCCAGGCAGTCGTCA
Organism: Leopardus geoffroyi; assembly: GCF_018350155.1. Classification (NCBI taxonomy): domain Eukaryota; kingdom Metazoa; phylum Chordata; class Mammalia; order Carnivora; family Felidae; genus Leopardus; species Leopardus geoffroyi. Next base: position 3,999,278 of record NC_059340.1, read on the forward strand.
AGGGGAAAAGCCGCCCACCCCAGTCGGAGCCTGGGGACTCCCAAAACAAACCCCGTGGACAACTGCCAGGAGCCACGAAGCCCCGCCTGGCTCTCCTGCGGCGGCCACACGCTTGGTGCGCATCGGTCCTGGGCACCAGGGGCTCGGCCCACACACGGACCACGCAGCGGCCGCGGGGCCCCTGGAGAGCCGGGCGGGCGGGCCGAAGGCCCAAGGCCCACCGCCCAGGTAAGGAACTCCGATGCGGCAGGCTCCGGGCCGGTACGAGACCGCTCAGCCCCTCCGCGGCTGCGCTCCCAGGCTCCACAGCTCCCGTCCTGGGAGCCGAGCCATCCGGGCCCCGCCAACTCCCCACCCCTGGCGGTCAACCTCGCCCGGCCTCGGCCTCCACCCTCGGGAACGACGCGGGACAGCCACCTGGAGGACTGTCTTTGTCGGAAACAAAGTCAAACACGGCCCGCACAGCCCTCGGTGCGCCGACCAGCTAGGCGCCCGCTCCACGGACACCGTTCCTCTGAATCTCCGGCCCCAGGACAGAAAGCCGCCTGTGGGCAGGGGAGACGGACTCCTCTCTATGGTCGTCGCGAGCGACCGCTCTAGGCCCAGCGGCCGCCAACTCGGTGGCGCAAAGCCTCCCACACTGACGGCTTCCCCTCGAACAAGCGAACAAGCGGAAGGCCGGTACACGAGGGCCGGCGGACTTCCGCTCCCACCCGCCAATCACGGGCGCCCGCCAATCACAGGCACTTCTGCTTTAGGCACCCACCCCCACCCCACGCACGCACTTCCGGCCTGAAGCCCGCGCAAAAGCAGGAGTCGTTCGAGCGCCCACGAGATGCAGAGAGAGGAGACGGAGGAGAGGAAATGCCCCGAGGCGGCGCGGCGTCCGCTACTTACTGTAGGAGTAGCTGCTCACTTCCGAGGCGAACGGGGAGTGGGCCGACTTGGGCTGGCCTCTGGCCTTGAAGCCCACCTCCATCTTCCTGGCTTTGGCGGCCCTTTTGTGTTTACCTTCTCTGGAGGCTTTGAGAGACAGGCTGAGGCCTTTGGCCAGCGCCTTCCGGTCCTTGCCCAGCAGGCTGTCATAGGGCGTCAAGTACCTGCCGCAGCCCCCGCTCGCTTTGGACTTCCCTCCAGAACTGTCCGAGAACTTGAAGGGCGACTTCAACTTGTCCTGCTTCGTGAGGGAGAGGGCCTTGTCCAGCTTGCTTGCCAGTTGCTCCTGGTCACTGGCCATCTTCTTCTTTTTAATCTTTAGCTGGAGAGGGAAGTTGGGGAGTCACGGGTTAAGACGTTTGGCAAAACAGGATCGTGTGTTTCGGTGCCCAGGCTGTGCCGAAGCTGGGCTCCGGTCCTTTCCTCCTGCCTCTGTGGCTTCTAGCAAGCTGCTCACCTCCTCTTAGCCTCAATTCTTCTGCTCTGTAAATCGGCGATAATTATGTATGGGCATCTTGGGGGTGTTTCTGAAGATGAACAAGATCAGGCCCACAAAGCTTTTATCACAGAGCTGTTACTGCGGTTACAGTTCTCATGAACACTGGCATTTCCACTGGCTTTGCCTGGCGCTGTCTGGTGCCTCCTAGGGAAGCCCTTCAAGCAGGCAGCACAGCCCATGAGCAGAAGGCAGCTGGATTAGGTCAGAGGCATGGAACCGAGATGGAAAACCCAGGTCATCCCATGGATTCCCACCTAAAGCAGCCCATCCAACTAAATGGGCGTAGCCGACAAGAGAACGCCCTACGAGCGTGCCCTGGATGCCTGAAGCAGAAAGCACGACTCAAGATCTCACAGATTAAATTCCTGGTTCCAAGTCTGCTGCAGTCACTCATGGTCAAAGGGAAATGTGCAGTTTCAAAGCCGTTAATGCCCCTCATTTGAACGTTTTGTCTCTATTTTTCTTGAATCAGGTAATCTATTGTAAGGTGGGGGATAGTTGGGATAGGGCCATTTAAACAACAAAAGTATCCTTCACAATTTGTGAATAAAGGATGCTGATCTACAAACTGGCTCTATTCCCTCCTCCTGGATGCAATCCCCCTTATGTGTGTTGTTTCGCTCTGATGGCCAAATCAACACACAGCCCCTTGCATGGGGCCTTATGGGGAAAGATGACAAGGTACGTTAGTATTTAGAGACAAGGGCCTTAAGTGGCCGATTTCAATGCTCTGCAGAAATCAGAAAAATCAAGGAGCTGGCTCTCACCCCATTACCTCTGGAGAGTTCACAAGGAAATTACGATGGGATCAAGCCCTTGCTTCTGAGAACTACAGAATGGTGAAGCTGCTCCTTGAACAATTACACTGTTAAACAATAGTAACCGTGTTATCTGGTTAAAAACTTGCAATCTCTCTTCCTGGCTTCAGCAAAGGGTCACCGAGCATGCATGGGGGGTGGGGGGGAGTGGCTTTCCGTCTCCGCTCTACCTGAGGCTGCGCTACTCTGGTTAAGTCTCTGACCTCCTCTGGGCCTGGGTTTTCTCCTCTGTGCAACAAGGAAGACTAGAGGACAGTCCTTCTGGCACTAAGACAATCATTTCTACAGTGTCTGTGCAGCAGGTGGGGCCAACAGACCTGCAAAGGGAGCGTGAACTCTGGCACACCCTGCAGACCTTCCACTCTAAGATGGCAGCATCTCGGGAACACAGGGTTACTGACCTGACTCATGAAGTCCGACGAGGCTTCGTGCTCGTCCCAAGGCTGGTTCCTGCCCCTAGCTTTCCCTGTTCCAACCAGGGCATCGTGTTCCTCCTCCGGTCCCTTGTGTCTCTTCCTCATCCCTGCTCCAAGCTCGTACTCATCCGACGTCAGCAGGGGCTTGCTGCTCAGCCTGAAACCCAGATGCACTGCTGGTCAGCACGCTGGCCAGGAAAGACTCAAGGGTTGGGGGTCCGCCCTCACAGCCCTGAAGGGTGGGCTCTGGATGTCGAAGCACAGACAGTGATGGCAGAGTGACGAATCTGGGGAGACGGATCCTGTAAAACTATGGTGCTGGGATTCTATTTGTGAGTGGGGCAGAATGAGAGTTTAACCGGAAAGAAGAAACACTTCTCCAAGGCAGTATCCTCTGCTGGCCTCTTTCTTGTGCGTCTTCACACATACACTCACACACACACCTTATCAAAACATGCCAAGAGTAAAGATCAGAAATGTCCAAGAAATCCCCAGGATTGGAAGGGGAGTAAGAGCCACTGGCTGGTCTCCTGCACCCCTGGGATTAAAGACAGTCGGGACACGGTCCTAGGTTGAAGGCTTCTCTTGCCTACTTTAAGCTAAACCCTCACAAGTAATAAAAGCAGCTAATTTTTACTGGTGCTTACTACGTGTTCTGTTCCGTGCTAGTGTTTGATACTTTAGCCACAAAACAATGTTCCACATCCTGTTTTTACACGTGGGGAAACTGAGGCTCCAAAAAGCTAACACCCAGCCCGAGGTCACAACAAACACTGGATGGAGCTGGGACTCACAAGTAAGAACAGATGCCCACCTCCAGAGGCTGTGTTCCTAACCAGTGGCTGTGTGCTGGCGGCCCAGCCCCTGTGGTTTCAGCAACTGCTTCCCTACCCTCCTTTGGCTGGTTTTAGGGGATTTCTTCCTCTTTCCATCCTCTCCTCAAACAGGAACATCCAAGGAGGACAAATCCAAGTCGTGGGGACGCTTAGGGTGATCTGACAAGCCCTGTGGCCGATCCACTGCCTCTCCTGCGCCTTTTAGGGGCACCCTGTGGCCCCTCTGCTTCCTCAAGCCAAGCACCAGGCCACCTACTGTCTGCCCTGCTCCGATGTCCCAGGCTGGGGCACACTCCAACCCCGCTCTTTTGATGGGCCTCATTCAGCTCCTGCCACTCCGTGACACCCAGGGAAGACCGCAGCATCGTTCCTACCCACGCTCAGCCTGGAGGAAGAGCTCTCATCCCAGCCACCATTCAAGAAAACCTCCAGAGACGCCACGCGTCGCTCCCGCTGCCGCTCAAGGAGTGTGCAAAGGAGCGGCCCCGGGTCACGGGCTCAGGCACGACAAGCCAACAGGTCAGGCCAGGAGGACAAGAGTGACGCTGTCAGTCACGGAGGGAAGCAAGTGACAGCACAAGTCAGAACCCGTCCCAGGGGGCTGGAAGCTCGGCGGATCCCTCTGCAGGGAGGAGGTGTACGGAGAAGAGCAGGAATTCGTCCCTAACCGTGGAGAAGGCAGGTGTGGCGGGAAGACGGGCGAGGCACTTAGCTCATGGCACAGAAACCTCTCTCACTGGGGTCACCTGCCCGCTCAGTGCCGGGTGGGTGAGTCTGCCTGTCCGTTCCGCCACTCTCCTGGCTCGCCCTCCTGGCCCGGGCGGCGCGCACCGTGCTCCCTGAGAGCTACCAAACCAGGTGGGTCGGAGCCCGAGGGACTCGAGGTCCCCGGTGCCCAGACGCAGGCCCTGCGTGGGCCTGTGCTCCTCCCCTCCGAGCTCTGTGCCAGTTCCCGACCCACCGAGGGGCCAGCCTTACTTTCCGCTACTGTTGCGGCTCTTCCCTCTCTTGCGGGGGGGCGACAGGGTGCTCAGGGCGTGGGTCCGTTTCCTCGGCCTGCCAGGGCCTCTGCGTGCCAAGCTTCTATGGGGTTCCTCGCGCCTGTCCCTTAAAAAGAATCACACGCTCGGCTGTGAACCTGGGGGGTGGGGGGGGCGCGGAGAAGGACATACGATGCACACACGTCACTCGGGTCCACACACGCCTCTAATGGCCTACCACAGCCAACCTACTGAGCGCCAGCGCCTACGAGAGCCCAACCAGGGCGCCGCCTGCCGCGGCCTTGTCGCCCGGCCGGCCGGGGCCGCGGGGTGTGTGGCTGGGGTGCGGCCGGGGTGCACACTCACTCGGAGTCGCGGCGTCTCTGCAGCTTCACCAGCTCTCGCTGCTTCTCCTTGTACCGCCGCTGGACCTCAGCCAGCCGCATCCGGAAGTCCAGCTCCATGGCATCCATGCTTTCCAAGGAGGACTTCATGGCATACATCTGCGGGGAGAGCGGGGTGAGGATGCCAACGCCCACCGGCTCCCACCACCCGGCCAAGCATCCGCTCAGATGGGAGCGGCGAGGCCCGATGGTGACCGGGGCCCAGCTCACGCCTCACCTGCCACTTCACTAGCCCTGGCCGTGGGCAGAAGGCGGGACGGGGACCAAAACTCAACTCTGCAGGGCCGCGTCAAGGCCGAAGCGGCCCGAGACAGCCGCTCCCAGCAGCGTGGGCCATCGGGTTAGCCATCGCTTACAGAGGCCCACGGGCACCAAGGGGCTCAGCCAGGCCTGCTCTTCCTGACCCGTCAGGCGGTCGCCCGTTATCACGTGGATAAACTGAGACCCAGAAAGGGGATACGGCCTGCCCAGGACCGCACGGCAAGTCAGCGGAGGAACCCGGACCCGGATCAGGCCCTTTCAACTCCAAAGCCAGCCATGTCCCCAGCCAGATGGAGTCTCTGGGGGACCCATCTCTGCTCCCACCCCCACGGGCCACAGGCAGGCAAAGGCAGGCCCGGGACACCTCACCCGCTCCTCCTTCTTCTGCATCCAGCTATACTTCTTGTTGGGGTTCAGCTCCCGCGGAAGCCGCAGGTTCCTGAGCGGGTCCACGAAGGGACTGTCCAGCACCTCCTTCAGCATGTGGCTGCTGGCCGCCAGCAGGCTCTCCAGCGAGGGCCGCACCACCGGGCCCCGCTCTGCGCCTGCACACAGGAGGCAGGTGAGCCCACGCCTCCGTGCCCGCCCCGCCGTGCTCCCTGGGGGCGGCCCACCCCACTCAGACCCCAAATGGAGAGGAACGAGCCCAGGACCAGCTCAGGGCCTGCCCGAGGCCACATGGCCCCCCGCGGTGCTGCCGGGACCCCGGCCTTGCCGAGAGCCAAGAAATGGTGCTAAGTGAAGAGAACAGGCAGAAGCCGGGGCACACGGCACGGCTCTGTTCCAAACGTCCACTGCCGCACAGAGAAAGTGGCCACGAGCGGCCAAGCGCCCACAGAGGTGCGTTCTGGGCTGTGCCCCTTTCTGCTCATCTGTCCTTTAAACTTGCCACAGGGAATATGCATGGTTTTCACATTCAGGAAGAAAAGGGCCCAAATTAAGTTTCATAAACTGCAAAAGCAGTAGGAGAACACAAAAAAGACAAACCAAGCGGAAAGGTGCGAAGAAACGAAAACCTTCCCCGCCCCAGCACAAAGCCGGCCCCGCCACCAGAGGCACCACTCTCGACATTCTGGGAGAGGGCTCCAAAAATACCGACCCCCGCTCGAACACACGCAACGTCCGTGGGCATCCTTCGTAAATATGGGAACGGCATCAACGCACACGTACGGTATCACACCTTTTTCCACCTACCCTCTTTTCACGGTAGCGCGTGACAGCAATCTACCACGTGTCGTTAGCTTGGACCTTATGGGTTATAACTGCCATTTCTACAGGTCAGCAACTTTTATGTGGCCAAACCCAGTAACAACTGCCTAGAGTTCTCTTGCGTTGCTCAGTTTTAATTAATCTAAATAATCCCCCATTAAACGGCATTTCTTTGTTTTCTTTTTGTTCTGTGGGGGGTGGGGGGTGGGGGGTGGGTAGGGGAGGCATAGGCACACAGCAAGGACACGTGTTTCAGGAAAATTCCTCTCTGTGATTAACGCGATTAAGGTATGTGCATTTATCGAATAAATATTCCCACTACCCTTCAGAAAGGGCACGCCACCCATCTCCCCTCCGATCTCTCCCAGAGTAACAGTTTTTTTTTTTTTAATTGGCGTTGTCTTTGTGATCTGTGATCAGTTTTTATGAAGGTTCCACACATGCCTGAGAAAAAAAAATATTAAAAAAAATTTTTTTTAGTGTTTATTAATTTTCGAGAGAGAAGGATAGAGCATGAGCAGGGGGGTGCGTAGAGACAAGGGACACAGGATCCGAAGCAGGCTTCCGGCTCCGAGAGGTCAGCAAAGGGCCCGACGCGGGGCTCGAACTCCCAAACCTCGAGATCACGATCTGAGCTGAAGTCGGATGCTTAACCGACCGAGCCACCCAGGCACCCTCAAAGCATATTCTTTACTACCGACGCGTGCAGTTCCGTAAAACAGACATCACTGACGGTCTCGCATAGATCAGGGCTTCTCGACCTTGGCGCTATCCACGTTTTGGTCAGCTCATCCTCTGCAATGGGGGCAGCCATCCTGGGCATGCGCTGTAGGAGGTTCAACAGCATCCCCTGCCTTTCCCCACTAGATGTCAGCAGTACTCCCCGAAGCTGCGACAACCAACCGGGTCACTGCCAGTTGAGAAACAGCGGTTTTGCTCTTACGGGCACGGGCACGGAGGCTGCACAGCAGTGAACCCCATCAGCTCACGAGGGCCCACCCTGAGGTGACGCCTCTGCACCAGACCACCCCTCGAGGTCGTCCGAACCGGGAGATTCTCAGGGGTTGGGTAAGACAGGAGAGCACCGCTCCATCACAGAGGAGGGGACCGAGGTGCAGCTTCTGTCACCTTCTTCACCTTCCAAACCAGTCTGGCTGAGGCTCTCACAACTGAGGCCAGGGAGCCTGGTGACTCTAGGCCATCTGCCTACAGGATGTATCATGCCACCCCCCGCCCCCATCATCCACACGTTTAAGTCCTGACCCTAGTATTTCAGAAAGTGATCTTATTTGCAGTCTCTACAGAGGACACCAAGTTAAAGTGACCAGATGAGCCCTAATCCAGTAGGACTATTTCTCTATAGAAAGGGGAAAGCTGGAGACAAGCACGGAGGCAACCGGGCGAGGACACGGGGAGGAGACGGCGTCCACACACCAGGAAAGAGGCCTCAGCAGGACCCAGCCCTGCCCACACAGTGGTCTAGAACATCCAGACGCCCCCCAGTCTGTGGTACTTGTGACAGAAGGCCTGGCTGACACACAGCCTCATGGCCGTACCAATGCAGGGGTGACCTGAGGGCCGTGGGAAGCTCGACGGGCGACCAGGGGCCTCTTCAGCGTTCCACCGGCAGCTGCCTGCTGGGTAGAGAAGAGGGCCGCCAGCCTCTCCCTCACCCTTGCTATGTACACACCCCCGCACACCGGCACCTCCAAGTGTGCTTTCGAGCCCAGGGTCACAGATGCAGCCGCGGGCCACACCTCCAATGCAGAAACCAGCTGTGGGTCCCAAAACCTCCTCCCGCTGCTTCCTGCAAAGTCTGCCCTTCCAGCGGCTCAGGCTAGAAACCTCGGAGTCGCTCTTACACCAGCTCGGAGCTGGCAAAGCCCTCTGGCTGCTCCACCTTAACTTCTACCCAGAATCCTCTTGCTCCTCACCTCTACCCACCACCCCAGGGCCTGGGCCTTCCTGCATCCCCCCTTGCCTCTGCGTCAAGTATCTACACAGCCCCCCCAAATGACACTATTTAAGTCCGATCCTATGACTGTAACTCCAAGCCCTCCTCCAGTGGGTGCCCAGGGCCTCATGCCCGCCCCCTCCCACCAACCCTCTGGCGGCCACCACTCTCCTCCTCCCACTCCACCCCAGCCCCAGCCTCCTTGCTCTGGTTCCAACATGCTACACATACTGTTGACCTCAGGCCCTTTGCAGGTGCTGTTCCATCAGCAAATCCCCCAGAAGAGTTCCTCCCTGGCCTTCCTTGGGTCACTTCACCCAGAAGCGCCTCCCTCTGTAAGAGACCACCCTTCCCTCCTCCATCCTGTCCCCCTCCCAGTGTCTCCACCTACCACCTATCACCACCTGACAGGGCCAAGGGCTATGCTCTGTGGCCCTCACGGAAAACCCACCAACTGTTGGTAGGATCGAGAGGGGGTTTGTCACTTTCCAAAAAGTAATTTTTTGTGCCAAACTATTTAAATGACTGAAAAGAAGTAATGAACTGGAGAACAAGAACCAAACAACAGACATCTGTGGGGTGCGGGGGAGTGGGCATCACTTGTCCAAGCTTCCGGGGGACCATGTGACCTTGGCGATGAAAAAGCCTTGAAAATGTGATTTTGTTCGGTCCCAGCAATTCCACCCCTGAGAATGTACCCCCAGGAAAATCAGCGGTGGGGACAAAGATTCGTCACATTAGTTACAACAATAAAACAAAACCAAAGGCAAACTCAAATGCCTAACAACCTAGGGCCAGCTAAGGCATTGACGGCTGGGGCCTCCACTAGGTGGAAAACTCGACTGTCCCCTAAGAAAATGTTTAAAGACCCAGAGCTTTGGGGTGCCTAGGTGGCTCAGCGGTCAAGCATCCAACTTGAGCTCAGGTCATCATCTTGAAGTTTGTGAGTCTGAGCCCCACGATGGGCAGCACAGAGCCTGCTTGGGATTCTCTCTCTCCCCGTGTCTGTCTCTCCTCCCCTGCTCACGCACCGTCTCTCTCAAAACAAACTTAAAAAAAAAGAAGAAAATAAAGACACATAGCTGTAGAAAATACTTAATAAAAAATATGCTAAGTGAAGAGAGCAGCTTACACGGCATTGTTTACAAAATGATCTTAATTTTAGAAGCGTATGTGTGTAGAAAAGGTTCTAGAAAAAATGCACCAAAACACTGGCAACGCTATTATTATCTCTCTGACAGCTGTCGCCTGGGCCCCTCCCTCCTCTGCGCCGATTCTGGGCCGAGCGTGGGGTGGCGAGGCTTGCCTGGCCCACGGCTCCTCCTGTACACGTTTCTTGGAGCGCCCTGAGTTTCTGGGCTGAACACCCGTGTTTTTTGTGCCCAGCCCAGAATTCGCTGCCCTTCTGCTGAAAGCACCCATTTCCTGCAGCCCGGTGGTGACAGCCCCGTGGTGGGGGAAGGGGGGGAGGGGGAGGTGGGGAGGATGCACAATCAGCCCGTTGCATCCCATCTCCCAGCCCAGAGAGTTTGCTTCTGCACAAAGCATGACCCCCCAGGGAGCTAACGAGAATGAATCAAATACCTTTGCCAGAGCCACCAGGAAAGAGGTGGCCTCTTTTGGGAGTCTGCTGAATTGGGCAGGCCCGTGGGCCTGCGAGAAGTATTGGGTGACCCCCAAGAGGACAGTGGGCCTGCCGTGAATGAGGACAACAGACAGAAAAGTGGAGCAGGTGGAGAGGGAGAGACGGGGAAGGGGTACACAGGACAAGAAACTCCCGATGACGGAGTGCCCGGATCCAACCATACCTGAAACTTATTACCTAATTACCGCTGTACCTGGCTGCCGAGAGCCTATCGATTTCCCTCCCCTTTGTCTAAACCAGTTCCAATGAGCCTTTCTGTCCCCCCGCAACCCAAAGAATCATGCTGATACAAAACGCGGCACTGACAGAACGAGGAGAAACTTCACAGAGAAGCCCGCACACCGAGCGCGCAGCAACACAAACGCACGTGAACGCTACTAACCTGTAAACGGCAGAGATGACAAATTCTGCCCCGTGTATTTCTGCCTCAACTTTTCAAAAATGGGTACGGGTAAACCCCATCCTGGGGATTTGCAAAATGTTTAAATCCTTAGGAAAATTAAAACCACCAAAAATGCCATAGAAACCGACCGCCCATGGCGACTCACCTCCCACGTCCTGGCTCCTCTTCTCCAGCTCCAGCCCAGCGATCTCGCTCAGCAGGGTGATGCCGTGCAGGAAACTCTGCTCCAGGACCAGGCTCTGCGCCGCCTCCAGCTTCTCCAGGGCCTGGGCTCCGGCGCCCGGGGAGGGCAGAGGCCTGGCCTGGGGCAGCTCAGCAGCCGCCGCCAGGGCATTCATGCCAGCCAGCGGGTCCTCCGGGCCAGGCAGAAACTGGTCGGAGCCTTCCTCCTCCAGGAAGCAGGTGCCGCCGGGCACAGGCGCGGCCTCCCGGGCCTCCAGACTCAGGGGCTCTCCGTCCCCGGGGGGCACGTCACAGTCTGCCAACTCCAGGCCGGGCCGGGGCTCGCTCGGGGGCGCCTGGGCTAGGCCTTCCTCGGGCACCGCCTCTACCACGGGCACAGCCATGGGCACATCGACGGGCACCTCCACCGGCTCCTCCTTGGCCTCCACCAGCGTCTCCGGCGTCAGGCGCGCCCCCAGGTCCGGGGCGGCTGCGCACGATTCCGTCCGGCCGGGTGAGTCGACCCGCGCTTCGGCCCCCTCCGCGAAGTCCGGGCACCCGGGGGCCTCCGCGACCCCCTGCCCGCCGGCGCTCAGGGCCTGGGCCTCCAGCAGGCCGCCTCCACAGCCGGCCGCAGGGCTCGGGGCCGCCAGCGCTTCCTCGGGGGGCAGCGCCAGAGGCGACTCCAGCGAGGGCAGCTCGGCAGGACCCTCGTCCATGTCCTCCACCTCCGCCTTCACCTCCCGCTCTGCCAGCGCCTCTCCGTCCGGGCCCTCCCGCAGCGGCTCCGGGATCTTGGAGGGGGACAGGCGGATGGGCTTGTCTTCAGGCGAGAGCGCCAGGCGCTCGGGCCCGTCGGCCGGGAGCGGCACGTCGGGGGCCAGGCCGTCGGCGTCGGCCGCCGCCGTGGGCTGCAGCAGGAACGGGTAGGGCCTCCCGTAGTGCGGCGGCAGGGCCTGAAACGGGTACCTGGGCGGGAGATCTGCCAAAGACACGGACAGTCAGCGGAGGCCCCTTCACCCGTCGCGTCTGACATCCCCCGCGTCCCCCCGTCAACACCCACCCGCCAGCCGGGACGGAGCCCCGTGGCCACCCTCTGCACCCGGCGGTCCTACACCAGGCGGCATCAGAGGACCCCTGCTGCCTTTCCGCACGTCCAGGCCACAGAGACACAAGTCAGCCGCCACCCCGTCCCGAGGGGGCCTCAGGACTCAAAGGCAGAACCCACGGTCGGCTCTTTCTTTCTCTGGCCGCCAACGCCTCTGCGCCCGGCACGAGGCTGGCCCAGAAGCAAATGCTCCGTAGGCCACCAATGGTCTTGACCCGGCGGGGCCTCCTTTGGCCTCCGTTCCCGCCTCACCCCATTCAAGTGGAGTCGGGGCAGCCCGACTGTTCAAAAATAACGGCAACACGGTGCTGCCCTCCACGTTTCTACTCTGAACCCCCGCCCCCGAGTGTAGCTGCCCAAGAGCAGGGTGGCGCGTGGCCAGATGTTTGCGGTGCTTCTGCGCAGGGGGAAGACGGGTGCCTGGAGCAGCCCCGGGGCCAGGCTTAGTGCCGGCCTTTAGCACGGCATCAAATCTCCCCAGAGAGGAGCAGTCACTTGCCCCAAGATTCTGGTGGCAGCAGAATCTGAATCGGAACTCAAATCCTCCCGAGGACGCTCTCACACTCTTTAACAGCCGCCGGGGCAGAGGGACGCCATTAAGGCCACCTGCTGCACGTCCCCACTGGCGCAGGGCAGGGGATGAGCACCTGTGCTCGAAGCACACGGCAGAGGGTGGGGCCGAGGTCCAGAAAGGGCGTGATCATCGTGACAACCCTGCACGTGCCATGTGCCAGAAGCGCTTCCTTTACCATTCTCGATTCGGTTTGGTTAACCCTCAGAACGAGTCCTTCTGAAGGAGATTCTAACGTCACGCCCATTTCCCTGACTTTACTACCGAGGTGGGGCTGGAGAGAGGCTGTGTCCAACCCACGCACTCATGCATTCACTCCAGAGCCTGGCGGCAGGCCCAGTACGCAGCAGGCGCCCCGCAGAGACAGAGGAAGGAAGGGCTGGAGAACCGGATGGTCAATGAACTGGCGGCGATCGGTTCGACCAGAGCCAGACCCGACTCCGGTCTGGGCGACACGTGCCCCCCACCCCCACCCCCACCCCAGGGTCTCAGCCACACTCCTACCCGAGAACAAGGCCTGGAAGGGGCTGGGGGCTTCCTTCTCCAACTCCAAGTCCTTCTTCTCGACGACGTTCTCGGGCGCCTCCTCCTTGCGGGTGACACCGGGAGTGGGCGGCGGGGAGGCGGGCGGCGGGCTGCTGGGGTGGGAGCTGGGCGTGGCGGGGTAGGCGTAGGTGGGCGCCTTGGACACATCCTCCAGCTTCTGGATGACCTTGGCCTTCAGGGCAGCCACAGGGGAAGCGCGGGGAGATGGCGGCGGGCTCACGGCCTTGCCGTAGGTGCCCGTGGGGCCGGCGGCCAGGCCGGGGGGCTTCCGGGGCAGCAGCCCAGGGCCCGGGGCGGCCAGGCCGGCCTTGCCTGCGGCCTCCAGGCTCCGCTTGCTCACCTTCTCCTCCATCTCCACCCGATGCTCCTGGGCCTTCAGCCGCTCCTGCTGGGGAGGGGGCCGGTAGGCAGGGTGAGCACAGCACGAGCCATAGCCAGGCACTTGCCCAGGCCCTGGGGTCGCCTCAAGCAGGGCCCAGCATGCAGGCTGCCCGCCCTCCCAGCCTGCTACGGACGTTCCGTCGCGGCTCACGTGTAACAGGCACAGCATTCCTTGTGGAACCCCAGACGGGGCTGGGCGGGGGGGGGGGGGGGGGGGGGGGGGCGGCTATCTGGGGGGCCACCGGGGCTGGTGGGGCCTCCAGTCCAGACTCCGGCCCCACCGGGAGCCTCAGTTGGCACAAGGGGGACAGGGCAGAGGCATGAGGCTCCTGACGATGAAGGAGGCGCCCCACTCCCCACACTCATATGGCTTTAGGATAGCTATCTTCACGGAGAGCTCATTACCCGCTGTGTGCTGTCCTAACACCTTTGGGTCTCAAGACGCCTGGGGTGGGGTGGGGGTGGGGTGGGGTGGGGTGGGGGTGGGGGTGGGGGTGGGGGTGGGGGTCTCTTCCTACATTTCATGGCTTTTGAGGAAATGGCAGGGAGCTGCTCGAGAAGAGCCAGTGCTCGCTGGGGGGCAGGGAGCCAAGGGGACCAGGCGGTCAGCACATAGGACACGCTGGCACCAGCTACTCCCACGATTATCGAATCTCACTGAATGATCCCGAGGACATAGGATCACCGGCATCGCCACTTTCCCAAGGAGGAGATCTGAGGCCCAGAGACGTGAAGTCACTGGCCCGAGGGCACAGAGCCAGGCACGCCAGAGCTAAGGGTCAAACCCAGGCCCCGTCCGCTGCACAAGCCACCACCGTGGCCTCTGCAGTGGCCGCTGCACGAAGGGAAAGCAGCGAGGCCGAGAGGACAGACGTCCCAGAGGACCTGCAAGTAGGCAGGAGCGCCGTTGGCTCCAGGGAGCCCACC